>NC_135997.1:3452469-3808915 GCF_048128805.1 Centroberyx gerrardi
TGAATTTTGGCGTGGGGTGTAACTTTTCTCTTAGTATCTTGGTGGAAAAATGCTCTTTTAAATTGACCATGTCAGACATACATAATGTAAGCGTTCTGTGCTTGCTGGGTTCAAGACTGTTTAAATCTTTTGCCAAACCTGGGATTAGAAGCTGGGATCCCTTCATGAAAGTCTGCTGCTCTACCAAGAGAGAGAGTACTAGAGCAGCTGCCTGAAAAACGTAGGTATAGTTATAGTTGTATATCTGTATCCTGCGGTTCTATATGTGTAGTGTTTTATTTTTTCATTTTTGACACTTCAGACCGACCGAATGACAGAGTGACTTATACTAGCTGTTGGCCGCAGCTAAAAATGAAGAAATCAGTTTCTGTTTATTAAGATTAAGATTGCACTTTATTGATCCCCTAGGGGAAATTCAGGTGTCACAGCAGCAGTGTGGGCTGTGGGGGGCTGTGTGGCTGTGGCTGGTGGGAGATGGTCACAGCTGCTCCTCATCAGCCTCAGCTCGTCGTAGAGAAGGTGAGACGGGTTCTCCAGGATGCCGTTGATCTTTCCCTTCATCCTCCTTTCTGCCACTGCCTCCAGACTGTCCAGTTTGAGTCCCACCACAGAGTCAGGCCTCTTCACCAGCTTGTTCAGTTTGTTGGCTTCCCCTGCCTTGATGTCTCCTCCTCAGCACACCACAGAAAAGAACACATCGAAGGACCTGAGCCTAGTAGTCTAGATTTCTAAACGTGGACCAGTTTCCCTCACCAAGGAATGAACGATCATAGATTTGCTCATGTGAAGCCTAATGTGGAAGGTCATGTGGAAACTTTAAGTGATACAGTTATAGCTCACAGTTCAGTGATATAGTTATATTTCCATATTCATAACCGTTATCATATTGTCTTGTGAAATGAAGCTCATTATCTGTGTAAAAGCTCAAAGCTCAAACAAGCATTGCGTGACTCAGAGCGTCTCCCTCCATTCGCTGTCAGAGGCTGCTGCATGCCAATCAGATGTTTTATATAAGATACGATGCAGAGACTGGCAGATAAATGCTACATGAAAATATTAAAAGATAAATACGTTTGATGAGAACAATGTTGCTGAATGGCTTTAAAATACAAGTTTTAGTCTGTGGATTGATCAGATTATGGTAACATTCAACAGGATGTGATGTCACAATTCCTTGTTTGTTTTTTATTATTATTATCTTACACAAGAGCTCAAAGTAGTTTTGGAGATGGGTGCCATTTTTATTTAATCTTTATTTAACCAGGTAAATCTCATTGAGATTAAAAATGTCTTTTGCAAGAGAGACCCGGTCAAGAGGGCAGCATGGAGGACAAAGTTGCTTACATGAACAACATAAAAAGACAAAACACTTAGGTGAGCTTAGTCACATAGCACAAATAAATACAATCACGACAAATGTAAACAGTGCAGAAACTTTGTCCAATATAGTTACTTTCTTCATGATAGAAGAGAATTCACCAAAGGAAATCATATCAGTCAGTTTTAAATCATTCTGTAGGGCGTTCCATGTATTTAAAGGTTTTTCCACCCGGCTCAGTTCAAACACGAGGAACATCCTGTGAGCGTAAACCATGATGTCCGAGGTTTCTGGACACGTAAGATGGAAGCATCCCAGTGATGGATTTATAAACCTTCTTCGACCGGTAATGCTATCAGACTTTAAAGTAGAGTTTGACATAATCATGTAGATACAGGGTGATCCATGTTGTTAAATATCCCATTATCCATGGGATGTCCAGTGTCAGTATACTTTGTAAATGTGTTAAAAAGAGGCCCAGCTGTAATTGTGATCTTTTATTTTTCACCTCACAGTTTAAAAAGCTTAGAGTAACCTGATGAACCTGAAACACTGCTTGTACACTTGTCCATGTAATCTATTTTTAATGATTTTTTATGTGGAATAGTAAACGTAGGTATAGGTGAAAAAATAATTAAACACAAAAGATCCCCCTTTTTTGTCCCCTTTCTTTCCCTCCCTTTTTCTCCCCTTTTTCCTAGGTGTTGCACGGGTTGCTTATATATATACAGTATATGCATGTAATCTGACTGTGCATCCTACACACACACACACACACACACACACACACACACACACACACACACACAGCTCCTTTACTGCTGATCCCTGATACATGATATAAGGCCGCCACTCGCTGTTCAGTCCTTGTCATTACAAGGCAGCAAAAAATATCCATAAGCAACATTTTTACTGGTGTCACACCCACAGCATGTGCCTGCTGAATTGAATTGAATTGAATTTATTGTATAATCTTAAAAACAAGTACAAGAATAGGATTCAGGCAGAAAATAACTTCATACAACACCAGCAACATTTAGTTCCTGTAGTTTTTATGTTTCATCTCAACTCAGAATTTCACTTAGGATAAATTCCACTATAGGATAAATTTGAAATTAGATGGAGATTATCTGTGTGAAGGAAGCATGGTCTCACTATTAGCCAATACAAACACGGCAAAATCAGTGTCAGTGTTAATTTAACTGTGAGAGTGTAAAAATCAACACATGCCAGTGTTTATATAAGTCCAGTCAACACGTATTAACACTGGAAGATTTGCTCTTAAAGGAGTACAAAAGTGTTTCTGGGTACTCTTCCTGTTGGAGAGCGACATACAAATTTACTGTAATTCATAAACATAAATTAAAAGGAATGTAGCAGCACTCCTTCGGTGTTTGAAAATGTGCAACTACTGGGTAAAGTCCAAAAGCAATGAGTCTGACGCGAATAAATCTCGAGAGACCATAACTCCATTTAGAACGTTTAGTGGAGAAACAAAACCGTTACAGACTAACAAGGTTCGTCAATTGACAATCATTTTCTCTCGGTCAAAAAACTGTGTTGCTCCGTGGACTTTCTCACTCCAATTGAGTCTAATGACGGTGACGTCAATGTAAAGGAGCATTTCAACTACTTAGAATCTATTAGGCTATAGGCCTACATAAGAAACTATAGGAAATCTAATGTTCTATAATAATCAACAAATATGACTATAGTACAAATTAACTATTCAATATCACTAATATTTCAATTAATATTATCAGCTATCAACATTATTTAAAATATACAAATTACAAATATATCAAAATATCTTTTCCCCTAGAATGGCTCTTACAAGGAAGATCCACTCTAAAACAGAAATCACCCATTCAGTTGTGTTATTTCAGTGAGCCAAGACTTTCATGCTGATGTCATCAAGAGACAAATGTCCAGGCTCTTCTCTGGCTGTGAATGAGTGAGTGATTGGCTTTGTGGACATGGTGAGAGGACATGTGAAGATTAATCAAACACTCAAAGTCAGTCTCTTCTTCACTGTCAGCGGACTGACCTCATTTTCTCAGACATCACAGGAGAGAATCCCCGTTCCTCTTGAGATAGACTGCTTTTAAAATATAATTTGAACTCTTTATATTGCCCATAGGGGAATAGTTTAATTTGCATTCTCCTGTATTCTTCTTCTTCTCATTATTAATACTATCATTATTAGCCTATCGCAATTGGTGAGATGCAATTACATTTTAAAGTAGAGGAAAAATGAATTGTGTTTAAATCTGTATAGACTTACCTCTTCCAACCTCAGCGACCTCAGTGAGGTAACTGTTACCAAGAAACACAGTAAAGTCCCTGTAGGCATTTAAACAGTAATATAGCCCACCTCATCACAACTGTAATCACAGTAAAGAAAGCATTCAATAGTGTTATGGCTTTTACAGAACAATTACCAACGCATATACTGTCTAAAAAGCGATCTACAAAGTAGTTTATATAAATAAGAATATACAGGTATTGTATTAAACTGATATTATTTATCAAAGTACATTAAAAACACATTTACAATCTCTTAATGTTGTCTACAAGACTTTGCAGATTTATTCTAAGTTGTCCATTTCATACTCACCATTGTATAATGTTTGATGCACTTAATTGGATATCTTTAAATATAAGAAGACATTTTCACTGCTTGCAGTTTATTTTTATACACTTTAATTATCCTCACTACTTAGAGCAGCTTTTGGGACTACAGACCATATTCACTTAGACATTCAGGTCAGTTTTTCTTTTCAGTTCCTACTGTCTCTAAAGACATTGTGAAAAGAGCTTTTGTTTTTAAGGCTCCTTCTGATTGGAATAAGTTAGCAGACTCCTTATGATCCATAACAACATTTAGCTTGTTTAAGAACCTACTTTTTTCTTATCTTAAAACTGACTGCTCATGCTTCTCATGATTCTCACTTGATCTATGACTATGCTGATTACCACAGTTTCAACCAGAGAGGAGGAACTGAGCAGTGAAATCAGCTGATGTAAAGTGTTTGGTTGGAATGAAAATCTGCTGATTTCTCTGCCCTCCATGGCACATGGTTTGAGATCCCTGCTTCACTACTCTGTCACAGTTATGCCCAAGCAGCATACAGGATGTCCCAGGGGTCATTGAGAGGTTCAGGGGTCCCCAGCAAAATGAGGAATAGTGTGATTTTTAAGTTATTACAGGGACAGAATGTGTAAAGATGAGTGTTTTGTTCATAGGTGTCACTCTCCCTGCTGTTACCTCCTCTTATGTCATAGAGATATTATATTTGGAATGGTGCTAGAGGACAAGAAGGAAGATGTTATTAAGCATGTCATGTTTTTATAACAATCTCTATCTCCAATAAAGCAAGGGAAGTCTATTTCAAGATATTACACAATATTTATCCCTCTAATTTATATGTTTCTAAATTTGCTGATGTTGACCATAAATGTACTTTTTGTAAGGCTGACCCTGAATCAATAAGCCATTTTATAATTTCATATTTATGTTTTTCTCGTATATCTATTTTATTTTGTTTTTCTTTACATGATGAGTAGACCATCACATGTACTTATACCTTTCATATAAATATTATTGGAATCTGTTCGTTTCTTTGTATTAGATGCTGTATTTGGAAGATGTATGATTGCCTAATTTAAAAAAGAAAAACAAATGTCAGGCTGCGAAGTTGTTGTTTTTTTTGTCAGGCTGCGCAGTTTCGTTCCTCTCCTGAGCGGAAGTTGCGTTTTTCTAGAACCTCCTTGGAACAGATCCAGAGTCACGTGCCGGCGGGTCAGCTGATATAAACTCGGTTGTTGTCGAGATCAAGTCAAACTGCCCAGTCATTGTGTTGTGTTGGTTGTTTATGGTTTTATAATTATCCGAGTAATCTGCGACTGTAAAATGAGGATTTTATATCTGTTTGTTTTTGCGGCACTAGCCTTGACGAACGACGCACTTGTTCGGTAAGAAAAAATATTCAGAGTTTTACCTAACGTTTACGCTAGCAAACGTTCACTAGTTGCACTGTAACGTTAACGTCTGTCAATGGAACCTAAAATATGCATGTAAGGTAGAATTGACTGTCAACTAACAGCCAGGTTCGTCTCATGTTTACTCACATAGCTTAGGTTAACGGTAGCTACTTTAAAACCCACCCCATGACCCATTGGTGAAAAATAAGTTAACCTTAAGCTAATATAGTTAGCTAGTTTGCACCGTCTGTTACACTCCCTGCATTTGTCCTGCGCTTTGGAAGTCAGTTACATTGAGTACAGTCTGTCCCAGCCAGGCCTGCTGTGCTGAGCTGTTGACAGCTAAACTGTGAGCTAAGAAGGGTGAGCTATCTCTGAATGTAAAGGTGAGGTATGGGTATATTATGATATATATCGGTGTAAGTTACTGTGATGCCAGCCGTGCAGTTAACAGGGGCTGACTGTGACCCCAGCAAACCCATTCATGTCAATGGTATTTTGGTTGAAACATGAGTATTCATCATATGCCCCAGAGACTGCCGCACTACTGAGGGTTATCAACGATGGGACCAATAACAACAATCAGTGTCATGCACACTGCCGAGGATGGCTAACTTGGCTAATTTAATTCCTTGGGGGTTTCTCATGCACGAGCAGCCACTGTGATCACTGAGATGAGACTCCCAAGCATGAATGGGCAAGACCAGTAGAGAACATTTATTTTCTCTAAGGTTTTCTTGGAAGCTTTTCCTTGTATGCTGCGAGGCTCTGAGGCTGGTGGTGCCGGGTAGGTTAGGCTATGTAGAATATGTAGGCACTTATGTCTTGCTAAAATCTGCTTTTGTATGTCTTATGCTTTGTACTGCTTCTCTTATGTTTGTCCTATACCACTCTATTCTACACTCTATCCACTGGTTGATTGTTGATCAGTTAGATCTAGTTAGGCTCATTCTCTGTAAAGCCCTTTGAGTCATGCATGTGATAAAGGGCTATAGAAATAAACAAACTTGAATTAAGAGGGGCAAAGTAAAAAAACAAGGGAGAGGCATGTCCACCCACACCTTTCGCCAAGACTGCCAAGTCAACTGCCGCTCCCCAGCAGCACTCAGGACTCAACACCCACGAGCCAACTGCACTCAGTACCTGGCACAGGTGCAGGCTGCCATAGTAAAATCCTCACAAAAACATCAGGCTCAGTAAAATAAACCCCAGGCACCAGATTAAGTTACTTTAGCTCCTATGCACAGAAAATGGATCATGCTATAAATATATGTTCAGATTATGGTGACCCATATATATTTTTTATACTGTATTCTGCATCCTTCTTTTCAAGAGTTAAAGCCTGGCAGTGGGGCTGTAGGGTCGTCTAGTGGTTAGAGAGATCATCCTATAACCAAAAATTCACAGGTTTGATTCCTGGAACAGACAGTTTGTGTCTAACAGTCATGTGTCCTTGTGCAGGACACTGAACCTGCACAGTTGTTGTGAGTCACTCAAGATAAGAGTGTCAGCTAAATGCCTAAAATGTAACTGTAAGAAGTCTGTTTGCAGTTACTTATTTATGGGCCGGGGGTGGGGGTGGGGGGGGATCCTGAGCATTTGTGACTGCAAATTTCCAGGGCAACTACAGCCATCAGCTGAATCTTCATGAACTCGTATATCAAGTATGTTAAAAAAAAAAACAATACCAGAGTGAAATATTGCTTTAAGTTGGGTTTGTTTTGGAAAATGGATGATGCTTTGGCTGCACCTTCTTCTGCCTTAGGCATAGTCCCCATTTGGTCATGCAGTCTGAAGTATAGTGAAACTGTACAGATAAGGATGCAGCAATTGGGCACAATTTCATCTACATGGCCACTAGTTGCTGTTATATTTTATCAAGGAACTGACCTAAATCCAAAGGAAATTAATCCCCTTTTTCATTTCTTCCCCACCAGAATTCCTCTAAAGAAATTCCGTTCCATCAGACGTGAGCTGACAGACTCGGGGAGAAAAGCAGAGGAGCTTCTGGCCGACAAGCACTCCCTTAAGTACAACTTTGGCTTTCCCTCCAGTAATGGACCCACTCCAGAAACGCTGAAGAACTACCTTGACGTAAGCATCGCCGCGCAGCCCCACTCGCCAGACCAATGACCTGTGGACCCCTAAGTCTTCCCTTTCCCTAATGCACCGTTCAGAAGCTAAAAGCCAAGCTGCAGGAGAGCCGCAACAAAGGTTCTCTTGTGTGCCGACTGCTTTGGCCTTTTCCTCCTAATCCTCCCAGCTGAATGGAAAATTAGACTTGCCAGTCAAGCCCAACAAACCCCCTGCACACGCAGCTTTTTAGAATGGCTGATTCATCCTGGTTAAGCCAAATATCAGCTTCAGGTAATGAAACTGCTTGGGTTCCATCATTGTGACAGAAGAGGAACATTTACCGTATGACAGCTGAGTCAGAGCGTTGGCGCCTGATCTGTAAGCTTCTTGATCCTCATCAGCTGACACGAGCTTCAGACCATGTTTGGTTGTTCTCTGTTGACATTTCAGGCAGCCACCTCTTATCTTAGGTATTGATATCAATCAGCCTTTAAAGATTGTAAGTGTGGAGAAGGGTGTCAAAATATTTGCATGTTGAGGCTCATGAGCAGCTCAGGCTTTCAGATAAAGCAAGCAAATAAGACCTGAACCTATAGGGCTGGGCGATATTGACAAAATCAAATATCACAATATTTTAGGTTGATATTTACACGAACACACACACAAATTTAGAAAATTTGTAATGGTCATTAGTAATCAGTAATGTGGATATGACGAGCAGGTAAAGCCAATCATTGTTCAAAATTGTATCTCTTTACTGTAACGCAGCATTTAAGACCAGGAAGAAGTGACATTTAAGTTATTTCACAATATTGCGATAACCAAAATCCCATCAGTCTCATATCACAGTATCGATATTATAAGATATATCAGGGTCCCCACAGTTCCTTTGGTGTTTTTTAAAATGTGTGGGTTTTTTTCAAAGGCCTACAGTACTTTAAGTGTTAGAGTGGTAATACATGACTGTGAAATAGATTTTGAATAGCGGTATCAGCCATTTAAAGAACTTGACTTGTAGGGCTAATGACTTCACACAAACGTCTCTATCTCAATGTAAGTCATCATCATCTGGGCTTAACTGCAGGTAGTGACTCCAAGCTCTCTCTATCAATAACAAGATCAAGATTGCTCACATTAAGTCCACATAGGCCAGAAGATTGCAAAGATTTGCAGCTGCTGAACAGTATCTGTAACGATGAAAAAAACAGACATCACAGAATCACAAATAATTGACTCAGGAGGTCTGGATGAATTGGCAAAAATGCCTTCAGTATTTCACAATGAGTAGTTTGACACGACTTCCCTTCAGTAACATGACAAAGGAAATTGCCTCAGCTCCTGAATCTGTTAAGTAATCGTGCAGCCCTCTTGTTTTTGCAGAGTAACTGGGAGACCTAATATTGCTGATTTATAAATGTGACTCAGAGAAACTGTTTGACCTGCTTCCTCTTAAGTTCTGCTGAGACCAGCAGCTGCAGAAACTCTTATCAGCACTGAGAGGAACAGACCTCACATGACTGACTGAAATTATCAGCCTGTCTGTTGTTTACTTGCCCTGTACAAAGTGTTCCTATTAATACTGTTGTTGTCGAATCAGGCCTAATCATTAGGTAAAGGCCTGCTCTCTTGCCCTGCTGAGGTGGGCGACTATTGGTAAAGATGACTATCTTACTGCCTCAAGGGATTATCTGGACCTGGTTTCCTGGATACATGAGATTAGCACTAGAATTAAGTACCGTTTCTGTAGGAATGCTTCACTGGCAAGTTTACGAAGATTAGCTGCAGTGAGTCCAGGAAACAAGGACCAGCTCAATCTCTAAAAGCATTAGAGATGATTGTTATATTATTGATGGTAGTTTATATGTATTTTTGTCTTTCTGTGTTTAGGCGCAGTATTATGGTGAGATTGGTCTGGGCACCCCCCCTCAGCCCTTCACTGTGGTGTTTGACACCGGCTCCTCCAACCTGTGGGTTCCCTCTGTTCACTGCTCCCTCACAGACATCGCCTGCTGTAAGTCCCAGCTATCACAAATATATACAGTGAAAAATAAAATTTCTCCAGTCGCTTTAAGCTTAATAAAATGTTAAGCAAACTAAAATATAGCTTCTTTACATTCTTTCTTTTTTTCTCTTTTTGCAGTGCTTCACCACAAGTATAACTCTGCCAAGTCTAGCACATACGTGAAGAACGGCACTGCCTTTGCCATCCAGTATGGATCTGGTAGTTTGTCTGGCTACCTCAGTCAGGACACTTGCACAGTAAGCTAATCTCACAAACAAGCTTTAAAGGGCATTTCTTTAACAATGTAAAGTCTCAGTGTAGTTTTCATGGAAACTCTCTGGCTTGTTTTGTTCCCTGCTCTCCCAGATCGGAGACCTGTCAGTAGAAAAGCAGGTATTTGGGGAGGCCACCAAGCAGCCTGGCGTCGCCTTCATTGCAGCCAAGTTTGATGGGATCCTTGGCATGGCTTACCCACGCATCTCTGTGGACGGGGTGGCGCCGGTCTTCGACAACATCATGAGCCAGAAGAAGGTGGAGCAGAACCTCTTCTCTTTCTACCTCAACAGGTGAAGACAAGCAAAACCTTAGCAAACTATTATTGACTCTAAACCTCCAGAGCCAGCAGATTTTGCTACTGTGTGTCTTCCTTTGCATTGATTAACTGTTTATAGTGTGTTGTCTGTGGCCATTTATTGATGACAATGTTTTATCATGTGCCTCTTTTCCTGCAGCAGGTATACATTTCACACATCCAATTTAAAAGCTGCATTACTCTGCACATGTGACACTAAAAGCTCTGACAGAAAACACTGCACCAGCACAAAAACGTCTAATTTTGACACACAAATGTTGTAACTGCCACAGAAGAAGAAGTTGTTACCTTCTGTACGGAGCACAAAAACAGTCATGACTGGGTAATGCTGATGTTGTCAAGACCACTGATAACTCAGGAGGAGATAAGAATAATGTGCAGCTGCATCATTCTCACAAACTTGGTCATGCACCTGGTGAAAGTTGAAAATATAGGACAACAGTTGTTTTACTTGGCATATTATCTCAATTCACTGCTAATGTTTTGTTTTTATTAATTTTAGGGCATTTTCTGAGATGATTAAAGATACAAATAATAAAACCTGGGGTAACCTGAGTTCCTCGGACAGGTCGCTCCACAACCCAGGCTGCCCCGTCAGGTTTTGGTCTTGAGTCTAGACCAAGGAACAGTCAGAGGTCTTGTGCTCGAGGATCTCAGGTCACACTCTCGTAGGGTTTAAAGGTCGGCAATATAGCTAGGGACCAAACCCTGCTGAGCTTTGAAAGTGTCTTCTAAAACTACTACTAAAGCCATTGATTTTCCTCAACTGAAAGAAAGACTGTACTACCTTCTCAACCTGATCTTCAAAAGTCAAGTCGGTGTGAAAAGCCATCTGCAGGTTTCTGGCTGCTGCTGACAATCTAGTGTCTGTTTTTTTTTTCTGTTAGGAACCCGGACACTGAGCCAGGTGGCGAGCTGCTGCTGGGAGGAACCGACCCCAAGTACTACAGCGGAGACTTCAACTACATCAACATCAGCCGGCAGGCCTACTGGCAGATCCACATGGACGGGTGTGTGTTCATTCTAACACTGCAAACACACAGTTTAACACTCTTATTCAAGACTCAGATCATAATGCATTGTGTTTACCATTATGCCTTGAAGACGAGTCACACACTGGCTTTACCTGTAGACTAGAAACCAGAGAACCACGTCTGGAGCCGTTTCACTGAATGAATGGGATACTGACTGCTTACCTGAACATTTTATATCTAGATGCGACTGATGCTATCTATACTATATGTGCAATATATACAAATGCTTCACTCTGTCAGAAAAGAGCATATAGATAAAAATACAAAGACCTTCTTTTGACGGTGCAGGATTCTTAAAATCCATTTCTATTGAGCAATTACAAAGAGTCCTTGAGGAAATGGGAGCAGTGCCCACTTCTTGTTAGCAATGCTAGTGCAAGTCATTTCCATTAAACATTCAGTAGCTGCAAGGAGTTGCAAAGTAAGAAATTGAGTTGTTTGAAAGAACTTGCAGTTTTGAGAGAAAAGGCTTCAATCCCCATTGAATTGTACTCTCATTGCAAACAAACGCTAATAGGAGGCTACTGCCAGTTTCTCAAAACAGAAACACCAGAGTGAAAACTTTTTTGAACATCTAAAGAGGGGGTAAAACTTTTGCTGTATTGCATACTTTCCTAGCAAAACCCCAAATAACAAAGACACAGTGATGCTGTTATTGTACTTTGATTGTATACTGGTGTGTGTGTGTGTGTGTGTGTGTGTGTGTGTGTGTGTGTGTGTGTGTGTGTGTGTGTGTGTGTGTGTGTGTGTGTGTGTGTGTGTGTGTGTGTGTGTGTGTGTGTGTAAAACAGGATGGGAGTGGGTAGCCAGCTGAGCCTGTGTAAGGGCGGCTGTGAGGCCATCGTGGACACCGGCACGTCTCTGATCACCGGTCCGTCTCTTGAGGTCAAGGCCCTGCAGAAGGCCATCGGAGCCACTCCACTCATCCAGGGAGAGGTAAGATCAACCTGACCCACCTGACCACATCTATGGAGAGGCAAACAGTACTTTGATGTTGGATCGACCCTGACGGAGACAGTTGTCTGTTGAAACGTTTTTTTTTTTTTTTTTTACATCTACTATAATAAATAATCTTTGCATTAGAGCTATGGGTGTGCGGCTACTCTCCTCAACACCATGATAAACAAAAATAAACGCTGCTTTAATGAGTTCTGCTGTGTTCACACTGTGAAGTCCGGACACCAACGTGGACAGTAAGAAGAAGAAGAAAGCTCTTTCTTATTCGCTACCCTTTTTTCATAGGAAGATGAGACATGAAAAGCAGGTGCTTGAACATACAGTATGTGGCAAAATTCATTTTGGATGAGTTTTCAACATTCGATTTGTCTGACAAATTGAATGGCAACATTTTGGAAACCAAGTTCTGCCTGCAGGCGTTGTATGCAGCTCTTATTACTAGTTTACTGTCATTCTCCCATTGAAAACAATGAACATCTAGTTTGCCGTCGGCCACATGCTGCCACAGTGTGAACACAGTATTGCATTAAACCTTTTTTTAGACTGACATAGTCCGTCTGTGGTTAAAAAGCAGGAAATTAGTGAATGAAATGTGTATTAAGAAGTGAATGTCTGTTGTTTTGTAGTACATGGTGAACTGTGACAAGATCCCAACCCTCCCTGTCATCACCTTCACCCTGGGCGGGAAGGCCTACACCCTGACAGGAGAGCAGTACGTCCTCAAGGTGAGTCTGTCTGCAGGAGAGGTGCTGAACAGCCAGCAGGGGGCGACAGAGAGTCGGCTCCCACATTAACAAAACAACCCTGTGACCGTTGCATCATGAAACCACACAAGTGTAGCTTTGTTTCATTTGGCAGAGCCAGCGGCAGTCATGGTGGGAGTAGGCTGATTTGTTGTCTGAAGAGTAATTACTAAGAGAACCATCTAGCTGTCTGTTGTCTCAACCCCATGTTACGCTTTCCATTGTCAAATTTTCAGATTTATGTGTAAGGTAATCTGATTATGTCATGAGCTAAACTGTCTTTCTTCTTCTGATCACCCAGGAAAGCCAGGCTGGTAAGACTATCTGTCTGAGTGGCTTCATGGGTCTGGACATCCCGGCCCCCGCTGGGCCCCTGTGGATTCTGGGAGATGTATTCATCGGCCAGTATTACACCGCCTTTGACCGTGAGAACAACAGAGTGGGCTTTGCCAAGTCAAAATAAGTGCAACCTGTGTTAGAGCAATAATCCAAGTTTGGGAGGACAAAACACTGCTGCGCACGCTTCTGTTGCTTTGGAATCGTACAGTATTTAGCAATAGATTTGTGTAGAGCCTGTATGCACTGATCTGAAGAAACATCCATTTTGTAATTCCCAGCAGAGTGCGTGTGAAACGGATTGGAGATTTGGTATGTTGTGTGATGTGTGTACATGATCAGGGAGCAGGTGATGGTTTCGGTACTGACCTTTTGAGTTCAAACATCTGAGTGATCTGTACTTTTTTTAATCAGGGACCGGTTTTAAGCAACAGAACACTTTTAATTTGCATTTTAGGAGGCAGTTTGCCCTCTTCTACTGACTTTCAATGTATCTTAATGTGATTGGCCTGAATAAAGTCTTTTAAAAAGATGTGTCTCCATTTGGTATGTGCTATGCAGCTGTGATAATGGATAATCCCTACTTCTGGAAGGAGAAAAAAGTGATTCAAACCATGCTTTCCAGTTTGAATAACCCTTCTTAAGGCAAATCTTAATAAGATATCCTCCTAATTATCAGAAGTTTCGTTTTACAAGAAAATAGACATCTGGTGGGAAAACTTCCCTTGTGCAGGACAGAAATTAATATGCATCCAGTGAGCCAATCCATAACACGGTGATCTAGACTCCACAAATCTTTCAAACTTTATTATTCCCTCAAGCGCCTCAACACCAATCACTTCAATGTACAAAATGTCAGCTATATATTAACCATATATTTTTCCATAACAATAGTTATTTTGCTTAACATGCTCAATAAAATACAAACCACAGAAAAAGTCCCTTCGTCTGTTTAGTATTCAGTAGATAAAGTTTGTCTTCACATATTTTTCTGACCATAAAAATCCAGACAATTTTGGTTCATTTTAGTAAAGCTTGTACAAAATGTGTGTAGCGCACTGGGATGTGACAATAATCAAGGCAGCACTATGTTTACCACCTTTACTGAAGACGGAAATCATTGATCACTGATTTTTCTCGGCCCTCATGTTGATTCAAGTTGTCATTTGATGTCCTGATGTGACTGGAGGTGACAGGACTCATTATTTACACTGTATAAAGGTAGTTATATTATCTCTGATGCTGTATTTTGGAGCATTCCCAGTAGAAAATAAATACTTCTTGAAGTTTGGCAATTATCCAGAGATGTTGAACCATCAGCGTGGAATGTGGAGACCTCTGCTGTAGGCGTATCCAAAAAGTGACAAGAAAACAAACAGCATTTTGCTCAGTTTTGTGAACTTTTGTCCAATCCACCTCTGGAGCCACAATTTGAGGGGGTTTGACCTCTGACCTCTGCTGTTTTCATTGCTCTGAGCTGTCCTGCTCCTGTTTTCCCTCTTTCTCTTTCTCTGAGTCGGCGTTTCCGCAGCCCTGGTCCTCATTAGGCTCTGTGCTCTGGTCCTCTTGCCCACCGTCAGCCTCTCTTTGCGGGGCTGCTGGGTCTCTCACCACCCCTTCCATCTCCATCTCCCCCTCCAGCTCCTCCTCAGTTTCTTCCTCCACCCGGCCCACAGTGTCTGGGATAATCTCCACCTCGATGTCCGAGGAGTCCTCGCTCTCTTTGAACCACACCGTCTTCTGCCCCTCCCTCCTCCTCTGCTTGTTCAGGATGGACCTCGTGCTGTATTCGTCCCCCCCTCTCCCCCCTCTCCCGGCCGAAGGGCTGCCCCTGGGCACGTGGTTGGTGTAGACGCCGCAGGAGGAGCAGTGGCGGCTCCGTCGCTCGAGGGGGATGACCCTGCCTCGGGCCTGGGGCACCGTGCTGCGTCTTGGGACGGCGTTGCTCCAGCGCCTGGCTCCCCCGCGGCTCGGGTCGCCCTCGTTCTGGAAGCCGTCGTTGGTGTACTGCATGGAGTCCCTCGGCCTCGGCCTGGGCCGGTCGGACCGCAGGCAGGGGCCCAGGCACTAGAGGCAGGAGACAGGCCGCCCGTTAATACACCAGTTAATGAAGCATGGAGGATATTGAGGCATTGTTCAATGTTACAGATGCCACCGCGGTTCCCAAGTGTTAGCAAGGTTCATTTGTTCTGTTTTAACACAGAGCCCTTCTGTGGATTTCAGCTGATAAATATTCATCAAAGCCACACAGGAGGAGCGCTGCACATGCAGGCATTTCACAGCTGAGTCCTCCTCTGAGGTCTGAACCGTTATGACGTGGAGTTACTTTTGTGTCTTTATTTTGAAAGTGAAAAAAATCTTTTGAAAGAAAAAAAAAACATGTTAAGACTGAAAAAATGGTTTCAAAGTGAAAAAAAAGTTTCAAAAGTGAAAAAAAGGTCTGAAAGCAGGATTCTTTGGATTCTTCCTTCACTTTCAATGCTCTTTTTCCATTCATTCAAATCTTTTCCCATTAATTAAATTCTTTTCATTCATTCTAATCTTTTTTATCTTTTTTTCTCATGGTATTTTACAAGCTATATTGTCGTATAAAATAAGCAAGAGTGTTTTGGCAAAGAACCCAGTCAATATTTTTGCTTTCTTGACTCAGCATTACATTCAGAGATCTTCACCGATGTGATCAAACTGTCATTCACCTGTCAGCTCCCCCTCACCACACCCCTCTCTTCTATACCTCACCCACACCAAAACGGAGCCAAAAAGAATGAATGAATGAAAAAAGATCTGAATGAATAAAAAAAGGATTTAAATGAATGAATAAAAGATTTGAATGAATGAAAAAGAGATTTGAATGAATGAAAAAGGACATTGTAAGTAAAAGGAGAAGAATTCATTTTTTTTACTTTTTTCACTTTCAAAACTTTTTTCCCTTTCAAAATAAAGACACAAAAGGAACTCTGTATTACTTAGATACAGCAAAATCAACCTACTACTGAACTTTAGTGCAGTACGGTGTAGTCACTTTATAACCAGGAGGGGCTTTTAACTTCATCGTCCAAATAATTCCACCTGACAAAACGTTTCGGAGTTTAAAGCTGTCAGCAGAATACTGACCTCACACAGTTTGTGCATACTGGTGTTTCCCTTCCACACGTGGGAGATCAGGAAGCCAATCACAATGAGGCACAGGACCAGCAGAGCGGCCATGACCAGGCCGAGGAGCGCCATGTCTCCGGCCCGGTAACCCACGTTTGAGGGAGACGGGACAGCCACCGCTGCAGAGGACAGATCATGGCAATCAGTTAAGAAAGTGTTAAAAGACGAATGGATAAAGTGTCTCTCTGACTGGAAATGATACCTGAATTAACAGAATCCACTGTGTTCCAACCAAACTACGTACATTCGATGTGCCGATCACGTATGTAAAACATGTCACCTTGTTCTCAATGACTGGTCAATCCCATCCCCCACTGTAACTGCATAGCTAACATTGCATCATATTACTCCCTGAGTAGGATTTTCCCTATGACCATTCTTTCAAATGTGGGAATATGAAATGCATCCTGGCATTTTAAATTAAGGATAAATATTTTGTACAAAACAATTTTCTACATGATGTAGTAGGAGTATGAGAGCCAGAGCCAGTACTTTATGTTGTACCTGCTGATCAATAGGTTGATTCAGTTTACTAACTTTAAATTAGTTTGGTGGGCAAAGTTACACATGTGAAAATGTCAGGATGTCATATTGTGTTCTGGGTTTGATTGAGGAGACAATAGCAAATTAATAACTGGAAATTGGGTGCAGTAAAAAATGACCCACAATGCTGTGTGACATGACGTAATGGTGAAACTGAGTCACAGAAAACAACAAAATTATACTGTCAGCCTCTCTGAATGCTGAATGTCTATGAGTAATGAATAATATGTAGGGGAGAGCAGGGCATGTTGTCACACCTTTTACTCATTGGTGCATTTTTCAGTAGTGCTTACTACTGAGATACGATATATATTTTTCTAGCTAGATTAAGGTCTTCTCTAAAAAATGGCATTTTTACATTTTGAATAATTTACTGGAAGAAAAAGTTATTACTGATGAAATACCACTTGACAACTTGTGACCACTTACCCCATGTCAGGGCATGTTGTCACACATGATGAGGCATGTTGTCACATAGACAAGTACACAGGGAACAGCAATGATCATCTACTGGGATGAAGGTGGATGGTCTTACCTGGTATGACTTGGACAGAGAGGGCTGCTGTGCCAGACTCCCCTGTGGAGGTGTCCACTGCTCTAAGCTGCATGCAAAGAGAAACAATTATATTCATAGAGCAGCTTAAAAAACTGCAAGCGGTGGCAATACATCTGACTGGACATGCAGTGTTTGTACTGAGCTGGAAGGCTGCAGTATGGGTATCAGTCACCTGAAGTGCAAAGGACTCGGTCTTCACAACCCTCTTCAGGATGACAAAGCCCTCTGAGGTCACGTTGACGTAGCTGCTGTACTGCACCTCGTACTTCACATCTGGATTCAAACCCTGACACACACACACAGAAACTGATCAAAGGATTTTGTCTATTTAATCTCATGAACCATGTGTACACACCTGACATTTAAAGTGATAATCTGCAAGGTTCTTGCTTTTCTTGATTTTGGCGACACCTTTGGTGATAAGAGGTCATTGCGTTGGTGTTTTACACTCAATAAATAATAGGGAGCCGAAAGTGACGTCATTTCCATCAACCCTAGGGTTGGCTTTACTATATAGTGTAGGTTATTTCATATAAGCAAAAAGCATATGGCTTTGATTTTGAAATTGTAGTAAGCATCAACACATCTCGCTTGGCTTAATTTGGCAAAAATCCATTCAGTATTATTTACATGAACGCCAAAATTAGTTATCGAACTACACTACCCGGCAGGCTTTTAGCTAGTTGGAATGTTCCATCTCCTGCAAAGGGAACAGGTTCCAGTAGCTACAGCTCCACAGGCTACTGTGAAGAAATGTACTATTACAAGCCTGAACTCAGACTTTAGCAAAGTCCCAAATTGCATCTCAACCTGCCATGTGTGACAGCGTGTGCTCCATAGTCAGGCGGATCACCCCTACTATCAACAGTTGGTACATTACGTTGTAGTTCTCCAAATTGACTAAGCTTATGTTAAGTAGTGTCTTGAAGGGTGAATCTTAACACCATTTGTTGCTTTGTTTAGTTGCAGAAGACATACTGCTTTGCGGCCAACGGAAACAGAAAAAGGAACCCTCAACAGCAAATGTAAAAACTTCCATGAACTGAGTATAGGTTGAATCGCTATTATACTGCTATACCACTACTATACTATCAATCGCAACATTTATTTATAAGAAAAAGTTGTGGATTATTACTTTAAGAGCATTTTAAGTTCTAAAATGAATGTCATTAGAACAAGCAGAACAAGCTCGGATCTAGGACATAGGAGATAGCAGTCGGTCAGTAAGTGTTTTGAATCTTTGTTTCTGGGTTAGATTTGGACTTAGGCTGTTGTCAGGCTTTGTTGTGGCTGAGCACTTCCTGGTTTCACTCTCTGAGTTTCGATAGGTGGGTCAGCTGACGCGGGTCACGCCCTCTATCTGTTGCTTGTTGTGGAAATCTGAAAGGGGCGGGTTCAGCCCTGGTAAGGAGCTGTGACTGGGCACAGCTGTGGCATTTCCTGGTATTTAAACACGTAAGCTGCGCTGTAGCGTCAGCCCTTGTATGTCAATCCTTCTTGTGTGAAGACCTAATTGGGTAAAGACCTTCGAGTCTACCTGTGCGAGTCCACTGAGCAAGGACACAGATAAGCTACTCTTATTTACTCTCTTGGCCTGCCTTCTCACTCACCATGTGCTACCAATATATCCCTGTCATCCAGGGCAACCGGAAAAAACGCATCAGTCATAAAAGACAGCGCAATCCTGAGAACCACTACTCTCTCAGAAAAGCCTCAGCTACTTCCTCCGCTTTTTCCTTTGACTTATGGAATTGTCAGTCTGCTGTAAATAAAACAGAATTTATCCAAGCACTTGCAAACCTATCTGACATTCAGGTCCTAGCCCTGACCAAAACCTGGATCCGTCCAGAAAACACAGCCACACCAGCTGCGCTTTCAGCTGACTCTACTTTCTCCCACACACCTCGTTCCGTTGGGCGTGGAGGTGGCACGGGTGCCCTCATTTCCAAAGACTGGAAATTCACTAAGCTTGCTCCTCTAAGCAATAACTCATCCTTTGAATACCATGCAATCATGGTTAAACTATTTGTGGTTGTCATATATCGCCAGGGCTACTGGGGAACTTTGTAGTTGAACTGGACATGCTACTCTCAGCCATTCCTGAAGATGGCACCCCACTGATTGTCATGGGGGACATGAATATCCATCTTGACAAACCCCAAGCGGCTGACTTCCTTTCACTTCTGTCCTCATTTGACCTCAAACAGGTCTCCACCGCTCCCACACCCAAAGCGGGCAATACACTCTATCTAATTGTGACTCGAAACTGCTCCGCGGCAAATCTGACTGTCACCCCCTTACATCTGTCAGACCACTTCTTTATTCAATTCACGGTTTCCTTACTGGAACATCCTCACGTTCCGCCGCAAATGGTTTCCTTCAGACGAAACCTCTGGTCCCTCACACCGGCTCAGCTCTCCAATGAGGTCTCGGCTACCATGCCTCCTCATAATGAATTCTCCTCACTCCATGTCAATGAGGCTACAGACACACTCTGCTCCTCGCTAGCCGCCTCTCTAAACAATCTCTGCCCACTCTCATCCAAACCTGCTCGTAACACCCCCCCCTAGTCCATGGCTCACCGGTGTCATCAGAGAGCAATGGGCGGGGCTCAGAGCAGCCGAGAGAAAATGGCGCAAATCCAGAGATCCCACTGACTTCAGTGACTATCAGAATCTCCTATCTGCATTCTCCTCCCATCTAAAAAGTGCCAAGACCACTTATTATCAGGAGAAAATCAGCAGCGCCAAAGACGCTCGGAAATTATTTTCAGCTTTTAATTCACTCCTCAACCCTCCACCACCTCCACCCTCAACTTTGCTCACTGCTGACCTCTTCACATCCTTCTTTACTGATAAGGTTTCTACCATCAGTAATCAGTTCTCTGAGCCTGACCAACTCAGTATGCTGCCGCCAGCTAACAGGGCCTCACTCCTCTCATTTTCCCATCTCACCGAGGAGCAAGACTCCAAACTTCTGCTTGACTCTCGTCCCACTACCTGTCCGTTGGACCCCATACCCTCCAACCTCCTGCAGGCCATTTCGCCCACACTTATCCCTGCAGTCACGCACATCATCAACTCCTCACTTACAACGGGTGTGTTCCCCACTGCTTTTAAGCAAGCCCGGGTTACCCCACTGCTAAAGAAACCTACACTCAATCCATCTCAGGTTGAAAATTACAGGCCGGTTTCACTCCTCACCTTCCTTTCCAAGACACTTGAGCGTACAGTCTTTAATCAAGTCTCTGAATTCCTTTCTGAGAACAACCTGTATGATCCTAACCAGTCTGGCTTCAAACGCGGACACTCTACCGAGACCGTGCTCTTGTCTGTAGTGGAAACACTGCGATCAGCTAGAGCTGCCGGTCAGTCCTCTGTTCTAATGTTGCTTGACCTATCGGCTGCCTTTGACACGGTTAACCACCAAATCCTCCTCTCCACACTCGCTGAGCTTGGCTTCTCAGGATCTGCTCTCCGCTGGTTTGAGTCCTACCTCTCAGGGAGATCCTTTAGAGTTTCTTGGAGAGGGGAAGTGTCTAAATCCCACTGCTTGTCCACAGGGGTACCTCAAGGGTCAGTGCTTGGACCCCTTCTCTTTTCAATATACACCACCTCACTTGGTGCAGTCATCTGCTCACATGGCTTCTCATACCATTCATATGCTGACGATACCCAGCTCCTCCTATCGTTCCCGCCAGATGACCCCACAGTCTCGGCACGGATATCGGCATGCCTCGCCGATATCTCGGCATGGACGAAGGAACGCCACCTTCAGCTTAACCTGTCAAAGACTGAGCTCCTTGTCATCCCAGCCAGTCCCTCTGTACAACAACAGATCAGTATCCAGCTCGAATCAGCTCAGCTCATTCCCGCAAAGTCTGCCAGAAACTTGGGTGTCATGATTGATGACCAACTAACCTTTAAGGAGCATGTGGCTTCTGTTGCTCGGTCATGCCGATTTGCCCTGTAGAACACAGATCAGACCCTACCTGTCTGAGCATGCAGCACAACTCCTAGTACAGGCGCTGATAATATCACGTCTTGACTACTGCAACTCCTTACTGGCAGGGCTCCCGGCATGTACGCTCAAAACTCTGCAGATGATCCAGAACGCGACGGTGCGTTTGGTCTTCAACCGGCCCAAAACAGCACGTCACTCCACTGTTCATATCCCTCCACTGGCTCCCAGTTGCTGCCCGCATCGAGTTCAAGTCCTTGATGCTCGCCTACAAAGCAGCAACCAAAACGACTCCCACCTACCTGAACTCCCTCATTCAGGTCTACGTTCCCTCCCGCCCACTACGCTCTGCCAAGGAACAGCGCCTGGTGCTGCCACCACAACAAGGCCCTAAGTCTCTAGCCAGACTCTTCTTCTGTGGTTCCTCGGTGGTGGAACGAGTTACCAAACTCCATTCGATCCGCAGAGTCCCTCTCAATCTTTAAGAAAATGCTAAAGACCAGCTCTTTAGTGAACACCTTCTCACCTGATGGACTGCGTAATCCAAAAAAAAAAAAAAAATCTTTATCTGCCTCTATGCACTCTATGCACTGCCTCGTAGCACCTACAACTTAGTTTTATGGCACTTACTCTTGTTGTTCTCTCTCGACTAGATCCTTGCTTGTGTTGTATTAAAATCTCATATCTATGTCGCTTTGGATAAAAGCGTCTGCCAAATGGGAAATTGTAATTGTAATTGTAAATGAAATATTCAGGCACCAATTTCAACTTTAAAACCACAGAAACACGACTCACGCTGGCGAAGTCCTCGTCCCGGGCCCGGACCCTGAAGGGCCTGTTGGAGCTGCGGTCTCTGAGGATCATGCTCTCTGGGATGGAGTTGCTGTAGATAAATCCCTCGTAGCGCTCCTTCTCGAAGCGAGGAGGGTTCCTGCTCTTCTTCATCACCTCGATGGTGACCAGCGTCACTGCAAACTGATCCCTGTTGGTCACCTGCGACGCCTGAGGGCCGACGGCCGGGGAGGAAGGAAAGGAGACTTCAGCAAGAAAATATTCTAAATAATCCCCAGAAAGTCTATTGCAATCATTAGCTTTATTTGTTTCTATTTTCTGTTTCAGTGCAGAACAGCATGATGCACAGACTAGTTTGGTACCAGAACAGTGAGGGTTATTGGTCCGGCAATATCAGCAGCTTTAGCCATGGTGATGTTTCCTGTGTCTTCATCAATCTGGAATATGCTGCCCTCATTCCCTGGATAAGCAAAAAAAAAAAAATCTTGTTCATACACATACAATACATCAGTATATCAATACATCAGTAAGGCTTTCTTCCTTTATACAGTACATTCCCTCAGCTCATGACAGACACATTCATGAAGGCTCGATCAATAGCCTGTTAATTGCACTTGCAATATACAGTACATGCTTCTAATTTGTATGTTACATGGTTACAAAGGAAATTAAATCCAAAATGAGAAATGAAAATTTTATTAAAGTATTTAAGTTGTCCTTAGATAAATAATTTACTGTATATGAAATCTTAATTTGAGTCATATTTCCATTTAAAGATTGGTAGAAAAGCATTGGACCAAACTTTGTACAAAGAAGAGATGACTTATTTGAATGGCGACATATTTGGATGTTAATGGTTTTTAATGTGCATTTCTTTATTTGGGACAAATTCTTAAATTTTTGAATTTTATTCTGAAGTTTTATTTTGAAAGTTTTTCTTTTGGCTTTTATCTTCCTGACATGTTAAGTCTAAAATGAAGCAAAAATGAAGAAGCAAATACATTTATATTCACAGTGAGTAGTTTGTTTTCACTGATTTTAACAAAGTAACAAAGCCAGTGGTGAATGTGCTGTACTGTATTTCTGCACTGGTGGAAAATGAACACATGGGAGGCCGGTGTGTTCTTCATTTCAGTCAAACCTCTCAGTATCCTGTAGCTGATCTGCTCGCTCCTGTTCTTGTCTCCGTCCTTGGCGAACAGCGGACCGGGCTCCAATGTTAGTGGCCCGTCCTGCGGATTAAAATCATGATGCATTAAACCTACAAACCTCATTTGTATTCATTTGAACAGCCATTCCTCACGGGCAAAACTATAACAGCCAGCGTCTGATGAGCTCTCATGAATTTTCACTGCTAACAACTTCTCTGCTTTATCATCACACACAGCATCCTATTAGCAGCTTAAGAGAAAATTTCCATCTGCCAAGTGACTGAATATATCATCAACTTTAGATACTGACAGATGCAGCCTGCCTTGAAACTGATACAGTAGTATGGAAAAAGATTAGTGCCAGCAGAGATTGCATTTGAATTGCATAAATTTGAATATGTCATGCTAATGTTGAATCGCTGATTTATAAAAATGAAGTTGTTAAATAAATGAATTTGAGAACTGAATTGGTAAGGCACAATTTGAAATGCAATGGCTTGAAATTGAATTATTATTGAACTTAACTTTTAACTGTAATTTCACAGTTTTCTCAATTCAAATTCAGTTTTCTCTGTTCAGACTGAGCTCTCTGAGATAAACATCCAGGGATTTAGGAAAATCAAACAAGCAAAAGTTCAATCCAACAACATTTGTGAGCAGAATGTTTAGACGAGTTCCTGATGGAAATAGCAAGTGCAGAAACAAGATGAAGACAAAACTTCAACTAGCTAGAATTTTCCAGTGTTATTGGATTGAATATTTTGTTTGATTTACCTAAATCCCTGGATGTTTGTTTCAAAGAGCTCAGTCTGAATTGAGAAAACCGAATTTAAACTGAGAAAACTGCACTTGAATTTAGAGGTAAAAGTTATGGTAACGCTTTACATTAAGTGTTCATTAACTATGCATTTACTAACATGAATTAAACATGAATAACAGCATTAACAAAGATTAATTAATGTTAAATGCACATGAACAACTGCATCAATCAATTTTGTTATACATGTTTGTTGATTATGTTAACTAATGTGTTTACTAACATGAATTAAGCATGAACAGTGACATTAAGAAAGATGAGTTCATATTAAATGCACAATAAACAACTGCATTAAGTAATGTTGTTATACATGTTTGTTAATGCTTCATGTATTACTGAAACATATCCTGGCATTAACCAGAGGTGGAAAGTAACTAAGTACATTTACTCAAGTACTGTACTGTACATTTTTTTGAGGTACTGACACTTTATTTGAGTATTTCCATTTTGTGAGACTTTATACGTTTCCTCCACTACATTTCAGAGGGAAATCTTGTACTTTTTCCTCCACTACATTTATCTGACGGCTGCAGTTACTAGTTAATCTGCAGAATAAGGTTTTACATGCAAAACATACAAAGCTCATAAAATATGTTGCATTGTTAGAGTTCAAACTCCCCAACAGTATATAGAGCAGTTAGACCGACAACATTAAAATACTTCTTACAGGTTAATGCTTCAATAATGTAACACTCTGAAAAGGGCCGTTCTTGAGAATGAGTACTTTTACTTTTGATACTTCAGTACATTTTACTGCTAATACTTCTATACTTTTACTTAAGTAAACTTTTGAATGCAGAACTTTTACTTTTAATTCAGTATTTTTCCATTATGGTTTTGCTACTTTTACTTTAGTAAATTATTTGAGTACTTTTTCCATCACTCTTCATTAACTAAATTGAGTAAGTCACAGCAAGAATTACCTAACATGAACAGTGTATTATTGATGTAATTTGGTACTTACTCAAACTTACACAAATTTATGCAATCCAAATACAGTCTCTGCAGGCACTAAACAGTTTCCATACCGAAGCTTTAGGACTGATGAGGATGTAATTTGGGAGACTCACCTCCTTCTCAGTCAGGTTGACCTTCCCCCTGTATCCTGTGCTGACACACAGCTTGGCAATGCCTAAGTTGGCCCTCATGCAGGGCTGGAACCACGGCGGCCGGTTATCAACGTCCCTCACCTGCACCGTGATGGTGGCCACCGAGGTGAAGAAGGGCTTGTCGGAGGAAGAACCGTTGAACGTGTCCTGCAATATGTGACACGTTACATAATAATAATAATGATAAACTTTATTTATACAGCACTTTTCAAAAGTCAATAAAACATCATAGAGAGAGATAAAGGACTTAAAAATAGAAAAGAACACCATCTAAAAGAGAGAACACAATGAAATGGAATACAATAAAAAATAAAAAGAAATCAAATAAGATAGAATAAAACAAGTTAAAATAAACACTAAGAGAAGGCCTGTACATAAAAGTAGGTTTTAAGAAGTGATGATACCGGTGAAACATGGGTCAAAGAGAGTCATCCCCTTCCTGGATGTTGTGGTGAATGTTGAATTTTTTTTTTTTATTGTACCTGTACATGTAAAACCAGAGAGATCTTCTGTATAACATCGTAGTCCATGATGCTTTGAACCAGTATCCTTGGAGTATTGATGTTCTCCAGGCGGAAATACTTGTCCTGGTATAAAAAAGCCTTTGTCAAAGCCTGAAGTCATGATTTGGTTTTACAGTTGATTTTCTATCCTCTTTTATATCTTTTCCTTATATTATTATATTTATGTTATCATTTTTTTGTTATTTTATTCTGTTTTACTGCTCTAGTTTACTTGCTTTGTGAAGCACTTTGTAACACTGTTAAGAAAGGTGCTATGCAAATAAAGTTTATTATTATTATTATTATTATACACTCAATGAAAGAGACAAAGGCAATTGTTAATTTCTTCAGATAGACTTCTCTCACTTCAGCATCAATTCTTTACATCATTTTATATTCATATCAGTTTTCTTACATCAGCACATTTTGTATTTGAAGTATTCATGGATTACTTCAAATCATTCTTGATGTATTATGCATTCTCAGTTTGAAAAACCAATATGATAACTGTTTATGTTTCTGTTTTCTGAAAGAATACAAACAATGAGCACTATCCTAGTTAAATACAGTATATATAGTCACTGTAATACAATCATCATATCACTACAATAGATTTGGTCTTACCGTGGCAGACTCTAAGCGATAGTACAAAACCTCTGAATCAATATCTGTAGCTTCTATTAGTCCAACAGTGGAGTTAACTGGAGTGAGCTGTGGAGACAAAATTCAGAGTCAGCATAATATTGACACTGAAACAGGTTGTAAATATATGGATTATAGAAAATATAAATGTTCCTAGAAAACCAGGATGTCTCACCTCATTCACTTCTAGAACATAGTGGTTTTGTGAAAAGTTTGGAGGATTATCGTTCACATTTTCAACAGAAACCTCCACAGACACGTTCACCTTGAAGAGAGAAAAACAAATCCAACAGTTTTACGACAAAGTAAATGATAACTTATTCTAGACAATCATTAGTTATTTTAATGAGCGGAGAAAGAAGTCACACATAAATTAAGAGAAATATTATGTTGACCTTTGACAATGAGCTCCAAAATAGCATGGGCCAGCTGTTTACAATCCATTTGGTCGACTCATTAGCATGTTATCTTTTATTTTTTTTCTTAATGAGTGATTCTGTGTGTGATGTGAGTGTGCTGCTCACAGATCTGGAGCCGGCTCTGCTGCATTGGACCCGAACCACCAGAGCTTCACTGGGCAAAGACTAACAAACACATATCGCACATATCAGCAATAATATCAGCATTTATATAAAGTTTTAAAAAGTGAAACTTTATTAATAACACCATCCATAAATCCATCCTTTTTTCCATTCAGTTTCAGACTAATTCCAAGAAACGCATCATAACTGGACTTGGTCCTGATTGGCTCTCTCACTAAAGAATTCCTGAAATCCGTCCAATCAGGCCAGTTTGCAGCATTTGAACTGGAAAGCCTCCACTCAGCAGGTTTACTTCATTTGAATTAGAGGAGCTGCTGCTGTCGACCAATCAGGGTCCAGTATTGTGAGGACCTAGTCTTCACATTCATTCAATAAATAACCTTTCAACTGAACTACATTTATTTACAAAACATCATGGAGAACATTATTCTTATGCTGAGTCAAAGTATATTTGAAAACAAATCATGAAAACTGAATCAAATTGGACCAGTAAAAAAGCAACTACAATAAAAAATGCAACCTTTGACCTCTGAATGAAGAATGGAAGAACCTTCTTTCAATATCAGAGACAAGTAGGCAGTATTAATGTTCACATCAACATGCAGTTGATAATGTACAAGTGATGGGGATTACCTCATAGTCCAAGCCTTTCTTTACCATCAGCTCATTCCCCTTTAAGTAGAAGAAATCCTCAGGATTTCCTACAACAGTCAACGTTACATCGCTGCCAGCGCTGACTTTTGCAACCAGGAGGTCAGCGGTGTTGTTTTCTGGTATGGACACCGGGCCGGGAGAAACTGTGCAGACTAACAGAGGGAAGAGTCATGAAAATCAGACTGTGTACGAACAATAACAGTCAACAATGGCAGCAAGGCTAGCATGGCAGTGTCAGGGCCTAAAGGGATCCTGATCTAAGATTTCTATGAAATAAAGATCTGCAGAGAGATCTACAGCACATGCAGATTTAAAGCCAAAGCTGATTAATTGGGAATGTTGAAAAGTTTGTTTAGGTAAAGTACACTGCGACAAGATTTTTGCGATCCAGAAAGACTTATGACACCTATTGCAAACCTAATCTAATTTTAGCCCTTATCCTACACGAAAC
Source organism: Centroberyx gerrardi (assembly GCF_048128805.1). NCBI lineage: Eukaryota > Metazoa > Chordata > Actinopteri > Beryciformes > Berycidae > Centroberyx > Centroberyx gerrardi. Next base: position 3,480,388 of record NC_135997.1, read on the forward strand.
CCAATCCTAATTCTAATCTTAACACTAAACACAAGCCCTAAACCTAAACTAACCTTAATTTTCGGCAGTACATGCCTACTCTTAAGCCTTACCCTAAACTAAACCCAATCCTTATTCTAATCTTGATACTAAACACAAGCCCTACATAGCCCTACATACCTAATCTTAACATTAGCCTAAACTCAAGCCTAGACCAAATATCAAGACCAAATATCAAATACAAGAACACTCACGCATACACACACACACACACACACACACACACACACACTAATCAGAGTAAGCCTCATCAACATACACAGCCTCTTCCTGATGACGCCGTCAGCAGAGAGCAGACCTGTACTTACGTCTCTGAGCTGAACAAACTGTACAAAAGCAGACAGCGACGACACATCCAAGGAGAAAGTTCACAGGTTTGCTCTTCGATTTCAGTTCCATGTCCTGATTTCAGAGCAGCAACAAATGAAGTCCTGAGGAGGATGAGGAACCCGTGGTACCAGCTGGTACTTGTGCACATAATGCCCTGTCTGTGCTGCCCGGCGAGTGGGAGTCGACTACAGTCGCAATGTTTGTGACTTCATCTTACGGGCATATATTGCATGCAGCGCTTGCCAGCAGCGGACTTGCAACCTCCTACAAAAATACTTGCATCTGTTTTAGCCGGACGGGTCTTTCTGTATCTCTCTGCTGGCTGCAGTCATAAGGAAGGAATCCACCAGCTGAGAGAAACATTTCTGACATGTCTGGATGTTAAGTTATACTGACCTGTTTAAAGATGATGAATTATCTTTGTTTTATTGTGATAACATACATAGATGCATACATACATACATGAACATAATAGTAGAAACATCACACATCGTGAGAAATGAAAATAAATAAAACCAGAAAAAAGGGTGTGATGGGGGGGTGATGGAGGGCTATGGGCGGTAATTGAAGTTGTGGAATGAATGAATGTCTCACTTTTCTCACACTACAGCAAGGCATATTTGCCAGTAAATGGGCAGTTCAAAATGGTGAATAGGGTTCAACCAATATGGAGTTTTGAAGGCCGATACCAATAATGATATTTTTGTATTATTCAATACAATATCTATTTGACCATTTCCATGCCAAAAACCTTACTGAATATTACTAAATAATGATAAATGTTCAGTGTTTCCCCCAGAATGTTATTCTTGTGAGGGTGGAAAAGCGTCTGAAACAGTATTTAGACCATCATGGGACACTAAAACTCTCCATTGAAACCCAGAATTCTTTTAGTGTTATCAGCACCTTAAGGCAGAGTGACCCACCACACCTATTCAATGGTTGGGGAAACTGGGAAACATTACTGCCTTTAACTGAAGAATTATTGAACAATTAAATGAATAAACAAAATGTGAAAAGAGAATTAAATGTCATGTCAGGTTTTCCATGTCTGTTTTCCTGTAGCTGTGGTCAGGGAAGAACCTCCATCATTTTGGCAGTGAACAACACTAGCTGGCCAATATCTGATATTTAATATAAGGCCAATATCGGCCTGATATATATCGGTCTAACCCTAATGGAGAGTTTTAAAATTTTCATAAACTGTTGTTGTTATTTTGGAGGGTCAGAAGTTTTTCCTCCCTCTCCATCCTGTCTGTTCCTTTCACAGCAGTGATGACAGAAAGTGACCCTGGCACAAAGTGGGACATACATGTCTTCACATGTGGGCAGTGGAACACGGTACACACACCCGTCTGTTATACACTGCACTAAGTACTGCTTGCCCACACACACACACACACACACACACACACATACATACACATAAACACAGTCCAGTGCCCCTCCCCCTCCCCCCAGCTCCTCTGTGTGGGAACAACAGCCATACAGTGTCATGATGTCACATGAAGCACATACATTGTGCAGCGGAGCAGAGAAGCTCCACATGCAGCAGATCATCCAGAGCCCGAAACACTGAGAAACACTGAACTGAGGCCTGATAACCTGGAAGCATAATGATTGGTTTGTGCCTGACCCGCCTGCTGAGTACATGTGTGTGTGTGTGTGTGTGTGTGTGTGTGTGTGTGTGTGTGTGTGCATGTGCGCACGTGTGTATGTGTGTGTGTGTGTGTGTGTGTGTGTGTGTGTGTGTGTGTGCTGTTCTCGCACTGCTTGGGATTTTTCTGTGATAAAGACGTTTCCCAGAATGTGATTAATAAAGTTATATTACATTCACTACTACTACTACTACTTCTATTAATACAGTTACTACTACAATTACTACTGCTCCTGCTACTATAAGTCACCACTACTACTACTACTACTAATGTTACTATTACTGCTACTACCACTTCTAATACAATCACTACTACTGCTGCAGCTACTACCAATACTACAATCACTACTGCTATTATTATTGCTACTACTACTACTATCAATATTTCTTCTACTGCTGCTGCTACTATACTAATACAATTACTACTACTACTACTTCTACTGTTGCTGCTACTGCTACTACAATCACTGCTACTACCACTACTACTAATACAATTACTGCTACTCTTACTATTACTGCTATTACTATCAATACTACATCTACTACTAATACTACTACTACTACTATTAGTACTACTGCTGCTGCTAACACAGACCTTGGCCTGAGGCGCTGATGTTGTTTGGGTGCAAATTAAACCCACTCTGTCTGGAAAGTCTATCTTAATAAAGAGGTAGTTGCCATTCATGAAACAATTTAGCCACTTAACCTTATTTACCACTTGGCTACACCTGCACAGGAGATGACAGATTAAGAATAATAATAATAACAATAATAATAATCTTTATTTTTACATAGCATTCTTCAAAACACAGTTACAAAGTGCTTCATAACCAAGAAAAAAAATCAGGCTTCCCTTCATCCTTGAAAAATCCTTGAAAGTTTGTGGATTTGAAGAAAAATAAGTCCTTGGAGGTTTTTGAAAAACAATGGAAGCCTTGAACCCTGTGATGGAGATTTGGAGATTTTTAAGCAGCAACAGTTTTGACATGAAGGATTTCAGGATTTACTGACTTGACAACATCATGATTGAAACATGAGGCCATGATGTCTAATTCTGACTGACGTCAGTGTAATGATTTACGGTCGGTGTAGCACTGGCTTGCTTGAGTCACGTTGCTGTTGTGTCACTGTAGTGCAGTGTTGTGTCACTGCCAACTGCTGTTTTGGCACAGTGCACATTACAGCCAGTAGAGAGCGCTAGAGGAGGGGAAAGCAGATCCAGGACCAGGGACCGGTCATAAAGATGACGCTATGGTTAAGAGAGCAGAGTAAAACCACATCCCAGTGTTAATCAAGAGCCAAACAGAGTGCAAAACATGGAACAAAAAGTAGAGTCTGCTGCTCCCAAGGTGTGAATGAAAATGTATTAACAGCTTCACATGGGACGTTTCCAGCTCAGTGCTCTTCATCCGACCAACCATGAGTGAGAAACATGCAGAGGAACCACATTCTTCTCGGGACACCAACACCTAAACCATGAGGTTCCTCTGGGTCAGCAGAACATCATGACACCTTGGACAGTAGTTCACTCCTCTGGATCCACTAACAGAGGCCAGATCCAGATCTTAAGATAGAGGCTGTGTCAGGTTTACTCACTGTATATTTATCCCCACCCCCCACACCCCCATCCACCTCCTTAGAGGTTTAGTTTCCAAAACAGAGTACGGGGTTAGGGTTAGGATTAGGATTAGAGTGAGTTTTGAAAACCAGAAAACTCAGCAGCTGGTGAAGTAATTGTTGAATCGGTATCATTGGTATTGATCAGCAAGACTATCAACCCCCTGCAGATATATTATGGTCTGTTTGTGCTATGGGATTTTGCTACATCTTTGTCATTAAATAAATTGCATTGAAGAACTGTATTCTTTATCAAAGTGTCTAGGGAGTTTGTAATGTTCATCCTTATCTGACCTATTTATGTAATAATTTGTGCAGTGGTGGTGATGTAACACTAACTTGGGTTTGGTCTGGTTAAGGAGAGTAGCTAATCTCATAAGAGATTATTAGAGACCTACTTACTGGCATTCCTGTTCTCTAAGGCTGAGAGAGCCGGGGCTTTAAGCCTGTTGGTATAAGACCAGTGTTACCTGGGTCTGCCGTTCATTTGTCATAACTATCCAGGTCATCAGTGATTTGAATTTGCATGTTAACTTGTTCTGTCTATAGTTTACACAGTAAAAAATCCACCTTAAAAGTCCTGTCATGAAACCTGTCAGTGGCTATAAAAAGTATTCATCCCCCTTGACTTGTTACAAAATTAGTTTACAATACATTTATTGGGATTATTCATGTAATTGTATGCAAAGTACTTTTTCCTGTCATGGTACAGTGGAAATTCAAGAATTTAATGTAAAAATATAAAATTACAAATACAGAACAGTCTAGTTTGTAAAGGTATTTACCCCATAAATTGTCAAACATACAACATGTATCATTCATACTTCATCTTTACGCTAAAGTGATACATTTTTAATACATCTTCTTTTCAAAATAGCTCAAATTTCTTTCTTTCTAGGAAAGCTATAGCAGGTCCCTTCTATATATGTCAATAAGATTTTAGGGTGCAGGTTGTTTCTGCAATAAAAATAAACTGTCGTCATTAGAACAGTAAACTATATAAATCCACAGAGGATGCACTCTCTTAGTAATTTTTTTAGTGCACTGATTGACTTGCCTGGTGAAATTAGATAAGAGAAAGTGCACTGAGAGTGCACCCTTTACGTTTATTTAGTTTGCATTGATTTTAGACCAAAATTCCAGAATAAATGTGTTTTGAACTAATTTCGCAGTACAAATGTGCAAAAAGTCCAGGGGTGAAAAGCTTTTAAAGCCACTGTGCATCACTGTGAATCCACATATCACTAGGCCGATGTTTTAAACAAGAAATCTGTTTGGTTTTTTTTTGCTTGTCAGAGCAAATTGACTTCTTATTAAAAACTTTTGGTATCACATACCATTAATAAAAATTACAATAATAAGAAGATAAATCATAATTGCTGATGTGTTCACTCAGTGTCTCCCAGTGTTCTCAACTGGACTTTGCCTTGAGAAAAGTGCCAACTTCACCAAACACCCAGTCCAGGTTCCTCACTGGGACCCACAGCGGCCTGAGCCTGCTGTTCAGCAGTAAGCAGCTACAGTAGATTAGCTGGAAACACTCACAGCTCCAACACTGCTGCTGGTCGCTGCTTACTGAAAGTATTAAGGCCATAAACACATTTAGCCTTTGACCTTTACATGGCTGTTCCTCTTTGCTTTATTCATAATATTTTGCAGGGGATATTATGAATGAGTTGACAAATTCTGCTGCAGTAACCAGTAGTCATATATACTAGTCATATATATTGGTATTTTGCAACTGTTGGGAATGGATAGCTCAGTGTGATAGAGCTCACAAAGCAGTTTTGTGTTTGTAGGTTCAGTGTTTCGCTGTTGTTGGCTGAAAACTTAATATGTCTTGACTTGATCATCATGCATTTTTCAGTTTATCCAGTGGGTTTTGAAAGGGTTTCATAAACCCAAGGGTTATAGTATTTTCTCAGCCCGTACAGGGGCATGTGCTGTACAGTTGAAGCTTCAGTTGAAGTTAAAAAATGAAAATAACCAAAATTAGAGTTGCACTGTCACCCGACAACAATGATTTCTTCAGCTAGTGGATGCTCACTAAATATTTCAACAAACTACTATTAGTTCTTCAGCTGGTTGGCAGTCGGCATATTGAGTAGTGCAGAGACTCTCAAACGTTTTCATGTCATGGACCTTCATGTGTACCCACTTTAGGCCATGGACCCATTTGATAAGATCTTGGCCCAGAGACCCATATGGGAAGATTTTTGTTGTTGTTGATTTATTATTGGAGTGTATAACTATGGCCTACTGTAGGTGGGGAGATAATAGTGAAGAGGGTGAAACTTCTGATCAGAATTCAGTATTCTCTAACTGGATACATTTCTGGTTAGAGAATAGTATTATTATTTATTTTGCCAAAATTCTAAACGCATGTCCTAATTGCTGCACCACCGATCTGATTTTGATGAAACACAGAGGGAAGATGCATCTTGTTACTGATTGGCATTGCTGTGAGTGAGAATGAGTCAGTGAGCTTTGGTTGACCGTAGTGTCATCACACACTGATGGGACCTCAGCTGCCACACAGGTCGGTTACATGCATGTGAAGATGGCAAACGAGTGTGAACGGCAAAACAAGTGGCTGTTGTGAGTTAAAGGTCCATATTCTCCACTTTCCAGTGTTTTATTTTCTGTCTTGAGGTCCACTCAAAGCTGTGTGTGTGGTGTCATGTACCAAAAACACTCTCAATCCATTTTTACACGTTCATTTTCCAGCATCTCTCTGAGCCTTACCAAGAACAGGTTGTTTCTGTCGCCGTGTCTTTAAGGCTCATTAATATTAACGACCCTCTGTTCTGATTGGCTAACCGTTTCAAGAGTGAAACGTGAGACGCCGCGGCCCGGCGGCTACAGGTAGGGAAAACTCTCCAGTAATAAACAATGACAACCGCTCAACCGCTTTGAAAAAAACACTTTGTTAGTCTATTATTTCTTACAAAAATGATAATGAGCGAACCTTTGTGACGCCACAAAGTTACGGAAGTCCAAACGGCTCGTTTAGAGGCTCGCTTTTCTAATTTGGATTGTGTGGATTTAGTTGGCGACCATGCGTTTTGATACTTTCACCATGTTTAGATAGACCATCCAACTGCTTTATAATCAAAGAGGCAAGGGAAATCCCGTTTTCCACAATATGGGACCTTTAACACTTTAACAAAGCCGTTAAGTCTGGTAAACAGCATGATGTACGGCTCCTCTGACAGTTGACCTTTGACCCAGAGAGCAACAGGCATGTGTTGACCTAACAGTTGGCTGATGCTTTGGGGCGAGGTGGCAGCCTGTTGTCGCTTTCCACTCCTATGAGCCAGTCTGTGACTCGATATTTATAATATTGAGGTTCACTGTGCGCTGGTTTTGGGTTTCTGTTCCTGGGAATTTCGTTTTATTCGTATGGGAATCTTGCAGTTTGAAAGGCTTTCTATCAGTAAGAATCTGTGGTGAAGTGAACAGGACCTGAGACCTTTCTGTGTTTCTTGTCTGTTAAAAGACAAAACTGGAGGACTTAAATCATTTTTCTCATGTTTTTTGTTTTTTTTGTTTTTTTGCATTTCTGCCTTATTTGAGAGAGACAGGAGGAATTAGGAAAGAGAGACAGGTGATGGCATATGACAAAGGTCCCAGGCTGGATTTGAACCAAGTACACTGCAGAATAGAATAGAATAGAATATAACTTTATTTTCCAACCAGGGCTGGAAATTTGTCTGTGGTCTCACTTTAGACACAAGGAAATATCAGTTAAAAAAAATACACAAAAGTACACGGATGATACAAAATGCAGTAAACAATGCAAGCACAAGACAGTCACAAAGCAGTCAGCTCAGTGTTTGATCTGGTCTGGTCGGCGGACTGACTGCAGGCTGAGGTGAGACAGGGTCAGAAACACAACAGAGCTCAGTCTGATCAGTGACTGCAGGCATCTACTGTCCCGTCACAAGACCTGAAGACAAAAACCTGGTGTGAGAGTGCAATTTTGACCCAACCCCCATACTCAACCGATACTGGAATATTCCACATGGATCACACTAGACTTCAGATTAAAGATTCAGATCTCGTCTGGAGCCCCTGGGTCGACCACTCGCTGAGAGATAGGAGAGGAAATGCTGCCAGATGTCGAGGAATCTCTGAGGTTTCCCAGCAATCTCATCTCTAATTTTCTCCATGTTTAGCATATTGTTATGTTTGTTCAGCCCGACCTTAAACTGAGGTGCTGCTTCTTCATTCCAGACCCTTCAAACTGTTTCCTCAGTTATTACCATACCATGAAAGACTGTTAATACAAGTTCTAATTCATTGTTTCATGTTGTATTTTCATTACATTATTTATTTTGATAAAGAATATACGAGACCTATAACACTGACACATATGCATTGCCCTATAACATTGAAACCATGTGACCATGTACTGATAACCAAGCATCCTGTTCAGGAGTAAATTCCAATCCAGCATAACTGGAACGAACAGGAAGGAGGTTAGCAGTACAGCAAGAAATTCACTTGGTGCCTCAGTTACTGCTGGTTTTATACAACACATCTGACAGAACTGACTTCTAATATGCAGACTGAGCCAAAAAATAGAAACCATAAATAAATGATGGTTTCTATTTTAAAAGAGTAGTAATAAAACCATATTAGTTCACTCATACGTGGGCTCCAACACGGTCATATCAATATAAAAAGGAAAAGTTAAAGCTCCAGTGCAATGATAATTGCATTTCTCAAATTCATGGTAAGGACTTGTTAATGTAAAGTTACCCACATTATTATAACTAATGGCCTTTGAAAAACTCCCTCTGGTTTCAACAGAAGCAAACAGATTTAGAATTCCAATCTACTTCCTTGTGTAAATGATGTCACCTACACCCAGGTTTTGTTGAATGCTCTGATTGGTCGACAGTATGCATAGTTAATGAGGTGTCCCAAGCCAGCTACTTGCCAAACTAACCAAAATCTCTGTGCTTGTATTGCTGGGAGCCGAAGTTCCAACTCTGGATATTTGTTCCCCAAAGACAGAAATATTGTTCTGCAGCGGAAGATTCAGCTCTCACTCAGTCCTGCAGGCTTTGGACCATCTAACCTGAAAAAAATGAAAAAAAAAATAAAAAATGATGCTCATTATGTTCAGTGAACATCAAACTTTTCCTGACTGAGTTGAAATCATTGCTAATACGGCACTTAAGTATAAAGGCCAAAACCTTTCTCCCATAATGTTACAAGAAAAATAACCAGCTGAAATTCAAAATGTCATGTGGTTTGAGTGTTCAGAGGCAAGGAGTAGTAGGCAAGTATCTGTCTCTATTTGTCTTTATCTGCCTCTATCTGTCTTCATCTGCCTCTGTCTTTATCTGTGTTTTCTTTTGTCTTAATTTATCTTTATCTGTCTTAATTTGTCTATCTGCCTCTGTCTTATTTGTCTTGATTTGTCTCTGTCTTTATCTATATTCATTTGTCTCTATCTGTCCTTATCTGCCTCTATCTGTCTTAATCTGTCTTTATTTGTCTCTATCTGTCTTTATATGTGATTTCTTTTGTCTTTATCTGTCTTAATTTGTCTGCCTCACTCCACTTGTCATCCCTGAGCATGACCCCTTAACCAGCACTGTCTGCCGGGAAGCTGCACACACATACACACACACACACAAGCACGCACACACACACTCCATCCCTCAGTAATTAGGCTTATCCCATTAATCCAATATATCTCAAAGTACTCCTATCTCTTATGAATTTTTAAACCGGCTCCAACAAGACTCCTTATCAGCAGATATGAGGAACTCAAACTGTTTTAAACAGGAGCTACTCTGGAATCTACAGGAGCGATCATCACTTCAACTCTGTCAGTCATTATGAAGACAGATTTACTGACCACATCGTGTTCCACGTCATTTCTAGCTGACACAAAAGCCATTAAAAGCAATTAGTTGGGTCTGTATTTTTTTTTTTTTTTTTTGGACCATCTACAGGTTCACAAAGCCACCGCAGACTCATTTAGGGACAAACTGCTGTGGTGAAGAGGAAGAGAGGCAGGAACAGGCACCCAGAGGATTCTGGGTACTGGAGCTGCAACAGAGAAACTGCTGATTGGGCTGGTAATGATGTTTTAAACCTGATTTTCTCACAGTTTCATGAGCCATGTGGACGTTCAATATGCATGTAACCTATGATATCTATATAAAGGTAAATCCATTATCTTTTATTTGAGATTACTCACATGTCTGTTGAATAGAGGTGACAGAATGAACCTGGACTAGTTACTACAACCCAGTGATCCATATGCTCATAACACCAACTAAACTAGAAGGAGGTTGTTTTCACCCATTTATTAGTTTGTTTGTTAGAAAGATATCTCAGAAAGTAAGGAACAAATTTGACTAAAATTGAACTAACTATTGTGCTGCGTTCATGTGCCGGTGGGAAAGTACGACATCTGGGACTTCCAAGTCTGCTGCTAAACAGCGTTGCATTCACGTGCTATTTTGTCAGGAAATCACACCTCAGAAGACAAAAAATAAACTGGTACAGAGGCTGCAGCTTTCTCTGACCTCTCTCTGACCTCAGCATCATCACAGAATATAAATCCAACTGTGGAAAACTTCTGGAAATCTACAGCTTCAAAATCAGTATGAACTGCGTACTCACATGGTTGGGGCTGGTGTGCTTCTGAAGTCTATGATTTAACCAATCTTGATGCTTACTTTTTTTTCAATAACAGACACAAATCATGTCCAAAAAATAAAATTGGACTTAAAATTGAGGAGTTGAAGACATTTTGAATAATCAGAACTGATGAAGCCTGTCGGATGAGTGGCGAAACATCTTCAACTCTTCAATTTAAAGCCCGGTGCATTTTGTTTTTATTTTTTGGACATCTTACTACCTGGTTGACTGAAATTAATCTACACAGACATAAATCATATTTCATCTAACTCAGAATGATTTAGTGAACATATTTCAAAGATCTTGATCAAACACCTAATTAATGAGAACCATGTTGGCCATGCAGAAACATAGAAATGCAAACACTGTCCAGTAACCCTAAATTAAAGGTACAACATTTCAGTACCTTGCATTTGTTTGGTTATTGGTTAATGTCACAATTTAAGGTGCAGCAGCTCTTTCTGTTTCCTTCCACACACCTGCAGTCTTTATATTGGACTGTTTTAAATGTCTTGTGGTTTGTAATGAGCTGTGTGTGTCTGAAGGAAGGAAAGGTTTTACAGTCTCTTTGTTCTCAGTTTTGTCGTCACACACACTGAGACACATTACTTCCAGTCGGCAGATAAACTTGAATTGCCCAACCATGTGGCCCAGTTCTCTCTGTGCAGTTCACTACTTCTCTTAAGAGTGAAAAACATAGGATTAGTGTAACAGAGGTTACACTAATCCTATGTTTTTATTCCATCCTGTCCGCCTATCCTGTAGTTCTTTTTATCCGATTTCATTTGACATAATGATTCTATTTATTCTTTTGAAGCTGGAATATTATTGCTGTTGGGTGAAATCCCAAATCTCAACTTTTCAGGAACTTCAGTAAGCACTATCTATTTTTCAGTTGACACAAAGGGTTTTAATAAGACTAAGGTGTCGCTGAATTTTCTCAAACCACAAAGGAAGCATGTATTCCTTCAATTGAAATTAAAACATGAAAATCACTAAAATTGGAGTTCTGAGGTTTTTGACACAACAGCAGCGATATGCAACTGTTCTCTTAGAGCCTGGAAGTGTATTGTTAGTCCCGCCCTCCTGCAACTCAGTTGGTCACGTTCCCGCCCCGACACCTGTCACTCATCTTGGTGAGCCGTCATCTTGCCTGAGGCTGAGGGAACCGGAAGCCGGAAAGCCTCCACAGGTGCTGAAGAAGGAGATGGCGAACGCAGCTCTGCAATATAAAATAATGAAATAAAACAACGCCAATGTTCGCAGTGTTTCTGAACAGAAACACACAGAATCACAGACAGACACAGACTGATTAGCTATGTAGAATATATTGTATTTATTGTTATTTGAATGTCAAACAAGACGCATAGTGTAGCTTTTTTCTCTTGATTGTGTTCACTATTTTTTCTCCTCATATATTTTGCTATGCGTGTTTTATGCCTTCCTGTAAAGCTCTGTGTGAACTCTGCTTTTTGATAAGTGTTATATGGATACAGTTTATTATTATTATTGTATGCTATGATTTTTTCTGGACAGTCATTTGGAGTCTATGAGACACAGGTGTAATTCAGGTGAGAGAACATCATGGAGTGTTTTTCCCAACTGTTTTATGATGATGAATTTGCTCACAACCACTTTATGAAGATATGGATTAGTTTGATAAGATAACAGGCAACTTTCTGCCAGGAAATCTTAAATCTAAATTGCTTTTTCTAATCTAGCCCGCTATGGCTTTGCCAGCCCCAAAGTGACTTTCTGTCTGTTCACATGTTCTCCAGGGAATATATCTAAAGAGATGACTCAGTTTACCATCTTGCTCTCATTTGAGTGGGGAAAGGCAGTTAGCTCCTTCAGATTCTTTCAGCAAAGTGTCTCTTTTATATCCATTAGTGGGGTCATACTTTTCCTTGGTCTTCCTTCCCTTTCTGTCTCTTTAGTCTCAGGAAATCAGGGCAAGTTGAACATCTGCGTTTTGTTTCTCTGAGCATGTGCGCTTTTTTCCGCAAGTTCTTCCCAAAAGCCGGCAGATGCTTCCTTCCATCGGTCCCACCCCGGGGTTTGAGACGACGTGTTAAAAGATAATTGCTGCTGACTTTACTTTAATGATATTCATGCCACAGGAACAGCCGAGGCACACATAGCCAATCTTTATTTTAAGATCAAAAATAACAGGCGAGGGGAGACTTGTCAGCTGTTGCTGCATGCTGTGTCTGCGTATGATGTTAGAGAGTAAAAGAGAGAGAAAACAGATCTGCATTCTGTACATCAGTTGGCAGTAAATCCAAGAGCTAAGACGTGTTTTTCAGGAGTATAGCGGTGTTTGCTCCCTGAAGTCTCAGTTCTATGAGGTTGAAAGGATAAAAAGACAAAGAGCGATGACGGGACATCCAAGGTGTATTTTTTCTGCAAGTTTATAAGGAGAATGTCCGCCCACAATGTGACAGAAAGTGACAAAACAACTCAACAGAATTAATGAGTAAAACACGTTGTTTTAAAGTTTCAATGTGCAACTTTTGTCCTTGTGATAGGAAGTGTGTAGTTAGCCCCTCCCTCCTCCCCCTCAGTTGATCAAGTTCCCACCCCAACACCCGTCACTCATCTTGATGATGTCATCTATCCTGATGCTGAGGTAACCGGCAGCATAAAGCCTAACTCTAAAGGAGCAGATGCCAGCGCTGTGCAGCAGGTGTTCACCGTGTTTTTGAACGAGTCTTACATGCCACGCGTTTACCTTCCTCTGCTGTTCTTTCGTGTCTTTCTGCTTTCCGCTATTGTGGTGGTTGATCCCCTGTGCTGCGGCCGCCAGCCTCACCTTGATAGCCACAACCAGCTCACCGCTGGCCACGCCCACAGCAAGGTAAACGCCCTAAAAAACACCAAGAACATCACTGAAAAGCTAATTTCAGGCAAAAAGAGGCATTTAGGCATGAACACACAGGATCACAGACAGACTAATACTACAAAATAATAATAATAATAATGCAATATATCCTATTGGTGTGGATTTTAGCGAGACTTCCGCTTTACCTCCCTATCCTGTATTGTTGTTGTTATTCTGTATATGATCTATATATCATCAATTAAATAAATTCAAATGCTAATAGTGTATTCAGATTAAGTATATTGTTGAAAATGTATTTATAGCTTTACATGCCTGGCCTACTAGCTTGTTGTAATTTAGCATAGATGTTAGGAACTAGCTAGCTTGCTTTGATTATGGTGCAGTAATTCACACTAGCAAGAGCACTGAGGCTGTAAACAAAATGTCAGAATAAATAAAGACTTATGTTTAGCTGCATAACATTAACACTTTAACATCAATAACAGGGACATTTTTGCTCCTTTGATCCACTATGCAAAAGAGGAAAAACAATTTCATCAGGAAATTATACCAATGACATGCCACATGTCTAAGGTGCTGATAAGTACAATTTTGGCTAATGTGGCCAAAATAACTAAGGCTTTCACTAATGCAACAAATAATTTATAGAATTAGTAACTGTAGTGAATGGGCCGGTCATTAGGCACACCAATAATTATTTTGGCTTTGCATAGGGAAAAGACTTTGATGAAGATGATCTTACATAAACAAATAATATACATGTATGCTGTGAAACCAGACCTCTGGTCAAAGACTTTTTGAATCTTATTGACTCTCTTAATCTCACTCAGTCGGTGACTGGCCCGACACACGAAAAGGGAAACACACTGGACCTTGTGCTGTCTTATGGTTTATGTGTATGTATCAGTGAAATTTGTGACTCATGTATATTGGATCATCTGCCTGTTTTATTTACTGCTACAGTCCATTGTTCTAGGGTTACGACTTGTGCTCCTGCACGCCGCCTGCGTGCGATTAACCCTCTAACTACGTCACAGTTTTCTATTGTTTTTAAAGACTCTATGCTTTATACCCTGAATGGCTGTTGTGATCTCAGTGCTGAGGAGCTTAACACCCTTTTTGACTCCACTTGCACTGATATCTTGGACTCTGTTGCTCCATTTAGGACTAAACGCACCAAACCACTTTCAGAGCCGTGGCTGAATGATACTACCCACGCTCTCAGACACGCATGTAGACGAGCCGAGAGAAAGTGGATGAAGGATAAGCTCCAAGTCTCCTTAGGAATTTTACGAGACTGCTTATCAAAATACCAGAGAGCCTGCTAAAACAGAGTTTATATCTAACCTTGTCTCCAATAACAGCCATAGGCCTCAGGTTCTTTTCAATGCTTTCAACTCTCTTATAAATCCTTGTGATACAGCCCCTATTGTGCCAACGCCTACACTATGTGATAACTTTCTTAAATTTTTTATCGACAAGATTTCTGCTCTTAGGTCTTCACCCACTTCCTTTGCCCTAGACCCTTCTGTTCCTCCTATGTGCCCTGTTGTCTTCGATCAGTTTGAGCCTGTATCATTCTCCTTTTTATCAGAGGTAGTTCATCATCTGCGGCCTACAAATTGCCCCCTAGATAGTATTCCCTCTCGTCTTCTAAAATACGTTTTTAATACTGTTGGGTCAAGTATTCTTGTTTTGATAAAATACCTCTCTTATTTCAGGGTGTGTTCCAGCTGCTTTTAAACATGCTGTAGTGCAGCCTCTTATCAAAAAGAAAAATCTGGACCCTTCTGTTCTCTCTAACTTCAGGCCAATTTCTAAGCTACCTTTTCTGTCTAAAGTTTTGGAGACAGTAGTTTTTATTCAATTGCAAGCATTTCTAGATATGAAGAAAGAAAAGCCAGCATTCTTAATGTCCTTTTGTCATATTTTTGAATGGGCAGCATCATCAGCGTTATCACGCTGATGATGGCTTATTGCTGAAACGCGTCCGTCGTTTGTGCTCTATAGCTGCCCATTCAAATATATGACAAAAGGACATTAAGAGTGCTGGCTTTTCTTTCTTCATGTATTAATCTTTGGCTGTGCACCTAAGGAGGATTTTCTTGATCGAGTTGTGCTCGCATTTGGCGGAGTTTAAACATTTCTAGATAACCATGGCATTTATGAAAAGTTTCAGTCTGGTTTTAATCCTTTTATCACGTCTTGAACAGTGCGTAGGCATCAAAGGTACTGCCCTCAAATGGTTTCAGTCCTACCTGACAGATAGGAGTTTCTCGGTTCACCTAGGTGAATACTCTTCGACTGCAGCCCCACTTACTTGTGGGGTCCCTCAAGGCTCCATTTTGGGCCCCATCCTCTTTTCATTGTATATGCTGCCCTTGGGGTCCATTTTTAAGAAACATAATACTCCTTTTCATTGTTTTGCTGATGATATACAAATCTATCTGCCTATAAAAACAAAAAGTAAAGATTCTATGCAGCCCTTGCTGAACTGCTTAAAAGATATCAAAACTTGGATGGATTTAAACTTTCTCAATCTTAATGAAAATAAGACTGAGATCGTTATGTTTGGACGACCTGACCTATTGGATGACTCTGATGGTACTCTTGGCCCTTTAGCTTCTTACAATCGATCTTTTGTTAAGAATCTTGGTGTGATTTTTAACACCTCCTTCAAATTTGATAAACAGATTAGTTCAGTTGTCAAAACTAGCTTTTTTCAGTTAAGACTTTTAGCCAAGGTAAAGGCCTATCTCTCTCCCAAGGATTTCGAGAGAGTTATTCATGCTTTTATTACCTCTAGGTTAGACTATTGTAATTCTTTGTATGTGGGTGTAGATCGTCGTCTGCAGTTAGTACAAAATGCAGCCGCTCGTCTTCTAACTGGAAAAAGAAAGCGTGATCACATAACACCAGTATTGGCCTCCCTCCACTGGCTTCCTGTCCGTTTCAGGATTGATTTTAAGATTTTGTTGCTTGTTTTTAAGGTTTTAAATGGGCTGGCGCCACCTTATCTAGCAGAACTTTTGCATCATCATACCCCAGTTAGAGCACTGAGGTCGACCAACCAGATGCTCTTGGATGTTTCGAGATCTAGGCACAAAAACAGAGGCGACCGAGCCTTTGCGGTGGCTGCCCCTAATCTCTGGAACAGCTTACCTATTCATATAAGAACTGCTCAGACCCTAGAAACCTTTAAGTCACTGCTTAAGACCCACCTCTTCTCGTTGGCATTTAATTCGAGTTGAGCTTGACACCTTGACTTAATCTTCTATTGTGCCCCAATTCTTTTATTATTATTATGTTTATTGTTTTCTTTTATTCTTATGTGTTATTTACTTTTATGTTTGTTTATTTTGGTATTGTAAGCCTGTTCAGCACTTCAACTGTGGTTGTTTTAAATGTGCTATACAAATAAACTTTGACTTGACTTGACTTACATCCTTTTCACTTGTTCAGTTCTTTCCCCTCAGTTGAACTTGCCGTTGCCTCACACTCTCTCACATCAAGGCTTTGGTTCAGAAGTGTCAAACTTAAAGAGAAGCTGGCAGAAGTTGTGGAGAACTTTTAATTGGAGTATATTCACATAACAAGAGGTATATGCATGTGAACCTGAATCAAAGCAAAGTATCACATTGTTTACTAAGATGCTTTCCCACACATCACACCAGATGGTGTGCAGAGGTTTATAGAGGATTCTTCTTTTTTCTTCCAGGAGTTGGTGTCAAAAAATGCAAAGTTATGAAAGAAATTAGGTCGCAGAAAGCCAGCAGAATCCTGCTGCAGGTCCTGAGGTTTCTGTCAAAGACACAAAGGAACACAAGACAGAGGAGACAGGTGCTGTTTTATGGACTGTGACGAGTGGACAGTGAAGGATGATTTGGATGATCTGGTGGAGAACCATGTGATTTGATCTGTTTTCCACATGCTGATTGAGTGATCAGATGGAAGATAATAGATGAGAACTAGAAAATCTATATTTTCTGAAGAAATGTGTGTGCTTGCTTAGGCAAGTAGTTTTACTATCAGAAGTAGCAGCAACAGTAGTAATAGTATAAATAACACTAGTTCTTTAAGTAGTAGTAGTAGTAGTAGTAGTAGTAGTATAGTAGGAGTAGTAGTAGTAGTAGTTTAAGTAGTAGAGGTAAAATAGTAATACTAATGGCATGAATAGGCACAAATCTCTGTGAGATAACCTAAATTAACAGCATTAAATTAATGTGCATTGTACTAATTACTATAGCCTAATAGTGTGCTGTGCATGATAAGTATCAAACTCATGTAACCTAATATAGGGTCTTCATTCATTCATTCATTCGTTCATTCATGCATTCATTCGTTCGTTCTTACGTTCGTTCATTCATTCATTCAGGGCCAGGGTCTTCTAAAGGAAAAAATAAAATTATTTTCTGAAAGTATATGTTTTTTTGTTTCTTTTGGTGGTTGTTTATTCATAGTAGCTAACTAAGTTATACAGGGTCTTCATTCATTCATTCATTCATTCATTCATTCATTCATTCAGTTTTTTACCCAGGCTCTGGGGAGATAGTGTCTTCTAAAGAGAAAAATAATAATGCTTTTCTGAAAGTAGCCTATAATTAATTTGTGTTTCTTTTGCTGGTTGTTTGCCTAATCACTGATCACCGACCGCAGGTCAGTTTCCTCACCTTTTCCCTCCTCATCTCTGCTGCTCGTCCTGTAAAGCGCAGCAGAGCTTCAGCCTTCAGCATAAGGAGCTTTGAGCGGCGGATTTAATCTGCTGCCTTTTGATTCGTCCACTCAGCTCACTTACTTCGCTACAAGCAGGCTGAGAAGTCGGCAGGGAGGCTGATCCTTAAAATGCTACAAGTATTTAGCATTCATAGTCTACCAAATGTAAAGGTAAAGTAAAAAATGAAGGCTGTCAGTTTGAAATAAAGCGGACTTGGTGAGAGTTTGTGTTTGGCTCTGTCCGCTGATCCGGTTCTGATCCTGACGCGCTCCTCTCCGCTCCGATGTGCGTCTCCAACCGGCTCTGCCGCCACGGAGAAACTTCCACCGACTTCAGCACTAAGGACACTGCTTACTTCGGGACTGCTGGACACAGTTCATAGATGAAAACTCCTTCGGGTCGAGCCGTTCTCCCTCGGACCAGGAGCAGAAGAAGGAGCCCGTCAGTCTGCGGCGCACGGCGCGACACCGGCGACCATGTCGGACAACTCCACTGATTTCAGCAACGAGACGCAGCCGGTGGTTGCGGCCACCGACTATAATTTCCCAGCGCTCATATTCGGGATTTTGCTGATCGTAACCATCACCGGAGGAAACGTGCTCGTGTGCCTTAGTGTTTATTTGGAGAAGGCTTTAAAAACGACAACCAACTACTTCATAGTCAGTTTGGCTTTCGCAGACTTGCTGCTGGCAGTTCTGGTTCTGCCGCTCTTTGTTTACGCAGAGGTAAGAAACAGAAAATACACCTCACACCTTGGGGAAATGTTGCCTATTGTCTGCAGAAAGGTCCATGGTGCATAAAGCAGTGTGTTTCTTATGCGTAAAAAGCATAAGTTGATTTGGCTACACAGAAAACTAAAGGTGCCAACAAGCTTGACCAGAAAATGGTTCTTCGGAGTCTTGTTATAGAAGAACCTGGTTCTACAAAGAACTTTTCAGACCAAGGTTCTTTTTCTTTAAATTAGCCTAGGCAGCCATCCTCGGACAATGGAGGGGTTATGGTTATTTTCCAAATTGATGCCATCACCCACCATCCAATAACTCAAATAAGAATAAGAACCTTTTAATTTCTCAAAGAACCATATGAGGAACATGAAGCACCCACTGAATAAAGTGGTTCTTTAGTAGGTGAACCACACAGCCTTTTAAAGGACCAGTTAAGAACCATTATTCTTCTGTGGTCAGATGCAAGGAAAAAATTGGTTAAAATCTGGTTAAAATTAGCCTTGAAATAGGTTATAAAGCTTCCTCCTATAGCTGTAATAGACAGACTGAGGCAGGCAGCCAGTTAAACCCACCAGAACAAGTTCTCAGCGCAGAACAGGACAGAATATCCCGTCCTGAGCCGAGCTGTCTCACCTGCTCAGTGCAGCAGCGGTAAAGGTCAGGCATCTGCTGGAACTGGGAGTCTCATACTGGTTATCTGCAGAGGTGTTGGACTATAAATCATAACTATTTAATGAAATAAAACTGGTTTACAGGCTGTAACTTCAGTCATGTATTCAATCAGCCTTTATTAAAGTGTTACAATGTATCTATCTATCTATCTATCTATCTATTAGGGATGGAATGATATATCGAAATTCAATATATCACAATACAAAAATGTGACAATAAGTATAGTGGTGCAGAAAATTGTGATATTAGCTACATGATTTGTGGCTCAGAAATAAACATAATTCGTCAGACTTTGTTGTCATTGAATTTTTATTTATTACAGTGTATCCGGTTGTATTGAATTGGGAACCCAATATCGCGTATAGAATCATATCAGCATATCTTCCCACCCCTACAATCTATCTATCTATCTATCTATTTCTGTACCTATCTATCTATCTATCTATCTATCTATCTATCTATCTATCTATTTATCCATCTGTGCATGCCTTGGGTGGATGTTTCTCCACATGTCTTCCTAATTAGCACCATTTGTTAAGTAATTACCTGTACAAGTTGTTGCAGCCAGTTAATCTACGGAGTGTCACACTGCTGGTTTGTCTCATGCATTGACTGGATTATGAAACTCAGTCATTGACAGTCAAAATCCTTCTACTTTCTTCAGATCAAAAGTCAAGAGAGTCTGGAGAGACAGCATTGGGTTTTTAGGAATGTTTTCTCCTGAACAGTGTGGTGTGTTGCAAGCACAAGAGGATTAGAAATGTTCACACTGCTGCACAAATTTGGGGCAGCTAATGAGTTTGTGTTTGTGCGTGTGCGTGTGCGTGTGTGTGTGTGTGTGTGTGTGTGTGTGTGTGTGTGTGTGTTTGTCCAGTTCCAGGGTGGAGTTTGGTCCTTAAACATACTGATATGCGACGGCCTGATGACCATGGACGTGATGCTGTGCACCGCATCCATATTCAACCTCTGTGCCATCAGCGTCGACAGGTGTGTGTGTGTGTGTGTGTGTGTGTCACTTTGTTCCGGGTTTATGAGGATAGCGGATAGATCCCTACACACAGAAGGTCTAAGTGGGTTTTTCCAGTCTGTTTTCACTGTGGAAGTCAATGGAGAAGCTCATAAATATTTCACCTTCTGTATTTTCTCAAACACTGAGCGGAGGGTATTTTTTCAGAGAATTCAAGAACTGGACTGTAATGTCATTCATAAATGATCCATACATCCCATTCTGTGCTTAAGTATTCTCCAGCCTCCATCCTAAAATCCCATTAAGTCCCATCTAATGCAGGCAGCTGGTCTAGGATTTGTTAGCAAGAAAGACAAATTAAAGACAGATTTTTGCTAGTGTGGCAGTTCAGCTCCAACGAAGCAAAGGAGTTGAATGTCAGCGCTTACGCAAAATGCATAAGCATTGACATAAATGTCACATAAATTTATATTTGCATAGAACTCAGGGTAAAAATCCTGAATAAATGCATTTTCAAATAACACAATGTGCAAAACGTCAAGCAGTCTGAATACTTTTCCAAGGCGCTGCATGTGACATTTTCATGGTCTGGTGTTGGCAGGACTTCCACAGTTCAGTTTAATACTTAATTGTCACATCAACAGCAGTTTCTCAGTTTGAGTTCCTCACTAAAATCCATTCATTAACATCCCATCACTCTGTCCTGCTGATCACTACTAAGTGACATGAAAGGTAAACTCAATTTGCACCTGACAACGCTGTACTTGAAAGCCAGTTGCAATCAAATAATATTCTTGTATTTAGCTTGTCAAGTTTGCAGCAAGTAAACTGAATTTTGAAACAGCATAGGCTACAGCATAAATCCAATTTAAATGAATATTTTTAATAACTTACTCCGCAGTTAAATATTTACTGCGGTTAGTACAATTCTTGCCACTTTTAAGCATTTTACCTGATCTCAACACCACATGACCAATCAGCTCTATATCAGTTTCCATTAGTGCTGCCCTTCTACCTCTGGACCAAGTTTCAGAAAAATTAGCAGGGCAGTCATGTCTATACCAGAAATGAGCTCTCCAGTGCCTCCATGTTGTTTGATTGAGCCAATAATGGAGGGTTTGTCTCTTCTTTTGTCTGCTGATTGGCCACTAAGTTTGATGGTATTACGTGAATCCATTCATCTGTTATATGGCTTTTTTTTTTAAACCACACCCACTGCCATGTATGGAAGCCCATTCCCGCCACTCAATAAAATAAAAAACGATTCAATTCTGACTTTTTATCTCAGAATTCTGACTTTTTTTCTCACAGATTTGACTTTATATCTTGGAATTCTGACTTTATTTCTCAGAATTCTGACTTTTTATCTCGGAATTCTGACTTTTTTTTTTTTTCATGATTCTGAGTTTATATCTCGGAATTCTGACTTTTCAGAATTGTGAGATAAAAAGTCAGAATTGTGAAAAAAAACACAATTTACTCGTTTTTTATTTTATTGAGTGGCGGGAATGGGCTTCCATAGACACGCCCCCTTTGGCCAATTGGTATGACAATTTAATCAGTTCTTCCTTGCCCCATGACCAATCTTTCCACAAAGTTTCATGCAAATCCAATTCATAAATTTATATATATATACATATAGACATATCCTGCTAACACACAGACAGACAGACAGAATGTGGTGAAAACATAACTCCCATCCAACTTTGTTGGTTGAGGTAAAAAGGAAACATTTTGGTGAAGGATTAGAGCAAAACTCTTCTCCTTTTTGTTACTTCAAACAGAATTAGCAGTCACTGGACCAAACAGAAATAGCAGAAATACTGTACGTCTGTATATCTGTCGCCATTGTAAATAAGAATTTGTTCTTAATGACTTGCCTGGTTAAATAAAGGTTAAATAAAAAATAAAAATAAAAATCTTTCTCTCCCTGCAGGTTCATCGCTGTGTCCATCCCCCTGAATTACAACCGTAAACACGTGGACCACCGGCAGCTGGTGCTGCTGTCAGCGACCTGGCTGCTGGCGCTGGCCGTGGCCTCGCCCGTCATGTTTGGCATCAACGACGTGCCGGACCGGGACCCCAGTGAGTGCAAGCTAGAGGACGACGATTATGTGGTTTATTCCTCTGTCTGCTCCTTCTTCGTCCCCTGCCCCATAATGCTCCTGCTCTACTTTGGTGTTTTCCGCGGCCTGCAGCGCTGGGAGGAGGCGCGCAAGGCCAAGCTCCACAGCAGCATCGAGGCCTGCAGAAAGCTGCAGCATGCCGCCGCCGCCGCCGCCGCCCTCCCCCCGCTGGCCGGCACCATCCCCGGCCCGCTGCCCATGCCCTTACCCAGGATCATCGAGAGAGACTTGGCCCAGTCGCGGATGGAGGACATGGACGACTTCCTGCAGGCGGAGCCTCCGTACCCCCGGCAGTACAGAGAGAACTCAGTTCCCACGGTAACGTTCATCCAGCAGCAGCAGAGGAGGAAGAGAGCGAAGATCAACGGCAGGGAGAGGAAGGCCATGCGGGTTCTTCCTGTCGTAGTGGGTAAGTGACATCACCGCTCCCCCCTCATCCAATCAGAGCTCATACTGTAGGGCAGGGGTTGGGGTCAAATCATGAATGAACTGATCGATTCCAATTCAACTGAGGAACTGAATTGGAATTTGAAAAAAATCTACAGCAAACAGAATTGGAATTGAATTGGAATTTCAGGAAGTTGAATTTAATTCAGTGAAATTCCATGTTTTTTGGGGGTTTTTTTGCCACATATCTGAGATTGCACATACTGTTATATATTCTCTATACTGAATACCATAAAATGTTAAAGGAACCTTTCAGGTGGTATTTGATGCAGAACATGTAATCATAATACATATATTGTGACTGAATGTATTTGATTTGTTTAACTGTCTTTTATTTGATTCATAATGTTTGATTTATAATGTTTAGCAAGTCGAGACAAACTCTCTTAGAAGTGGAATTTCATGGTTTCCAATTCAATTCACATTCTGTTTCCTTAGAGCTGGGTGACATTCACATTCCAACTCCAGGAATTGAATTGGAATTTTCAGAGCATTCTGAATTCAGTTCATGAGTGGCTCCAGCCTGCTGTAGACTCATATCTCTGTAGTTCAGAAGACTTCCTGGGTTTCCCTGTCAGAGGCTTCAGGACAGCAGATTAGCCAAAAGGTCAGAAGGGCTGAAGAGCCAATGTCCAAGTTTGCTGCTACAGTCCTCTCTGGCAGGGAGGCTGCTGATTGGCTGATGAAGTGGGGCGGGACTACAAGAGTGAGTTAGAGAAAGAATGATGCAGTAAATTGTATAAAGGCCCAATTACATCTT
This sequence comes from Centroberyx gerrardi, assembly GCF_048128805.1. Taxonomy (NCBI): domain Eukaryota; kingdom Metazoa; phylum Chordata; class Actinopteri; order Beryciformes; family Berycidae; genus Centroberyx; species Centroberyx gerrardi. The sequence continues at coordinate 3,503,950 of NC_135997.1, forward strand.
AATTGCCTCTGCCAAGGAGGTGATGTTTTGACCCCTGTTACATATTAATTTGTTTGTCAACAGGATATCTCAGAACGTTATTAATGGATTTCCCTGAAATTTGGTGGACAGATCGGCCTTGAGCCAAGGGACAACTGTTTAGATTTTGGGGGTGATCCGGATCTGGGATTTCCGCCATTAGATGATTAGCATTCCTTTATATATAACTATGAAACTAACAGAGACAGAAGCTACGTTCGGAATGGTTCACTCATTCCCTCACTCACTATTCCCCATGTAGTGTTTATCATATAGTGAACTATATGGGCGACGACCGAACAAAATTTCGGACACTACAGTAAATATCATTGCGTCAAAAAAATGCGCTGGATATTCGTGTGACGCACCGGGACGCGCCCAGCATCACGTAAACAAACCAAGCATCATGACAGCAGGTTGAAATGGACTCAGGTCGTATTGATTTTGACAAGTTTTGAACATTAAATTACAAATAAATTGTTGAAATTCTAATCATGTGCAAGTGTGGTTTTGTCAGCTTTGGTGCTGTCTGCTAATGGCAGCGAGCTGTTTTGGTTTGGTAAACAAGCTTGTGAGCTAATGACTAGCATAAGCTTTCATATCACCTCCTGTATCGGTGGATAAAGTAGTTAGCTGACCTGTAACGATGATTTCTGCAGTTTTGCTGCTGTTGGTTCAAAACGGAGGTGAACTCGAATGAGGTGTCTAATACGTCTTTTGTTGATTTGCCAACGCTGTCAACCGGTAAATAGACCAGTTTCTATTAGCTAACATGTTAGCTAGCTGCTGCTGCTTCTTCGGTAAGACACGATCACATTGCATTGTGGTATACAGGAGAAATTGTAGGGTACACTGTCTGTTCACTACAATTTGTAGTGCATTGTGGGTATCTTATAGTGGACTATTTAGTGAATCAAATTAACCGTCGAGAATTCAGACACTAGTAGAAAATGGCGGATACACTATATAGTGCACTATTTCTGTAATAGGGAACGGTTTCGAACAGAGCTAGAGTCTTGATTCCAAATCCTAAGGAAATGTTTGCAGGATCAAGAAATCAATTTAACTTAAAATGTGAGTGATAGGAATGATGCGTTTGGGTGTAACAGCAAATTGGAGAATTGTTCAGCGTTGGCAGAGTTTTGCCTTCTAGTTTCCCCACAGAGAAAGAATGATGTAGTACATTGTATGTAAAGATCCCATCACTGCCATGATAAGTCAGTCTTAATTTGAAATAGCACATATGAAGACTTTGATCATTTGCTGTTCAGTTATGAGGAAAAACTGCTCTTAAATATCTGAAGAAAAATAATACTGTTGCCATTCAGGATGCAGAAATGACTCACTTTATCTAATTCCTTGTTTGGCATTAAGCAGTGCTGTTTGTGATTTAAACCGCTTGAGTCATGTATCCAGGGCCAAGTTGATGAGTCCTGCTGTAGTAGATGGCTACAGGTTTTCAACTTTTATAGAAAAATATGCTGTTGAGGGAATTGTGGCGGACTCTATGGACATTATTCACCATAATCTGTGGTTTGGGTATGTTTAACACACAGTTATATTGTGTGCTTCTCAGGGTTAAGGAGACACGGTCCCTTTAAGAAAGTCTGGTTTTCTGAGTCTGACGTCTGCTCGACATATGTTGTGTTTACTTCGCCCTCAAAAACACAACATACGTCGAGCTGACATCACTCAGAAAACCAGACTTTATAAAGGGGCCGTGTCTCCTTAACCCTGAGAAGCACACAATATAACTGTGTGTTAAATGTCTATAGAGTCGGCCACAGAATTATATATATATTTTTTTTAATATAAAAAGTCACTTTCCTTGGCTGGATACAAATAATGGAAAACAAATAAAATTCAGAGCTCACATGCAGGCACACAAACAAAGAACTGGACTGGCGGCCATTTTGGATTTACTGGATTTACTACATGATATTGTTCCCTCTGTTTATAAAGTGGCAGTGTGTCTGAATTCCTGGTTGAACCATCCTTCATTATGGCCACTTGTGTGTTTCAGTCATTTGTTTATTCTCTGAAATAGGAAATGGAAGTCAGATTGATCATGAGAGCAGATGAAGTGCTTTGGTGCTGAATAGTTCAATATGGTAATTATTGTTTACAATCTGCACTGCAGCAGTTGTCAGTAAATAATTGCACAAATATTGCTTGTATGTGTGTGTGTTGCCTATTAATCAATTCAGATGAGAGAAGTTAAACAGCTGATCAACCTTCACTCACCCAGTTTACGCCCCAGAAGCTGTTCCATGTCTATCTGTTCCATGAATTTTAATTTGGGTTTCTGATTTCTGCAAAGCGTTTTATTGTTGCACATTTCGGACGGCAAAATGGACACTATTTCTAGATGTTGCTGCAATACAACTCAAAATTCAGTGTGACAGTTAATTCACTTGTGCATGTTGTCTTTAGGTTTGATTGTCGCTTGCTGCAGCTCATATCGCTCTGCGGCTGCTGAAGCTAATGGAGCTAGTGGTGATAGCGGAGGTCACTGTGGGCGCTGAGATAAAAGTGACGCTTCTGGCCGAGCGTCTCTCACCAGCTAGCGTCATTATAGCTTAAAGCCTTCAATCCAATTATTATGCAACACTTGATCTTAGTCGCTCCATCTCGCCCATACATAGACTGGACCGCAGGTCGAGATCTGCTCTGATTCGTTCACCGTTTTCACCAGTGATTCGACTTGATTCTGTAATTGGTGTCTAATGCATAGAAGCAGCATTCATATGAGAAAGCACAGATTGTTTAGTTCAGCAGATCTTTAGTCCACTTGGGTTCAGTCCTCTTTGGAGGCACGTGGCAGTAAGACTCACTCCCAGCCATCTAAACTAATTAGACGCAGCAGTAAATACTATCAGCATGCAGTGCAAAGCCTCAACTGCAGAGTTCAAGCCTGTCCTGCAGTATACACACCATACACCTTCACCAACATAAAAATAAAAACACAATCCATGGTCTGCAGTTGTAAACCGACACAGAATCACTAATATCTGGGAACAGCATTTTAGCCTTTCGTTTTTTTTTTTTCCTGTTTCTCTGAGAGAAAAAAGGAAAAACACTTGAACATTTTCAATTTCCAAAAAGTTGCATGTTGATTGCTTGTTTGCAAGTCATGTTTTTCTACTAAGAATACCCTCCAAAACAGTGGGCAGAAGTGTGTTGATGAAAATATTGCCCTATAAGATGTTGAGTGTTAGTTGACAAAAATAAATAGATTGATATAATATACTGTAATGATATGCCATAAATTTGAAGGATGTACTGGGAGACAATCCATCATTCCTAAGTGGGAGCTAGTACTTTAAGAGAAAAAAAGTAAAAGCACTTTACCAAAGTTAGTCTAACGTTAATTGCTTGTTTACAGGGTTTCAGTCATGTTTTTCTACTCAGAATCCCCTGCAGATCGTGGGCAGAATCACATCACATGCATCCGTACGTTAATAAAGTGTTAGAACTTCCCTGAATGCATCTTATGCATAAGAATGAAGGCAGGCTGCCTGTCCCACTGACAATATGGGTCGTGGTGTATTATGCAAAGTCTTCCAACCTGCTGGAAAGAAAAGTATCAATCCCATCCATCAAGCTCTCCACACGAAGCTAATAAATCACAATCTGCAGGAAGCACTTCATCAACAACAGGAGGTGACAGCGGAGACAAACAGCCCCAGTTCCCCCTCGACGCCACTGTTCATAGTCCTGGTGATCAGGGAAACTAAGCTTATTATGTTGAATTATCATTTCCAAGAGGGGGGAGGGGAGGGGGGTGTAGAAGACTGGGACCAAATTAATGTCTCTAAACTCGCAGCAAAAGCTAATTATCCTCCACACTGCGTTCGTCTGCTGGCCAGAGAAGTCTATTAAGATTTTGTCTGATTCCTCTTCTTCCCACAGTATTTGTTCTCCCTTCTGCGTTTGAATCCTTTCTGGAGACTCTGTCAGGAAGATGAACGACTTTCTCATGAGAGAGATAAAAAATTTAAAAAAAAGGGTGTAAACAAATCAAAAATGTATTGAACGCCCCATATAGTAATGTGTCTTGGGTTAAAATTATATGAGGCAGCAGCACATTTGACACCACTAAGTTGAATTATGGCTTTGCTGCACCTTGCATGGAACAAATGAGTGATAACATTATATATTAAATAAAGGAATACTTTCTACTTTTCAGTTGTGTTGTGTAACTCTAGCCCTGAAGCTTTTACAGTCATACTTTAAAGTCCCAATGAAACTGCATTTTGAGAGCACCTTGCTTCCTTAATGTGATGTATTTCCTGTTGAAACAGGATGTTGGGGCGGGACATAACTCAGGGAGGGGTCATTCAAAAGTGTAAACCTATGGGATATCAGTCAGGGAGAGAAGGGCAGTTTTATTTGATGGGAGGGGCAGTATTGTTCAAAAATCTGTGATGGTTTTGTTAGTTTGAATTTGTATTTACACCTTTTGGTACAGCATGATGTCACCAGTAAAGATACACTGTTTTACAGGAAGTAAAAGTAATGGGATTTTGAGATAAAATTACAAGAGAATAAAAACTTTCACATTTTTTGCCATTTATTGTTAGATACAAGTGTATTATGGCATGGGAAATTGGCTAAGAAGGTGAAAAAGTCCTTTTTCATTTCATTCTGACAAGCATAACTCCAACAACAACCAATTCTGCATGCTATTTCCCATCTTTTTCCATCGTACTGATTGATTCTGACCAAAATCTAGTCAGTTGCTTCACTATAGAGCTACTTACATCTTATTTGCCTGGATGCAGCTCTCCATTACAGTCTCAGCAGGCCAATGGACTCTCCAAACATCAACCCTAAAAGCCCCCAAAGCATGTTTTTTTTTCAACATATTGACACTGACTCTGTAATAATACATGCATAGATTTAATTTTCAGTTTATGACCTGACAGCTTTCACTATTTATTTTGCACTACTCCAAACAGCGCCACATGTAGACAGGCAGCTGCAGCAGGCAAAGAGCAAACACGGAAGTGCTAAAGCAGCAGCCAAGGCAGCATCAAAACTGTAGGAGAAACACCTGACTTTAGCTAATTTTCATTCACATCTTTTTACCAACATGTCTCTTTACAGAGCCAAGACACGCTTTAGCTGCTTTAGGGTTGATTTTTGGAGAGTCCATTGGCCCTATAGGACTTACAGTCAAGCAAGACACAAGAAGCTCCATACTGTAGTGAAGGTCTTGATGAGATGTTTGATCAGTATGATGGAAAATGGGAAAACAGGGTCCAGTTCAATATGAAGAGCTGAATATTGAAACACGGTCTCTGACTCTTTTATTTATTCTCTTCATGTCTCCATGCAGGTTGCTTCTTGTTCTGCTGGACTCCCTTCTTTGTGGTTCACACGACCCGGGCGGTGTGTGTGACGTGCGACATCCCGCCCGGCCTGATGAGCACCGTCACCTGGCTGGGCTACGTCAACAGCGCCCTCAACCCCATCATCTACACCATCTTCAACACCGAGTTCAAGAAGTTCTTCAAGAAGTTCCTCCGAAGCTGCTGCTTACGGCAGCTTCCCCTCCGCAGACACTGACCCGCTGAACTAATGGAAGGATGTATTTGGATGTATTTGGATATATTTGGGACACGTGGCATACAGACCAGGACTGGGATTTCATTAAGCTCAGCCTTGTGATGTTTATGTACTCTATGAAAACACATTTTCGCACAGCAACACTTTTTGGGAGGGCCAACGTTGCGGCGTACAGCTCTAATGCTGAGTATCTGACTCTGGCTCGGCTTCGACTGGGCAGCTGTCTGGATGTGGGCGCTTCAACCAATGAGAGGAAGACGGTTGATATTATGTGGCTTAAAGGAAAAATCCACCCTGAAACACTAACACTTTTAAAAACAGCTATTGGTGATGCACCTTGCATTTCTGAGACGATGTGACGTCACCTCCAGATATTTCCAGCAGCTACAGTGGAGTTTGATATCAGAAAATGTTTCAGGATCTAAAACATCAGCGGTAAACATCAGGTTTTGGTGTCAGTCCCTCAGAATCAAAGAGCGAGGGCTTCTTTCTAGAGCCGCCATTTTGCACCAAGAGACGTTCAACAATCATACAGGGAGAAATTGGCTATCGCTGTTGCACTTACCCATACAACCTCAGCTGAATGCAACTAGTTAACGCCAAAAGTCGCAAGACATGTTGCGTTTTGAGTAAGGGGTGAAAGGCATTCTGGGAAGTGTAGGAAATCACCAACTGCAGTAGAAGTAGACGAGGCAGGTTGAGGGAAAGTGGGTTCACCAAAAAAGTAAATTCCAACACTTCATCACAAAATAACTCTTAATAACTGGAATGCGTTGAACATCACAGATTGATGATATTTAACAGTGTTAGAGGATCTGATGGTGGATTTTTCCTTTAAAGAACTGCAGGATTTTCTGCCCAAGGGACCTGAAGCGTAAACATTGAAGGACCGGCAACATCCAATCAGCCGACTCCAACAGGAAAGCTGCAATAAGCTTTGAATTTCATGGCACTGCATTGTAACTTCTAAGAACTGTGTATGAAGCTTACATTAAGAGGTTTGCAGTGAGGTCAGAGTTGAAATCAGCTCACCTTGGTTGTTATTTAATTCATGTAATGGGTATTATAAGATGTGTGTTGATTTAAAAAAAAATAATAATAATTCATACAATATTCTGTAGCGATATGCCTTAAATTTGAAGGATATTTTGTCCATCAAGTGGTAGCTAGTATTCACAGCACTCAAACCCCCACAATGCTGAGGGAAATTACAGTGTTAAAAAGAAAAAGACAAGAGATCCCAAGGCTAATATATAAAGAAATAAATGATGAGAAAAAAGGGCATGAAACCCCCTGAAGATTTGATCTGCTGTACATTGCAGAACAGTTCTCAATATTTTGTGTTTATAATCTCACATAAACAATGTCAAAACCTCAAGTAAGTATAGAATTACAACTGCTTTAGGTCCATTCTCTGTTGGTTATCTCTATCTTTAGCACTACGATTAATCTAGTGACATTTCTAGATTAATCAATCAACAATGACATTTCTACATCATGTTAAAACCTTGTACAAACCCAAATGTTTTACTTTTGTTTTTGCCATTTTACCTCTTGAGGGGGGAATAACACATATTGCCTATGACAGTTTAATTTGTCGAAGTGATCATTCCCCTCTGTCTGCTATTGTGGAAAACATGAGAAAAGACTTTGTCTCCCCTGCTAATTTATTATGTTACACTTACAATTTACTGAGAATGGGTTGGAGAAAATAGAGAGTGTGATTTTCTGGGCACATGGGCACAAATTATGGATCTGAATTGTATGAATTGAAGATTTTCATTCCAAAATAAGATTTCCATCATTTGAAAAATATGACACCTTGTAAACCTCATCATAAAATAACTATAAAGTCTTGAGCCCATTATTCAAAAATAGCAACAGCTTAGAGGATGTTATAATTGTTTTTTGTTTTGTTTTTTTTATAATGAGTGATGGTCAGGTAATAGTAACATTTTCTTCCCCAAAATGTATGTAAAACATTGAATGAAACCCTTCAATTAACAGAAAGCTCACTTGTTGCATATTAGAGTCTTTGTCCTCTTGTCAGCTTGTGGGAGAAAGTTGTTCATGTTCCCAAACTGAAGTATCCTAGACCACAGGATGGCTTAAATTGAGTGGTATTGCCCTTTAAGCCATTACTGCCTGTTACAACAGTATGTCTGCTTGGTTATTGACTGTGCCTACTGTATGCCATATCCACGTTTTATGTGGAAACCTTTCTAATAAAGAGTATCATCTTTCTACAACATCTCCAGAGTATCGTCCATGTTCCAGCTCCCCAGATAAAAACTAATTAGCCTTGTTGGATCCAGAGTGCTGTCTGAGCTCGGACTGTCTTGTCTTTTAGCATTAGACGGCTTCATGTACAAGTCCACCTCCTGCCAGGCGGATAGGGACTGGATCCCAAATGGATTTTGATTTCAGATAGCTGGCATTGAGACAAAATTACTGAACCAAGTACCTTTTTCACAGTTCAGTGCCCATTTCAAAACTCCATTTATACGGCCACAGTGTGGAGGATCTCTGCTCCCCAGGAGATACTCGGAAATGAGTATGGTTGCCTATAAAATAACAGACTTGGAAATAGAGTTGTAAATTACCACCGTTTAGGCTTTTGAATTAAAGTTGCATTAATGGAAGCTGGGAAATTTCCTACCACCAAGTGGGGAAAATACACCCTGAATACCCACTGAACTGTGAGTCACAAATTGGAAAATCAGGATTTGCACAGAGCCTCATTACCTCCTAATCAACATTCGGTGACTTCATGTTAGAAAAAAAGCGGCGTTTCTACTTTCAATTTGCTTCAATGTCTCAGTTTCTACCCTTGCTATGATGGTAGCTAGTCTGCAAGAGGCTGAAATAACTAACCAGCTGCCTGCCAGTCACAACTATGTGTTTTTACCTAAATATACCAAAAAACTGAATTTATAATTTGACTAGTGACACAGTTTTGTCTGCATTCTCTTCACTTTCATGTCCGTTATGCATTGAAGTACTGACACCTCTTGTTGCAATGCAAAAAACTGCTTTGGTTTATGACAGTTTCCTTTTTCATGGTTTTGTCCTGTAATTCTTGGATTAACAGAAGCCAAACAGAGATTGTGTCTCACCACTGCAGGTAGAAAATCAAAAACCTGGGTGAACGCTGCTGTGACCGGTGGAAATGATCTCATGCTCAACCCATTTCAACTGCATCATCCATCTGAAAAACAACTGGAAAAGAAAAGGAACATCAAAGCCGTTAAGACTACAGTAGAGTTCTTGATGTCATTAGTAAGACCAGGAAGAGCATATGGTTTTAGGCAGAAATAATGAAAATTGGCACGGCAAAGTGGAAGCATATACAAGTACTCCCAAGTACTCTAACAATGCAACATATTTTAAGATCTTATTGTATGTTTTGCATGTAAAACCTTATTCTGCAAAATATAGTAACTACAGCTGTCAGATAAATGTAGTGGAGGAAAAAGTACAAGATTTCCCTCTGAAATGTAGTGGAGGAAAAGTAGAAAGTCTCAAAAAATGGAAATACTCAAGTAAAGTGCCAGAACCTCAAAATTGTACTTACGTACAGTACTTGAGTAAATGTATTTAGTGACTTTCCACCTCTGGGCACAGCACCCATGACCCAGATCATGGATATGGCCTTTACTAATCAACCATTTACATCAGCAATAGTGATCAATATCAGAAAACATCAGCCACATATTCTGTTTAAGATGATTAATCAACGATGATGACAATATTATGTTTTTTACCAATTGTGTTAGAACCTTCCTGCATAGCTATTTCAAGTAGTATAGAGTGTTTTCCATCTTTACTTCCTTGGATGTGCAGCAAACCACGATAACAGCAGAGACAAAGTATATTTGGCCTTTTTAATCTCATGAACCGTTATAAAGAGACTGGACACTGTGTGTTTGTAGCTCCTCCATCATTTCAGTTTGGATAAGTTGCCTTTATGAAGGTTTTCTTTAGGCTGCTGCAACTTTTTCAGAGCCATTTTTTATATCCTTGACTCTGCCTTTTTACATTCTAGTCATTTGATGTTTTCATTTTGTTCTTTAATGTGTTTCATTAACCTAGCAAGTAGAGCAGAACAATTAATCAATATGAACTTCTGCAATTTCCAAATTACAGAGGCTTTAATTAATTGCTTAAGAGAGAGAGGAGCGTCCAAAATGGATTTCTGAACAAAAAGTTTTAGAGCTCCGGCTAATCTTTGGTCCATGAATCAAGTACAACAGACGAGGAGACGAGGCAGGTGGAAAATGGGTTCTCCAAAAAAGTTAATTACAACACTTCATCACAAAATAACTCCTGGAATGCCTTGGACATCACAGATTGATGATATCTAACAGTGTAAGAGGATTTGACGGTGGATTTTTCCTTTAATGTCTCCTTGTGCCGATCACACTCCACTCAGGACTGACGATGCTGACTGGTATCTGGATATTGACCTGCAGGTGATCAAGTTCAGACAGTTGCAATCAGAACAAAATTTCTTCATCACAGACTGAAGGTAGTCAGAAGGTTGTTTGTTTCAGTTTCATTTATCTTTGTCTCTTCTAAAGACTTCTCTACGGGTGCTGAGTGGCATGAAAAGTCACTAGTTGTTCCTGTACGCTGCTCCTCAGGTTTTCCTTTAAAGTCTAACTGTACAGTGACCAGACAACGTTCTGTAAGAAATAAAATGAATATTGTGCTTTTTATATGAATAACACAGTCTGTTCTTTGTTCTCAGAGTAGAGTGTCTTTTCTTCTCTTCGTACCATAATGATGTAATCAGTGCATGTATGCGTGTACGTGTACTATATATGGTTATGTGTGGTTTTGAGTGATTCTATAGGTGGACACGCAGTTAGAAGTACGAACTGGTGGGTTGGTTTTGAGCCAAGTGGGTTTGGGATTTACGGTTTTGTTTACTTTAACCTATATAAGTGGATCCTCAACTCCGTTCTTTGTCACTTCTTTGTTGCTTGTCTGGAACACTGAACTGAACCAGGCATGTCTGAATAAAGAATCCACAGAAGACTCTTGAACCTTGCTTATTCATTTTGAAGTAAAACTTTGCATTTACAGTTCAGAGACTCTACATGAGCTGAACCATCACACTCAAACTCAATGAGACTTTCTGAGCTCTCTGGTTGAGGAGACGCCTTGCAGGTTTGTGATTCCTCTGACCTTTAAGACCCAAATGATAAATACCTGCTTTGATTCGGTTTTCATGTGATGTTCTGTCCTGTCAAAGCAGATTAGAGATGAACTAACTTGACTTCTGCGACCTGGTGGTCAGTGACTGGACTTGAGGAGCAGAGCGACACTTCCACAGCATCCTGAACTCTTTCAGCAGCAGTTTCCATTACAAAAACACCATTGAGGCGACCAACAAGTAATGTTCATTATGGTCAAGGTGATCCTTTGGCTCCCTCTGCTGGTTAAATACAAGCGGTTGTGAAAAATGAAAAAAGTGAAAAGTGGTTGTATGGGTTTCTTCTTTTTACTTGGTTATGATTTGTGTATGTATGATTTTATGTGTGTATTTCTATAGGTTTGGCCTCTTATCATAAGTGTGTTTTTTACTTTATATATGTATATGATTGTATTTTAAGATAGCTAGGGTAAGGGTTTGTCTCTTCTTAAAGGTGTTTTGTTACTTTGTGTCCATTTATGTCTTTCATGTCTTCTTTTTTTATTCTCTCTTTGTGAAGCGCTTTGTAAACTGTGTGTTTTAAAAAAGTTGCGATATAAATAAAGTTTTACTTACTTAATGCATTTGAATGTTGATGTGAAAGTACCACATGATTATTCTTTGTTTAGTTGGTGTGGTGGAATAAACTGGGTGGTTCTTCATACAAACAACAGCCGTCATTAATGATGTCATCGTGTTTCGTAGGTAAAACTTTTACATCACACTGCTTGATGCTACATTTCAAGAAACAACAGACAAATAAATAAAATCTATCACACTGTACATCTTTCTTCTTGGGTCCGCATGAAGAGTCTATATAAGAGACTGACAACTCCCTACTGACAACTACTTTTCTCATTTTCTTGATATCAAAGAAAATGAGACGGCTGATTTGGAACAATCTACATTGTAGTGATATTTGATTTAAAAACGTTCCTGTAACCGGATGAAGCATAAACAACCCTTAAACTTCTGCATCATTTGTTTTTGTGCCAGACCGGGAGTCTCCAGTGACATAATGTTTCTATTAGAGCATCAACTGAGCAGCCGCTGTCAAAGTGCAGCGTGTTCAGTGAAGTCAGCTGGATTTAGTCCTGCAGTTTTGGAGCTGGTACTGAGTCCAGTGGATCAGGTCACACCTCCAGGTCTGATGTAGAGGGATGTCTCACTCCTGTGTCTTCCCTGCAGCCTGTAGATAAAATAAATACATTCAACACAAGTGAACTTTATTTTATAACATACAAAGTGTGGATAATGCTCCCTCTCTTTCTTTTTCTCTCTTTTTAACATGAAATAGCCAAGAATAATAAAGGCTTTTTAACTTTATATGCCTTTGATTTTTTCTTCTTTTTTCCTCTACATACACTACCAGTCAAAAGTTTGGACACACCTGATTGAATGTACTGTGTTTTTCATTCTCTTAAAGCCATTTTGATCTAAAGGCTTCTGCTTAAATGCTTGAAATTTGTTTCTTAGACAAATATAAATAATGAAGTTGATCCTGTGTATGAATTTCTTTCTAAAGCCTTTGTCTTTCCATCAAGGCAAAGGGCGGCTGCTTTAAAGAATCTAAAATATAAGATAGTTTTGATTTGTTTAACACTTTTTTGGTCACTGCATAAATCCATTTGTGTTATTTCATAGTTTTTATGTCTTTACTATTATTCTAAAATATGAAAAATAGTGTGTGTCCAAACTTTTGACTGGTAGTGTATATCATGATGTAGAGCCAGATAAAAGCCCAAATGACCCATGGGAACTCTGACGGATAACAGTCAGAATCGGCGTGTGTGTTAGTAAATGAAACCCTCACTGTCTCAGCGCTGGCCTCCATCAGAGCGTCCAGCTCCCGCGTCCAGCCGAGGGCCCGGACCAGCGCCTGCACCCCGCTCACCACGTCCCCCAGCTGCACCACGTCGCTCGGCCTCGGGTTCCCCCAGGAGAACGGCCCCACCAAGTCCCTGTTGATGAGCAGCCGAGGAACAGAGCCGCGCACCGCTCCCGCCAGACTGGCAAACGGCTCCACCTACAGGCAGAGGAAGGAACAGCAGCAAGTCGAGGTTTGATGACATATTATACTGTATGTTTTCACTTGTCACATATGAATCTACAGGTTATAACAAACGTCTTTTTAGCTTAGACTCATCTTTTGGAAATTCTTCCCCAAAATTATTTTTATTTGAGTTACTTTAATTGTTTTGTAGTTGTTCTATTTTTACTTTATTGTTCTTGTTGCTTGTTGTTTTTATTGATACTACTTCCTTTATATTTTAATCTATGCTTTTATGCATTGTTAAGCACTTTGTAACAATTGTTTTGAAAGGTGCTATAATGTTTACTATTATTATTATTATTACTATGTATCTGCCAAGAACAGCAGAGTATGAAGTGAGAGAGCCAGTCCCAGCTACTTGAAACTATTAAAGTCACAATGAAATAAAACATGTCTTTTTCAGCTTGTTAGCTAATTCTCCATATCATAACATACATGTATTTAACAATGAATGCCCAAGAAAAAAAAAGTATCTTACATACAATTTCCAACCAATAATACCATCACAGATTTTTGAACAACCCCCCATCCACCTCTCCCATCATATAAAACCTGCAACTTCCCAACTTTCAAAGTGTCATCATGGTGCGGCGGTGAAAACCCTGTTTCCTTTTCCTAAGACACCATGGTTGATCTGGAATGTGTGGAGCTCAAGATTATATGCAAAGCACTGAGTCACTTTACAACAATTTAAAGCCGGCGGCGCTCACCTCTAGTGAAGTGCCCATGATGATCAGCAGGTCGGCCAGAGGGAAGTCTGTGATGTACTTGAAGAAGTGCTGCGGGAGCTCCTCCCCAAAGAAGACGATATCAGGCTTCACCACTCCTGTACAGGTCGGACACTTCGGGACCGTCCCGCTCATCACATCTGGCTGACAGCATACATGAAGAAGATGCAGAATCATTAGAGGATATTTCAAACATACAAAATTGTAAATCATAGGTCGACCACACGTATAGCCAACTCACACGCAGCTCCTCCCCCTTGTAGTTCCTCCGGCAAACAGTGCAGGTGGCGGTGGAGAACGTACCGTGAGCCTCCACCAGCTTCTCAGGAGGAATCCCTGCCACTTGACACACGAACACACACACACACACACAGGTCAACAAACACACAGGCTGAAGTGACAGGACACTCCTTCTAAGAAAGTCATGTAATCATTTCTAAAAGGCAGAGGTGTGACCAAGTCAACTTTGCTCGAGTCCCAAGTCAGTCTCAAGTCTTGAGGCACAAGTCTCAAGTCAAGTGACAAGTCTGAATGTAGATTACCAACCCAAGTCCAAGTCAAGTCCATGTCATTAATGTCAAGTCTCAAGTCTAAATGTAGAACAGCAAGTCAAGTCAGAACAAATCAAGAGTCCAGTATCAATTTAATATCTTAAAGAAAACTAAATATCTAGGACTTTTCAATGCTATATGGTTTTAATAGGATAAAAACTTGGTAAGAGCATCATGAGTTTGATTTCTATAATCAGTTTCAACTTCAATAAATTCAATCATTCCATACAAATTCAGAAAACAATTTAAATTCAGTCGTCTGCTGGAACAAATCTCATCACTTTCAATCTAAGTCATTTACACAAACACAAGATCTCAAGTCAAGACTTTACAAACCTTTTCAAGTCATCAAAGTACAAGTCAAAGTCGAGTCTGAAGTCAGCAGAACCCAAGTCAAGTCAAGTCTCAAGCAATTCAAATTGTGACTCGAGTCCAAGTCATGTGACTCGAGTCCCCACCTCTGCTTAAAGGTATCAAAAATAATGCATTAAGAGGCAAAAACATAAACGCTATGACTGGACTTACGTCTCTCCAGCCCGTCAATATTCTGCGTGTACATCCTGAGCAGCTGGCCCTTCTGGTGCAGCAGGCGGACAAAGTAGTGCGTCAGGTTGGGCTGGTAATTCCCCGGATACAGCTCTTTGGCCAGCGCAAAGAAGGGCTTCGGGTTTCGATGGAAAAAGTTGATCTCAAATATGGCCTCGGCGTACGGCAGGTCATACTGCTGGAGGTTGTCATAGAGACCGCTGCCTGGGGATCTGAGAGGCGAGAGACGCTTCAAACACTCTGGGACTGGGAATCCACCGCCGATTTGCAGTGAATTGATAAAATACTGGGACAGGAATATTAGGACAGGATAGGATAGGATCTAAACTTTTATTTTTTTTTACCTGAAGTCTGGGATGCCACTAGGCGTGCTGATCCCAGCTCCAGCCATCACCACCACTCTCTTGTATTTCCGCTCCTGGATGTTTTTAGCGACGTCCTCCAGGGTTTGCTGCCTGACGCCCGCGCCGCCGCCCCCGGAGAAAAGCCCTCTGATCCCATTCCACCAGGGAGAGTCGGGTCTGTGCAGAAACAAAACAGGGATGAGACGTTTGTTTATCTGCACATGCTCCACTGAGACGCGCGTAAATAGAGTACATGTGTTTCACCAGAGGGATCAGAGTCCATGTTATCAGTCTGCTGCAGACCAGGACCAGAGAGGGATTTACAGAATTGCTCAAGGACATTTCAACAGGTGGAAACTGGCTGTGAGAGGGATCAAACCTGTGGCTTTCCAATTAAAGAGCAGGATCTCTAACCACTGGGATGCCCTGGAGACTAATAATAATAATAATAATAATAAAGTTCACAGAGTGTTTTATAGAGAGTGAGAGAAACAAGGCACAAAACACACACAGTAATAGAGAACACATGGCCACAATACAAGACTAAAAATGAGAAACAATTACTTGTACAAGTCTATAAAAGTGTGTCTTAAGATGGTACTGGCTTTTCTAGCCTAATTTCCTCTGGCAGGCTGTTCCACAGTGTGGTGGCTCTGATGGGAAATGCTGGATCACCTTTTGCTCTCAGTCCAGCCTGAGGAACAGCCAGCAGGCTGGACTCTGGTTCATATATGGGGTTAAAAGATCTGAAATGTAGCTAGGTGTCAGACCAAGATGTGCTTTAAAAGTGATCAGTAAAATGTTAAAATCAGTTCTGAAAATGACAGGTAACCTCTTTCTCAAATAAATATCTGAGATTATCATGGCTTTAGCTCGGCCAGTAGTAACTATGTATTTTAGGGATGTTTTGTAAGAATATATATTTCTTTTTGACAAACGTTTACTTTATTTACTCATTTAGAAATGCAAAACGTACCTGCAATTATAGATTCACTAAAGTACGCACTGTGGCTTGCAGCATAATCTGTGTCTGTATGTGTGTGTGTGTGTGTGTGTGTGTGTGTGTGGGTGTATAGGGTTGCAGGTCATCCCTATCCATAAGAAAGCATTCCTTACATAAACATTAGATAACTTTACATCCTACTTTACCCTGAAAGCACATGTCTGGATCTGCTGTGTTCCTTATTTTTATGTCAAAGGTGGCAAACCCAAACACACACCAGAACACGGAAAGCCCAGGTGAAAAGTCAGGATCTTGCTGTCTGGACAGTAACTGGTGTTGAAAAGTACCTGAAAACAGCTGCTGAACCCTGAGCTGGGCACAGGCTCTTCTGACCAAAGCCTGTCACTCTTTGTTGATCTAAGAAGAAAAAAAACAGACAGGTGTCACATCATCACTCATAAATACTTCATAGATTATTGCTTGAATTCAGTTGTCTACTAACCTTGTGCAGAGATGGCCCTGATTCTTCTTGAACACAGACTGCGATAAAAACAAAGTCTGCAGCTGACAGGTAACATTGATGAAGAGCTGACTAAAGAAGCCATAGTTCAGCTGTAATGCAAACAAAACTATTCACAGCTATTCATTGTTCGGTTCCTATTGGCACAGTATTTTACAAGTAGAAAGCTTAGACGCGGATACAAGAACTGTTAACACATTTTCTCCCAGTGAAATCAGGTTATTAAGCAGCTAACTAATGCCTCTCTGCCTGCTGCAAATGTCACTTTGTTGTTGTCTCCCGTAACCTTTGACCTCATGACAGACGTGCCAGCAAATACCGTAATGTCTGATGTAAACACAACAGCTCGGAAATAATACAGACTATGCTGTAGATTTTGTATCGTTATTGTCGATTATATATTGATGATGAACAGTTCACAAGGCAATGGATATAAAGCATGTATAAAATAATCAAATTTACTTATAAAATAATCAAATTTCCATAGACATAAAACAGTCTCTATGGTAACGCCTCCTTCGTTTCCCGTCATTCTTTGCGTCCAGCAGACCCACAGTACAGCAGGAAGCACAAGCTAGTAAACGTTAGCTAAAATTTAACAACGATCCTGATTCGGTAGTAAAATTAAGATCCAGACTGTCGCTACAATGAAAGATGTTAGCGGATACCTCAAGCAGCAGCAGAGCAACAGCTCGACCCCGGAGATGGCAGGGGAGTGGCACACACTGGAGGATCTGTACAACAAAAAGTAAAACCTACAAACCAGCTAACTAACGTTCAGCTTGCTTTGCTATCGCTAGCTACCGTTAGCTCTTTCATTGGAAGTGTACGCTGAGTCATGCATGGAGCTAACGTTAGCTGTAGTAGCCCAGGGTTAGCTAATGCTATCCACATATTCGTTCCTCAAAATCAGCGTGGAAATCCACTGCGAGTGCTAACTACTAGTCAAATTAATCAAATGTTATTTTACGGGTTGAAACTTTGAACCCACCTCCAGGCTCAGGCCAGTGGAATACACAATGTGTCACTCTGCCACAAGTTTTCCTAGCTAAGTTAGCTTGACCGGTAAAGTTCTTAGTCACTGTATTGTTGAGGTTAACTGTAGATGATGGCATTGGCAACAAACTTGCAAACGTGTATCTGGCTTTGTAGTGTCTAGTATGTACATGATGTAGTAATGATGTAGTATATGTACATGATGTAGTGTGCATGTACATGGTATAGTATGGTATATTGCGATGTATGTATGTGATGGTATGTAAAGCCCTTTGAGACATGCTTGTGATACAGGGCTATATAAATAAACATAACTTGACATTAGTTACTTCAACAAACGGTCAACTGGCGAGCTAGCATCATCTAATTTAAAAGAAATCTACTTTACATGTATAGCATAGCCCCAAACCAAAGGACATTGCTGTTAAGAAAAGCAATGAAAACATTCTCAATTTTTGTGTTCTCCATTTAAAAAAAAAAAAAAAATCACTTGGATTGGATCGCATTGGATTCTATGGCACCAAAATGATTATCTAACCAGCGGCTATGATTCAGCTAGCTAATCGGTGTAATTGAGATGAACTAGAGACTGTCACTATCTTTAAGTAACGCTGTTTCTTTTGTCCTTGACAGATTGTGGCATCAGTTAACACTGAAGCTGACAGAGTTCGTTAAAGATCCTTGCTTCAAAACGGGGGATGGCCTCATACAGGTAACAGCAAAACATCAGTCACACATTCATATTTTAGTGCTGTACTTCCAATGATACCATGGCTGAGGATCATGTACTGTCAATCAGCTTTGATGGGTTATTTTTTTCATCTGTCGTCAAAGATTGGTAGCATGTGGTGACTTGTCTGTAATCTATGAACACAATAAGCTGTTGATGTCTCTCATTTTCATGTTCTCCTCAAGGGAAAATGTAACGTCCTTGTATTTCAGTCTGTCCCTTTGAGGACGGAGCGACTGAAGTTCCTCTGGTCTGGAGTGCAATTGACCAAACAGCTACAGGTTAACGAGAGTCTGAAGCCTCAAACCATCAGACTCGTGCCAGAGAGCCTCAGGACAGACATGACTCTCCTGAATTATTCTCCAAAGAGTAGAGAAATTAATGAGGAGAAACAGCTGCTAAGGTGACCTAGGCCTGGCATGATGGTTTGAGGCTGATTTAATACCTTAGACCCTTGTTGACTGGCAGTCATTTACACAACTGTGTATCCCATACTGCACCAGATCTGAGCAGAGTGTCTGCTGCTCAGATAGTGCACAGATAGTGTATCATTGGCATTCAGAGGACTTGAAAATAGGATGTGAAGGGTTTGTTGGTGTTCATGGGTTGCCACTTTCTAGAGGCAACTGCATGTTATGAATTTTGATAATATACCAAAAAATGCTTCTTTGATTAAAGGGTTAATTTGGATTATTTTGACATTAAACTTACAATTTGTCTTATCTAGGGCTGAGACTGGGTGGCTGGTCATCTATTGCTGGACATGTTTTAGTGATTGTCTGCTATTTTTGTGTAAAATTCCTTCCATTTTAAGCATACAGTGATAGTCGCTGTGTGATTCACCTAATTAATGGAATACAGGGCTGCAACACCAAATTATGTGGTATTGTTCAAATACTATTGGAAATTTATCAAGATCCTGAACATTTTCAAACTGTGACATTTCCTATTTCCTTCTTGCAGCTCTACGAAAATTTCATCAGTGACTTCGAGCACAGGTGTGGTAAATTTGGCTCGAATATTCAGTCTTCCCATGTAACACTTCACTATTTAATATTTACTGGTTGTTGGTTGGTTGTTTTGCTGCTAATTAGTATTTCTGCTCCCTTAACAGAATCAATCCACTGTCGCTGGTGGAGATTATACTCTATGTTGCCAGACAGATGACAGGTAAGAACAACTTTGAGCAATAAGGAATATTTCTCTGTAGGATGCTCTTGTTTTTTGTTTGGATTGTTTTCATACATGTAGTGTTTAAGCAAAAGTTCTTGTTTCCAGATCCTAAAGATGCCATCACTTTCCTCGAGAAGACCAAGGAAAAAGTAAGCTGACCTACCAATATTGGTATATTGTGTATGCCAATATGACATTTTTGAGTTATGATATTTTTGAACTGCCACCAGAGACACAATTTACAAACTCTGTTTTTGATAAAGCCTTGTGTGTCTCCGTATTCCAGGTGAAAAGCAGTGAAGAGGCCGTCATTCTCTGCAAGACATCTATTGGCAGTCTTAAACTGGAGATCAACGATCTTCCAGCCACAAAGGTAAAACCTTAATTCTCTCCCGTCTCCCTTTACAAGCTGCTGACACAAAACTTGCCTAAGTCACCACACGTTGCCTCTGTTTTTTCTGTTGTCCTTACAGAAACTCATTGAAGAGGTAGAGGAAATGTTGAATAACTTGCCTGGGGTGACGTCTGTCCATGGCCGCTTCTACGACCTCTCTAGCAAATATTACCGCATCATTGGGAACCATGCCTCTTACTACAAGGACGCTCTGCGCTACCTGGGATGTGTGGACATCAAAGACCTGCCAGGTAAATCCATGCTGCGTTCACACTGCAAAGTGAAATTAACTTCTTGATCCTGCAAACATTCCCTTAGGATTTGGAACCAAGTCTCTGTCTCTGTTAGTTTCATAGCTAAAGCTAAAAGTCTATCGTTATCTAATTGCGGAAGTGATGATGTTGGTGGTGATCCGGATCACCACCATCATCTAATCAGTTTTTCCTTGGTCCAAGGCCTATCTGTCCACCAAATTTCATGGAAAACCGTTCATAAAAAGAGATATCCTGCCTACAGACACGAAGGGACAAAAACGCTACCTCCTTGGCAGAAGTAAAAAAACAAACAAAAAAACTCAAAATGACTTCAGAGTTTACCAGCGACCCCAATGATGGATGCAACGTTTTTCCAAGCTTCATTTTTGAGATGATTATTCCTGTGCTCTTTCAAATTAAAAGTTGTAGAGAACTAGGAAGCTTTGAACGGCTGGAACCAACTTCTCATCCATTTTGCGCTTGCCAGGCAGAACTACTGTTTAAGATTGGTAGGGAAACAAAGAAGTGCAGAAACCTGATTGGCTGTTGATGGCCCACGACCATGAAAAGTTCAACCATGGCCAACTTTTCTTGGCCGACAAGCTTGTTGAGCGTCCGCACATCAGCCAAGGTTTCCTGGTCGTTCGGCTCTATCGGAAATTAAAGGACTTGGAAATTAGTGGACCTTCACTCATTTATAGGAATTTTACTGTAATCCAGTTAGTCGGTCCTGTCCACAGCTGAATAACTGAATATTGTTCTTCACCCAACAGAGACAGAGAAGCAGGAGAGGGCGTTCACACTGGGCCTGGCTGGACTGTTAGGAGAAGGAGTTTACAACTTCGGAGAGCTGGTAGGGTTTTGATTCGACATCGGTTCCTCTGTCTGTCAGCCACCATGCTCTCCACGCTTCATTCATCAGTGTTTTCTGCTGTGTCTTTGCAGCTGATGCATCCTGTCTTGGAGTCACTGAGGAGCACAGACAAGCAGTGGCTCATCGACACGCTGTACGCCTTCAACGGAGGCAACGTGGAGAAATTCCAGGGCTTCAAGTCCGCCTGGGGCCAGCAGGTAAACAGTTCAACATATTGTGTGTTGAGACGTTAAAGGTTGAAATGATTTGTCACTTTTGATCAATAAGTAAGGGATAAAGGGATCATGTCCAATGAGGTATAGGTTTACTAATTCCATTCGAATGTAGTATTCGAATGAGTATGAGTATTGTCCCGCTTAGACAATGGCCGATTGCTAGATATGAAAAATAAGGAGTGTTAATTCATACTTTTGTCTGTTTAGCATCTAAAATTAAAACTTTTTGCTAGCAATATGTTTCCCTGGTAACACCTGAAGATCTGAATAATATCTGGAGCCCGGTATAAGGAATTTTATTTATACATGTGGATCACCTTTAATTGGCAACAGTCTTATTTATTTTTATCTCTCTGTCCTAGCCTGACCTTGCAGCACACGAGGCAAAACTGATGCAGAAGATCCAGCTGCTCTGCGTGATGGAGGTGAGAAAAACTTCACCCAAAAAAAGAAAATAACTTGTATATACTGTGTGTGTGTGTGTGTGTGTGTGTGTGTACGTATATAGTAACTTTGATCTGTCATTTCTTCCAGTCACATTCACTCCAAATGAGCGCGTTAGGACTAAATGCTTTCTCAAATAACTTTACTTGAAACATGAAACAGTGGCAGTTGGTGTGACACAGATAAGCAATATCAACAAACTGACCTGTAGTTTATTGAAAAGTGTTTGGCTTCAACCATTTTCCCAAACTTCACAAGTGATGGAGATTACTACATCTCTTGTTACTTGAACTGACACTCCTGTCAGTGTGAATGTTTCAAAACAAGAATATTCAAGCACTCTAAAATGTCTCCTTCCCTTCCCAGATGACTTTCACCCGTCCTGCAAACCACAGGCAGCTGACCTTCCATGAGATCGCTCAGAGTGCCAAGATCCCCGTCAATGAGGTCAGTTAGACACCGAGTATATTTAGTCAATCTGTCAATAACTGTCAATGAAACCTTTGGCAGTAGTTAGCATGGCTAACTTTGATTACCAGGGGGAAAAGGCTGTTTCATTTGCATTTTATGTTTCTGTATTTATGTCTATACAGACTGTATTTAGGCTGAGAGCGTTAAGCCTCAGTTAAGTTTTTAGATTTTACATATCAGTCTTTTTTTTTGGTCTTTTTCCCTCAAAAGCTCCTCAGGAACTGTAGCCTGCTAAAATACTGTTGAAACAGAACAACAGAATCTGATCCCATTCCTCTCAGTTGGTGTAATAATGAGTTTGAGGTCTTGAGTTTTGCTCTAAATAATAAAATATGTTTTAGGGAGCTAGAACCTGGCTGTGTTAAGAACAGATCGGTGGTTTTACAGGGGAATGTGTAAAGATGTGTGGTGTGTCCTGCTGGCTGGGAGAACTCATAACCCAGAGCTGTTCTTGATGCTTGTTAACTGGTTCGTGTGTCGCTCCCCTGCAGGTGGAGCTGCTGGTGATGAAGGCTCTGTCTGTGGGCCTGATCAAAGGCAACATTGATGAGGTGGACCAGA
The DNA here is from genome assembly GCF_048128805.1 of Centroberyx gerrardi. NCBI lineage: Eukaryota > Metazoa > Chordata > Actinopteri > Beryciformes > Berycidae > Centroberyx > Centroberyx gerrardi. Next base: position 3,526,533 of record NC_135997.1, read on the forward strand.
AGGTGCAGATGACCTGGGTGCAGCCCAGAGTGCTGGACCTGCAGCAGGTAAACACTCACTACTCAGTTATGCATTCAACAAGAGAAAGGAATATGTTTTTGTTTGTGTAATTGGTTGATTAACCGTAATTTCTCTGTTTAATGCAACCTGAATCTTTGCATTCAGACCTTTTGCTGAGGAAAAGTAATTGATACATACATGCTGAGCGATACTAGAAACCTGAGCATTAAAGGAAAAATCCGCCCTCAAACACTTTTAGAAACAGCTACTGGTGATGTATCTTGCAATTCTTGGCATATTTTGTTGATTGGTCGTGTATTCTTCCCTACAAAGGTAAACAGCAGTAACTGTTTTTTTTGTTTTTCGAAGGTCAAACTTCATGGTTCATTTTTAGATTACATTTGTAACAAAAAAAAGACCCATAGGTGCTACTAAACAATATATATCATCCACTCCTGTATCAAGAATACTTTTGTCTGGACAGGAGATGATGAAGATGAAGATAATGAAGTAAATTTTTCTCAGCCCTTCAGCAGTATTTTGACCGCAGTGTTTTTCTTATTCGGTGTCAGCACTGTAGAATCAAAGAGCGAGGGCTTCTTTCTAGAGCCGCCATTTTGCACCGAAGTTCAACAATCATACAGGGAGAAATCCATCGTAGAAGAGGAGAGACCGATTTCTCCACCCACAGGAGCAGGAGATGGACCAGAATGCAATGCAGCCAGGTTGGGTTTTGAGTAAGGGGCACGAGTCTCGCTTTTTCTCACCTGGGGGAAAAACTCGCTCTGTTGTCACCATCGCGCTCTCCATTGACGATGATGTATAATCCTCAGCTGAGTGCAACACGTTGGGGCCCGTTCTCTGGGAGTTGTCACAAGGCATTCTGGGAAATGCAGGAAATCACTAACTGAAGTAGAGGTCACTTTACACACACAGCATCCCCTATGATGCCTTCATTTGGTCCAGTTTGGGAGGAGAGTTACTGAAATATTCCAGCAGAGACCGAAGCTCAAAGAGGCTTTATAGAATAGAGTACCTGGTAAAGTGTTTCAGGGTGGATTCTTCCTTTTTTATTTATTCTCATGTTTTTTTTTATTTTGAAGTTTGCATCAAGTTGCCATCTGTCTGTGCAGCAGAGCCAGATGTTGTGTCAAAACGAGTCGTTGCAGGAGGGACGGAGAGAACATTTTCTACAGCAGATATATATTGTGTAATATATCATCTGGCTCGTCTCACCCTCACTGTGTTGGACGCCGTTTCAGATCAAAGGTATGAAGGAGAGGTTGGACTTCTGGTGCGGCGACGTTAAGAACATGGCCATGCTGGTGGAGCAGCAGGCGCACGACATCCTGACCTGAAGAGCTTCCCCTCTGTCCTGTCTCCTTCCTCCACAGGGACACCGAGGGAAACCTCACTTCACTCTGCTGCACCCGCCGATTTCAGTTTTGTATTATTGTTTCTCTCTGTTCGTTCTTTGTGTTACTGTAAGCATTTATTACCAAACCATAAATTACGTTGTATTTTACAAATAAAACATCTGGTTGGAACGTTATCCTCACATCATGGACTACGATTATTGTCTTTACATAATAAATAAAATATGTCCAGACTGAAACTCTGTTGACCCACAGCAACATGTATTTGTGTTTTCTCTTAACGAGCAACCTGATTGAAATCTCTGCAGCACTGCTTTGTTAATTCAGACTTTTCTGTCAAATCCGTCAGCTGGATGCTGCAGTAATCCCCGGGGGAAATCAGTAGCACAATAAGGTGCTCAAAAGATCTGAAACTCTGAGATGGTTGTTTTGTTTTTAAGTTTATCTGTTTAGTGTTAAGATGAATACTTTCTATTGCAAGAAATCCTTCAGACAGAACGGAAGGTAAGAGAGAGTGAGGGAGAAACATCTGAGATGTCGGCCATCTGCTTGCTCAAAATGGCCTTCTGCCGACTCACACGTATTGTCTCCTGGTTGTCAGATCATCGTCGGCTTTGGCCGTAAGATGAATAATACATTTAAATGTTTTAGGCAGTGTTGGCTTGTTTTAGTACATTACAGTATTACAGTTTTCAATCATGTTTTTAGATGTGATTTCCAAGGGTGGAAGGAACTAATTACATTTACTTAACTTACTGTAATTGAGTGGCTTTTTTTGTGTACTTTTTTGAGCATTTTCTAAAGTCACTTGAGTGCATTTTTACTTAAGTATTGCACTTCACTACATATTAAGTCACATCCATTACAGAGGATAGATTTAGCAGTCCATATGCAAACAGAAACCAGACCGATGTAAATTGGCCAATCCAGATCCATTCACAGTGAGAAGAATAATCTGGTTTTACTTTGTGTACTTTATTTTGTAATTTCCTAATTTTCCAATTAAAATAATCTAGTTTGAACTCTGACCTCTCATTATGTTAGAATCACATGGGGAAGATCACAGCAGTTTTCTCTTTTCTAAAAAGTAACTTTTACTCTGAGTAACAGTACTTCTACTAGTAGGATATTCTACTCCTTCCAGCCCTGGTGAGTTGCTCCTGTCTGGTTGATGTGAACCAGTGAGCTCAGCTGTTTGGTTGCAGACCCTCAGCTCTTCGTGTCTCTCGGTTGTCCATCCTGCTCTAAACAGATTCTCAGTGGAACTGGGTCACAACACATCGCTCCTCTTCTGGTGCCTCTTTATTAGCTCCCCATAAAACATCAGTGTGTCTTTTTTTCTGGCCTACAAGGTGCAACATGAACTATCCTGTCCTACATAGCTGACTTACCAAATCCTGTTGCACGAGCCTATGCTTTACTGACCAAATCCTCGTCATTTCTAGAAAATATCACTGCAGGTCTTTTTCTTCATGAAGGATCTTCCCGCTTAAATCAGAAAATCAGACCCAGTCCACCATTCACCTCTTCATTTTAGTTCTTTAAGTTCTTTAACACCCTGTAGCCATGCATTTACATCTGGCTGCTCGATCTGTGCAGTATTGCTGTTTTGTCTTTTTGCTGCTTTTTGGCTGCTTTGTCTGTTCAGCCATGGTGGCTGTCGCTGCTCATTCTTCTTCTTCTGTTGATTCCAAACAAACCGGAAACATAAAACGCATCACTTCCTGTGTGGCAGAGGATTTTTCCAGGAAAGAGCTACCAGACACCGGCAGACAATGGGAAAGCTTTAACTGGATATAGGTTGGATCACTGTTGTGTTATATCAATCAATGATAAAGGGAAGCAAAACAGACATTTCTTTGTACGATGTCACAGATTATTACTTAAACTTTAAAATACACTTGGAACTGGAACCAAAACTTTATCTTAACCTTGTACTTTTTAGTTTCCTCCTATGCTATCTTACCAAAACCACATTTCCCCCCTTAACCAAGAGGTTCACAACAAGCAGCATCACTTATTTTGACACATGAAGGAGCCAACAAAGTGGTAAATACGACTCTGAAAGTCTGAATTTAATGCTGTAGGCTCTGTCTTTATTAAAAACCTTAAAGAAAGATATAGTGTCTGTCATTATTTAGATTCTTCTGCTGGTAATGTGGTTTAGCTCGACAATATTTATCGGCCCAATAAACACAAATAAGCCTGGTACAATGGTTTTAGGGTGTAACGCAAAAGTAAGGGAACAACTAGTGTAACTAATTACTTTTCTCAGGGAGTAATAAATAAAGTAATTCATTACTTTAAAAAAAAGTAACAAGTAATGTGTAATTTATTACTTTTTCCAGTAACAACCCCAACACTGGTGATAGCAGAGCAAGAGTCCATCCTCTTACTCAAACTCCAACCTGTCTCTCTGCTGCATTGCATTCTGGTCTCTCTCCTGCTCCTGTGGGTGGAGAAATTGGTCTCTCTCCTCTTCTACGATGGATTTCTCCCTGTATGATTGTTGAACGTCTCTTGGTGCAAAATGGCGGCTCTAGAAAGAAGCCGTCGCTCTTTGATTCTGAGGGACTGACACCAAAACCTGACGTTTACCGCTGATGTTTTACATCCTGAAACATTTTCTCATATCAAACTCCATTGCAGCTGCTGGAAATATCTGGATGCAACATCACAGCCAGTTATCTGTGGGAGTGTTGAAGTGTTTTGAGGGGAAACTTTGCCTTTAAAACCTTTTGATTTATTCTCATATACATAAATATACATATGAGATATTATATATGCATTGAGTTGCCATCTGTTTGCGCAGCAGTGCCAGATGTTGCAGCAAAATGATTTGTTGAAAACACAGTGAAAAGTGTTTTAGGCTGGATTTTGTAACTCAGTCAGCTGTGGACAGAAGACAGACAGATGACGACTCTCTGCACACTGTAACATTAGAAAAGTGTTTCCAGCTCAACAACAGTTTTAGAGCCATTTTATGGTGTTATAAGTTTTAATGCTCAGTCTGTCACTCATCGTCTCTCATTCATTTTCCACTGAGTGTCTTTTGGTGACTTTACAGATTAGTCTTTGTTTTCTATTTTCTAACTTTCTAACTTTTTCCTCTTCACCCTTTTCAACTTTTCAACCGCTCTTTGTAACAACTCTGCGAATCATGTTTTACGGTGGATTTTCCCTTTAAGATTTTTCCTCACCTCCTATGAAAATGATCTCATTCTGTGACATACAAATGATAAAACACTTGATATAAAACTTAAAGTACTTTAATGCTTCCAGTTTTAGGATTCAGCTCCGGTGTAAACAGCTGAACTTGAGTGTTTGTGTGTGTGTGTGTATTGTGTGTGCACTCGTGTGTGTGTGTGCATGCAAGCAAGTGTGTGTGAGTCTGTGTTGTACGGGAAGTCTTTAAGTTAAATTTGTCTTCATTTCGTCTTCGTACTCCTTCAAGTAAAAGAAAAGCTATCGGGCAGAAAAAAGCAAACAATCGTGACAAACTGAATCCAGACAGTCTCCTCTCCTCTGTGCGGCTCATTCATTTGTTCCACATCTCTCACTGACATCACACTCACATCCAGCACTGATGTGTTCTGCGGTGCTAGTGGCAATCTCCTGCTTTCTGGCATGAATGTGATAATGCTTTGACATAGATTTTTGAAATTTGATAATCACAAAAAAAAAAGTAAAAAAAAGAAGAAAAAAAGGCCTATTTGAAGGGACACAAGGTGCTAAAAATACTCCTCCGTCTTGACAGAGGAGATGTCAAACAGAGGTGTTAATTCACTTCTGCTGGGTTATTTCCAAGCATGCTAAGTGTTGTTTTCATAGTGAATTCAAAGGTATCAGCAGGCTTCAACCATAGTTTCTATATTGAGTGATATATGATGTCTCTTTTTCTCTATTAAAATCTTAAAGAACCTATTATAGAGCTGCCACAAGTAAAACATCTGGTGAGTCTGTTAATCATTTAAAATTTTTTGGTTCAGTGTATACAGAAAGCCAAATAAGACTTTTAAAGATTTTTTTTAATGCAACCTGGAATTGAATTTAAGACCAATTTAAAAATCAAAATGCAGAGACAAAGCTGAACACGCCTATCTCTGACTGAACATAGCAAATGGGAACTGTGAAATTGGAGTATAAGAAAAAGGGCAACATGAATTAAGAGACATGAAGTCCAGCTGTGTTTGGTAAAGCAGATGGATCCATATTCTGCTCTGTATTAATCTAATAATGAACATGCAGCACAAACTGCATGATGACAAAAATGTAAGATTAAGACCTCAAATCCATCCTCATATGTCCTCAAAGACATATTAATACTTATTTCTTACTACTGTAATAAAATTGAGCCTGAAATTTAGATGAGAAGACTTTTTCAGACTTTTGAAGGACCTGTGGACACCCTGGGTATTACAGTTAGGGGTATTATGGATGGATACTGATAAATTGTGTTATTCACTTGAAATGAATCCTCATTTTATTAGGATTAAGTATTTTTGATGATGCAGCACATTTGTTGTTTGGAATGCTTGATACATCTTTGTAAAATGCACTGATAAAAAAAGACCCAGTTTCATGTTACTGTCAGACACAGAATATTTGAAAAAGATAAAGAATGCTTAAATCCATTATTGCTTACAAGCTTGAGTTGTGGCCACTTTGGAGACTCTTAATGACTGTTAAAAAAAAAAGAACCCTTTTGGATCTTTACCTTACAAACTTGTCTCCAGCAGGTCTTAATGATTACCTTAATTTTAATGTGATGTAATGAAATTTTTTGCCATATTTCTATTGATAATTTTGTATTTTTACTATTCCTATTGTGTTTGCCTGCTTGTATGATCTGCCTCTAATTCTGTCTTTTCCCTCCTGTTTAGGGGAAAATTCTCAGTGAAAGGATTTTTCAGGCATCATCCAAATTTGGATTATGTATTTATATATTTATTTTTCTTATGGTTGCATTGTTGACGGATAGAACAGAAAATCACTTGCAGGCCTGTTATGTGTTTTGTATATATTGTTATGCTCGATTTAACAATTGGTGTCGACCAGGCGTCACCTGATTGGCTCTTGTGGGTCAAACTAACATGTAGAAGACGGTTCTCATTTCTGTAAACATATCCAGTGCCGAAACACTGTTCCTAATAAAGATGCTGTAATAGTAAAGTTCAGTTTATTTATTTGTTGACTTGTGGTTTCCTGTCACCTTATACAGCTCTACTGTTAAGCATTATTATTTTAACTAGATTGTTATTATACACTGTTTCACTAGCAAAGACCACACCACAAGTTAACAATTAACGGTTTAATGAGAATAAAAGTTGATTATAGTCATTGTTACAATAGGTACTACACTGATGACTTTGTTTTTATATATATATATATGTATAGTTTTTAATGGGGGGGATCTTTTGTAATTGTATTTGGTTTTTGTAATGTTCATATTGTTTTAATTGGGAAGGGGGAGTATTTCTGTAATTCTATTATGTATTTATGTATGTATATGTGAAAGCATGAGTATACTTATATGTTTTTAGCATGGACCTCAGGAAGAGTAGTTGTTGCCGTGGTAACAACTAATGGGGATCCAAATAAAGAATAAACAATAGTAGATAGTAGCAGTTGTCCAAGACTCTGCCGAGCCTGACGGTTACTGAGGAAGAGAAGAGAAACGGAGGAGACATACGAATAAGTAGATGGAGGAAGGGAAGGATGGAGAGGGGGATGAAAGGATGGAGGGATGGAGAGGGAAGAGGTAAAGATGTTGGAGTGGGGGAGGGTGTGTGGGACGGTTGGATGGGTTGGACAGGTAATTAGAGGTGTAGCTGAGGCTTGGTCCTCGCTCCCGAACCTAAACTAAGGCTTTAACTTCATATAAACACAGCAGACCTACGTGTGTCTCATCGGACCGCTGTCACGTCTACTTTGTGACTATTTTCTGGTCACCATTAAATCCAGCAGATGGTCAGAAAGATTTCCAATACCATCATTCCTCTCTCTCTCTCTCTCTCTCTCTTTCTCTCTCTCTCTGTCCATCGATTAAACTGTCCATTGATTAGAAAATATCATTTATTTACCATGGACACCACATGGACTGCTCTAGATAACGGTGATGTGTTGGATTGTCAGATTGTAATGCAGCTCCCATATTGTGGCACCATATGGGCAGACTGGGATAAAAACACAAATGGAAAGTTCTATGTGGGTTTTTTGGCCACTTTACTCGAACGTCTACTGTGTGGGTCTCTCTGGACTCCACTAAAGATTAGTCAAGTGACAGCTACAGTCCATCGCTTTGCCTGTGAGACAACAGCGGAAAGACTAACAACAATTAGCTGAGGAGCGTACGCCTCGGGATCAATAAGCACACAAACCACCGGTTATCAAGAAACAGATTGCTGACTACCCAGATTTCTGTCTGGGAGGAGGAGTGAAATAGAGAGAGAGAGAGAGAGAGAGAGAGAGAGAAATGAGGCTGGATAATTAGGAAAAGCAGGCTGTATCCCCAAAGGGAAAGAGCAGCGAGCGCCATGCATGCTGCTATTCCCACCGTCCCTCCGTCTCTATCTCTTTAAGAGCCGAGAGAAGGAGTGTGTGTGTGTGTGTGTGGGGGAGGGGTATTGGCTGGGGTGGAACAGTCCTGTAATGAGCAGATTTTAGAGAGAGAGAGGGAGAGAGAGAGAGAGAAAGAGAGCGAGAGAGAGAGAGAGAGAAAGACAGAGCGAGAGAGAGGCCGAAAAACGAGAGAGCACATATGACTTGGTGGAATTGGGATACATTACCAATCCAGATCTAGGTGAGACCTGAAATGGAGAGGACAAAGGGAAGAGGAAGGGAATAATTGTGTTGTTTTTTTGGGGGCTTTTTTTTCCCGTCTTCTTCTTCTTCTTCTTCTTCTTCTTCTTCTCCCTGCATCCTCATCTTCAGGAGAGAGCCTCATCTTTAGATCACAGCAGAGCAGCGAGAGGAGGAAAAAGAGAAGAAATAAGAGGAGCGACGGGGATATTCACACTCTGTTATGTCTTCCGAGGTGTGTGTGTGAGGGCGACTGTGTGTGTGTGTGTGTGTGTGTGTGTGTATGTGTGTGTGGTTATGGATGTGTGTGTTCGAAGGTAGCCTGGATTGCTTGTTTCCAGGCCATGCTATAGAGAAATAGCCTCAACTTCTCTGCTACTCAGTTTTTTTGGTGTGTTTTTTTTTCATGGCGTACCGGTGCAGTGCCATCCCCATCCCGTCTCCCTCTCTCTCCGTCCCTGGGTGCCGGTGCGGCACGGATGTAGCGATGCTGTAATGTCTGATTGAGCTGAGCGCGGTCGCTGCTGCCGCCTGTGTGTGGGCCTCTGGGACTCCTGGAAAAGCCTAGGCCTCGCTCGTCTGGAGCGCCCCGCCGCACGGTCGAGGCGACGGGCCGGGGAGCCGCCGGGCCGCGAGGCTGCGCCGAGCGGGAAGGTGGAGGAAGAGGAGGAGGAGAACGAGAAGGAGAAGCACTCTGAGCCCGCATGCCCATGGGAAGCAGCATGCCCAACGGTTGCCTTCGTCACGCCAGACCCGACGCCGAGGCTTAGGTCGCTTCTCCATCGTAAGGTGATGCTCTTCGGGCTGAGTCCTGCTCTTTTCAAGACCGGCAGCCGGTGTTTTTCATCCTAAACAGCAGAGGGAGAGTCGGGGCCCTGCACCTCCATGCTACATCCAAACAAGGCCTCCTCCCTCTCTGCTCCTTCTGTGTAAACCAGGCCCGTTTTTTTTCTTGACGTTCTGAGGATTTGCCTAAACCTGTTTCATGCATGTCCACTGGAGGCAGGTTTGACTTTGATGACGGGGGGTCGTACTGCGGGGGGTGGGAGCAGGGCAAGGCCCATGGCCGGGGGGTCTGCACGGGGCCGCAGGGCCAGGGCGAGTACGCCGGGGCCTGGAGCCACGGCTTCGAGGTCCTGGGCGTCTACACCTGGCCCAGCGGGAACAGCTACCAGGGCACCTGGGCGCAGGGCAAGCGGCACGGCGTGGGAGTGGAGAGCAAGGGCCGCTGGGAGTACAGAGGCGAGTGGACGCAGGGGTTCAAGGGCCGCTATGGGCAGCTGGAGAGCACGGTCAGCGGCGCCCGGTACGAGGGAACCTGGAGCAACGGCCTGCAGGACGGATACGGCACCGAAACCTACTCCGATGGAGGTAAGAGGCCGACTCCCAGCTTCCTACCTGGAAACACACACAAAACAATATTCTCACTTCTGTTTGCTCCTGTTTGATGAACGAAATCCCATCACAGCACCTCCTCTGTACATCTATACCCCTGTAACTTCCCCCGCTTTTGTTACCACACCAAACCCCAGGCTGCAGATCAGATTTAGGCTCTCTACTCTCTATCTCTATTCCCTCAGCTGAATTTCAGTGCTGGAAACTCTGCTAAGCTGCAAGAAGAGCTGCGTGTTTAGACTGCTGCAAAAAACCCTCTGTAACACATCACATCTCTGATTTAGGCTACATAAATAACATGTAGGTCACATCCAGATGCAAATGTTAGAAGGGTTGTGTTGTCACGGCAGCAGCAGGGACGGATCACCTTCACTTTAGCCCACTGACCGGCCTTTATTACTCTTTATTATTAGAGCCTACAGTAAAGTCACAGTAGAGAAACCTGCTGTGGACGTTAAGGCAGGGCCGATGTCTAATATTAGGCATCCTAAAACCTCACCTCCTCTGTTTTCACACACACACACACACACAGGTTGCCCCCACCCCCTCCCTCTGCATCGCAGCACGGACGCCTCTGTACTGTAAATCGCCATGGTAACGCGCAGACAGCGGGTCAGCGTGTCACTAGAGACCCGATCCGGCTCTGCTCTCTGATTGGCTCTCGGGCGCCGTCAGTCACGTTTCCCTGACTTGGGCGCTAATCTAGGCCGTTTGATAACCGACGCAGCTTCCACCGCCTGCCTGCCTCCACCGCGCAGGACCCGGATGAGGGATGGAGAGCGAGGTCAATAAGTGATGCAGGTGGGGGGGGGCATGAAAACACGGTGTGTGTCGGTGCTGCATTGGAGGTGGAGGTTGTTTACCAGAGGTTTAAACGGCTCCCAGCGCGAGCGTTTACATCCCTCCCTACTGTTTGGTTTATGAATTAGCGGAAATGCTATCACTCTGACAAAATTAACCGAGAAAAAAAACGACTGCGTCACGCGACAGCTCTCCTCCGGTCGCTCACGTGGAAGACCGCCGACAGATGAATATAGCACGCACGAGCTGACACATTTTCCACAACCCAATAAATGTGCAGTTGTCTCTGTCAAACGCACGGGAGACGTGCTGGCAGGCCTGTCAATAGAGCGCGTGTTCATTAAAAAAATAAAAACACAACAGCGATTAAAAGGCAGCCGCCTCACAATCAGCCCCGCCGAGCACGAGACAGTCCGGGTTTCAGCACCGCGGACAGCTCCTCGCGCTGCTGAACTCTGCCTGGAAATACTGAGTCCTGGACTGCACAATATTCCAAAAATAATGTTGAGAATTTTTTTTTTTTTTTTTGTCATAACATATCAGTTTCAAAGCATCTAGACATTGCTCATTCAACATTATCTCTTTTATAGCACTTGAAAAACAATGTCAGATATCCTTTTGTAGAGATGCTACTGATTAGAATTTGCTTTGTTTGAATTTTGAATAGCCTGACATTTTTCCCAAATATGTATTTTCATTTAAAAGCCCACAGATTTCCTGTATCTCGCTCCAAAATATGGAAGAAGCCCCACTGTGAAGGATTTGTGCTTCCTACACACTTTGGAGAGCAGATCTGAGATGTGGATTAAGAGTTGAGATTTGTATTTAAACTACATGTCACAAAAAAATTACACAGCATGTCTTTCAGGGGAAAAAAAAAACTATTTTGCGATTTACAGCTTTTTTCATCTTTTGACTAAAAGGGTCGTCTTCCTCCAGCCCACTGGAGAGATGAACCACAGCCTGTGGTGAAATGGCTTTTTCCCAAACTTGAGTTATTCAGAAACAAAATTGGCTTATCGGTAGACTAATATTTGTATGGATTTTTAGGCCGTTAAAATTTTCTGATTCTGGGGAAAAACTATGATACTAAACAACGATTTATTGAGTTGAAATAGGTTAAATAAATAGGTTTTCTTTTACTTATATATGCTGTTTTCTTTTTTCAGGAAGTACACTGGTGAGGTGAATCCAAGTTTATCACTTATTGATTTCCCTTATTAAATCTCTACCAATCACAAAGCAGGAGATGGAGATAAAGAGAAGATTTTTAAGCTTTGAGACAGTTGAGATGTGGATTGTGCAAAAGGGACTACAGCTCAATATCAGGAAGATATCCACCAAACCACAAAGTCAAAAATTGTAATCTTCTCGAAAATCAATGATCGTAAGAATGTTTTTCGTTGTTATTTAAGGTATGGTATAAGCAAAAAGTCTCCAGTAATGTTATTAGTGTTAAGGTAAGGGTTAATCAACTTTTTAAGTGATAAATGTGATGAGTTCTGGCTTTGCAGCTTGCCCATAAAGAAACATTTCGCTGTTTATTTCACATTCTGAATTCAGACCCGAGATTCAACTTATTTTCCCCTTGAAGCAAACACAATGCAAACATCTGGACCATGTTAATCATTCGATGTGTAAACGATGGCATCTATATGGTCATGGTTGAATGATCAGATGTAATTATATTATTGTACAAAGTGCAGCTGCAAGTGTTTCACATACAAATCAATGAATCCACAAACAAAAAACAAATACTGAATTCACTGTTTCTGTCTCAGTGATGCAAAGTCCAAAAGACATGAAACTTTGCACAAAGACAAACAAGGATAGACTTGTGTCCATGGAAGACACTATTGAAATGATTAACTTGTGTTTTATATTAATAAGATAGGGGTTGTTTTTACCCCTTTCATGTAACTTTGAAGGAGTAATCTCCCAACAGTTTATTTTCATATTAAAGTGTAAAGCTATTTGCGAGGAAGGAATATAAATTGATAGCATGCTTTTATTGTGGAAATATTGTGAAATAACCACAGGAATTGGTCTTTTTTGACACGTCATGAATCAGTGGGTCAATTATTCCACTTACACAAAGGCTTACCAACAGAAAAAAGCAACTTTAGCCAAAATATATAGAGTATGGCTTCATTAGCTTTGAAAGGATTAAACGTTTTGCCTGTGATTCCTCAGTAACTGAGGACCCTGAACATGAGAGTCTTATGCACTGTAAATGTCAGGTCACTCCTCCAGCAAATAGCACAAACCCTTGTAATGACCTAGTAATGGAGGAGTTTTCTAATCCCCTAACAGCTGTGACCTAGCAGGCAGCAGCCTCACCATCACTCAGGTTGCTTACTCTTGGCATCAGTGGACTATTTGATCATTTAAGCAGATAGCTATCCATTTCATTCTCCAAAACAATGTCAGTGTTATCAACCAAAACAGATTGTACGCTGTATCTGCTGCTCATGTGAAGGTCAGCACATTTTGACACCGACGACGCATTTGTGATTTTATTTCACTGTTGCTGCTTGCTTACCAGGATGAGGGAGGCAGCATCCAAAGTACTGTCATTTCCCTGAAAGTAATCATCACATTAATTCATAATTGTCATTATACTTTGATTATGCCATTGCAAAGCTGGGTGTTCCCTTCCTGCAGACAGCAGTTTTCAGCAGAGCTATTGCATGCATCTGTAATGTAATTTACAGTCATGTGTAATGTAATTGGGGGCGCAGCGTGCCGGCAGCAGGACGAGCGGCACAGAGGCAGTTTGCCTCGGGGCGAGGCAGAGGCAGGAAGCATCTCACATCACACACTGATCAGGCCTTTACTGGAGAGCAGTCATTTTACTTTGTTGAAACCAACAATTGTTTCTGGGCATTTCAAACAAATCCCCCCCACCCCACCCAGTCACCTCATATGTTCAAAGCCTCGCTGCTGTCTAGGTATTGGTTGGACGTTTGGCATTAACTTGTTTACAAGACAAACATGTTGCAAGACACCACTTTAAGCATTTTGCTGGGCTGCTACCTAAAGATTGTTCAGGAGGGAGCTATATGCTAATACAACTGTCTAATACAACTGTCTGGAAAACAGGCTATAAAGGCACAATCTGAGAAATATTGTGTATGCCAGGCTGCTAGCAATTTAAATTCAAGCTCAGTTTTACATGATGAAATATAAATACAGCAGTGTTTAAATAGTTTGTTTGAATGAACTTAGCTAACACTCGGATTGTAAAAATGTTAGCTAGCTAGATGACTTAGTTTCCTTCAGATAAACACTGTAAACTCTGTGTTTAGCTGCCTGTTGTCTATAACAGCTCACTGAGGACCTGAGCAGCCTGTAAGATCCATGAATATCAGATTAAGGCAGAGATGACAATTCTAAATTGGTGTTAGACATCAGCTCTAATTCTACTGAGGGTAATTTGCTGCTGTCTTGGCTAGTCTTTACATGTCATTTTATTTGTCTGGTTAATATCTCAATAAAACAGCCTTTATCTGGACCAGGGAATGTAAATGATTTAGAAAACTGAAATATTTGAAAGTGGAAATATAAGGCCAAAACCATGGCTGTTCAAAATATGGCACATGAAGTTTAGATATGATAATGACTCAAGTCATGCACTGATAAACTGAAAGAGACAAAATGATTGTGACAAAATCTTTTTGAGGGCAATTTGGGCGAACACCAGACAGACATATGGCATGAAAAAGGGGCCACAACATGTAATGAAAACATATAAATTTATAGAAACAGATTCTTTCAGATCACTGTAGGCTATACGTGACAAACTCAAAGTGTATGTGAGGCTCTGTCAAGGTGCAGAAATGAAAAAATCTGATTCAGAAAAACATTGCCACAGAAATTAACTCCCATTACTTTTACTTCCTGGAAAACAGAGTATCTTTACTGGTGACCTCATGCTGTACTAATAGGTGTAAATATAAATTCCAACCAATAAAACCATCACAGCTTTTTGAACAGTCCCTCCCCTCCGCCCCTCCCATCAAATAAAACTGCCTTTCTCTCCCTGACTCATATTCCATTGGTTTAGTCTGCATTATGTCCCACCCCCAACATCCTGTTTTAACAGGAAATACATCACATTGAGGAAGTAAAGATGCCATTTCATGGGGTCTTTAAACATTTGCTCAATACACAATCCCACATTTTTATACATATGTAAAAAGCAGCTGTGCAAATATTGAACATTATTGCCTGTTTAGAGTGTTTATAGTTTGATGTTTTCACACTCTTTATGGGTATGAAAGATGAAAGATGTCTGATCTTTCTTTTGGTTGACTGTATCTTGAAGTGGCAGTGTGGGTTGATTTGCTTGATCGATGAGTCTTGTGAGATTTCTTTTGCTTTTGACACTGAGGGAGTTGAAGCAGGATGATACTGAAGGTGAGGTTGGACTCCATGAAGCAGCTGCAGACGGCTGCAGCTCTGTTAGCTGCTGATCCCTCCTGTAAATGAAGCTGACATGCTGCGAGGTGAAGAGCAGGCTGCTGAGTTCCCTGCCCAGAAATATGAGACTCTGGATCTGCTTCACCTCTTGTTCTTTCCACCTTGGGGATTTGCAGAGAGGATGGAGGGTGTGAGGTATTCTCCTCTCCCTACAGCAGAGCTGCTTTGTTTTTGAGATGTGGAGCTCCAGGGAGCTCGGCTGCCTCCAGCAGGTCTGGGTGTCAACCGCCGTTTATGTTATTTGGTTGTAGATGGAGAAGAGGAAGGGGGAGAGGACTCGGCCCTGTGGGAAGCCCTGTGGTTAAAACTAGGCTGCTGGATTTAACCTCTTTGTATGGAAAAGAGGAGGTATTAATATCTAATAATCATTTTTCAAACGTTTAGAGAGCGTTCACAGTGGGGGATTTTAGAGCAGCCCCGCTCTGACATTTTGCAAATACTGAAACTGTCAAATTGTTGGCTCACACTTCAGCACATCACACAGAGAGCAGGCCTCTATTCCACTTCCTATAGTATGTTGGTTCGTCTTCCATGCTGACCTGCCAAACCTCACCAACTCATGATGACATCAGAACCACTTGATTAATACCAGAGCTTGGCCAATTCCAAGAAAATACATAAAGTATGTAGGCCTACTTTTCTGCAGTTTAAGAAATGTCACATGGCATATATCTTTTTTCTTTAGGGTTTTCTTAAGGGTTTGTTCCTTTAATGATTTAATTTCACAGCTGTATGATGTTGTGGCCTGTGTTTGGCATCAAAATATTCTTAAGATCTGGCAGATTCCTGGCAGCTTCTCTGCAGCTACCACATAAACCTTTACACACAACTAGGAGGACTGAATACATTTGGCCTATCAGCTGCCTGTCACAGAACAGCATGTCTCAAGCAATGGAATATTTTGTGAATATTCATCCGTGTCTTTCTTTTCAGTACATCGTGTGTTGAGAAATTGTTGACACTTTCAGGCTGATAGACGAAAGCAAATGAGTTGCATGCTAATTTTTACTGAATTAAGACAAAGAAATGTCTGAATTCATATATAAAATCCTGATAAACCTGCAGACAAGACCCTGGAGACACCTTAGATAATGTTCAGACACTTATTATGCGTCCAGTGATACACTCTATGTGGCACATATTGTGTTGTCACATGATAAAAGAGTGCTGCAGAGCATTAGGACACGGTCATTTATAGTCTGACACCTAATGGTCTTGGCAGTATTCCACTGCTTGCGTTTTCTGTCTGTGACATTTATGGATGTCAGTGAGTCCTGAAAGAACAAGAGGCGTCGCAAAAATAGAATAACATGGCAAACCCTGGTGCAAACTGCAGAAGGGTGTCAGTGCGAAGAGCTCCACTGACCGCTGTGATCAGCCGACAGAGTCAAAAATTAAATTACACCAAAGGCCACAGCTTTTCAGTTGTACCAACCCCATGCTTATTGAAGCTTAATAAAGGTTGTGAAATCAAGCTTGAAGTTGTTTCAGGTTCCAGCACCTGGCACTGCCTCAAAAATAAAACTGTGCACCACTGTATGTGGCCTGCAGCCCTGCCAGTCCCACCGGTGGGTCCATCACTACAAACGCATGTTGTGCGGCAAAGCTTTGTTCAAACCCACAGAACTTTATTTTAAATTCTAGTCAAGATCCCAAGGTTTCCAAAGATACCAAACATGTCATGCTGGATTACAGGGAAATGTATATCAAATGAAGCATAAGGCGTATTTTTCCTTTGATGTAATGGCACAGCCATAACAAAATGGCATCTTGGTTTTGAATATTTCACTCAGTATAAGCAGATACAGCTTCAGTGAAGCGCTGGAACGAGCTGATGTGACATTGTTGTACAGAATGGAAAAGCATGTTTTTTCTAACTTTGAAGCTACTTCAGGGGAAATTTAAGGGGAAATCAGGGTGCAAGTTAGAGTTAAATCCATAAAACTAGAGAAAGGTTAACCCGTCGTCCCTAAAAACAGGTGAGTTCACCACAGACCCCCTCCTCCCTGCACATGCTCAATAGAGATGTAAGGGCCTCAGGTCTGGAGTTATTCAGGGTTCTCAAGACATCCAACATCTCAACCCCCTGCTACTGGATCTGAACTGGCTTCTGTCCTCTGCTCATCCTGGTGTCCAGACTTCACCATACCTCTGTTGTTTTACCAGCAGTGAACGGATCCTCCACTGTGTTCAGAGTAGAGTTTACCTCATTTGTTTAGCCTGTAAGAAGACACATAATTTGTCAAATCTCAGGAGATTTGTCAAATCTCCTGTAAAGCCACAGTCCTTGATGTGTCATGGTCACACCAAAACCTTGTTTTGTGTACCTTTTGCTGAATGGAAGCGAAATGATAATTGTGAGTGATGTTGCCAAACTTATCATCTTACCATCATACAGTGTGCTGAAGTCAAGTTTATTATAGCCCTTAATCACACTCGCAGTCTCAAAGAGCCTCACAATGGCCACATTATGAAACCTTAAACCTAACCCTGACCCTAACAACACCCCCTACCTTTAGACCCTCAATGACAACAAGGAAAAACTTGTCACATTTCTTCCCCTGACTCTCTTTGTGTCTGTCTCTCTGTCAGGAACCTACCAAGGCCAGTGGCTGGGTGGGATGCGTCATGGTTACGGCGTGCGGCAGAGCGTGCCGTACGGCATGGCGGCCGTCATCCTCTTCCCGCTGCGCACATCCATAAACTCCCTCCGCTCCGAGCACAGCCACGGCCCCCCCACTGCGCTAGAGGACGGCACCGCCACCGCGCCCGCTGACGGGGTGGTGGCCGGGCTGGCCGGGAGCCCGGTGGGGCGCGGCGGGTTCGCCCTGACGGCTCCGAGCGAGGCCGAGCGTCAGAGGAAGAGGAAGGGCCGCTTCCGCCAGTCCATCCTGAGCGGACTGAAACTGCGGCGCTCAGAGTCCAAAAGCTCCCTGGCCAGTCAGCTCAGCAAGCAGAGCTCCTTCTGCAGCGAGGCCGGCATGAGCACCGTCAGCTCCGCCGCATCCGACATCCACTCCAACGCCAGTGAGAGCGAGCAGGGCGCGCCCGTGGACGCCACCGTCACCGAAACCTACGCCGGCGAGTGGCGGAGCGACCAGAGGGCCGGCTGGGGTGTGAGCCGACGCTCGGACGGCCTGCACTATGAGGGTGAATGGGCGGCGAACAAGAGGCACGGGTATGGATGCACCACCTTCCCCGATGGCACCAAGGAGGAAGGCAAGTACAAGCAGAACGCGCTGGTGAGCGGCAAGCGCAAGAACCTGATCCCGCTGAGGGCGAGCAAGATCAGAGAGAAGGTGGACCGGGCTGTAGAGGCTGCAGAGAAGGCTGCAGACATCGCCAAGCAGAAAGCTGAGATTGCCATGTCTAGGTAAGAAAGTAAGAAGTAGTGGATGATGTGGAGAGGCACATTTGGGTTCTGGATAGTTGGTTTCAGCGTCTGGAATCAACTTTCACATGATGCAATGTCTTTGAAAATAGGCTTTACTTCAGAAAATCAAACATATGCATAATGACATTGGCTGTTTGTAAGTGCTGTTCTGTGTCATGGTTCAGAGTCAGAAGTGAGCCAGGTGTGACCAAGTCAACTTCATCCAAGTCCCAAGTCAGTCTCAAGTCTTGAGGCACAAGTCTCAAGTCAAGTCCCAAGTCAAAGTGTAGATTACCAAGTCAAGTCCATGTTATTAATGTTAAGTCCCAAGTCTGAATGTAGAACAGCAAGTCAAGTCAGAACAAATCAAGAGTCCAGTATCAATTTAATATCTTAAAGAAAACTATCTAGGACTTTTCAATGCTATATGGTTTTAATAGGATACAAACTTGGTAAGAGCATCATGAGTTTGATTTCTATAACCAGTTTCAACTTCAATAAATTCAATCATTCCATACAAATTCAGAAAACAATTTAAATTCAGTCGTCTGCTGGAACAAATCTCATCACTTTCAATCCAAGTAATTTACACAAACACAAGATCTCAAGTCAAGACTTTAGAAACCTTTTCAAGTCATCAAAGTACAAGTCAAAGTCGAGTCCCAAGTCAGCAGAACCCAAGTCAAGTCTCAAGTCTTCTCTTCATGCAGCAAATAAAATTGTGACTTGAGTCTGAGTCTCGAGTCCCAACCTCTGGCATAGTGTATAGCAATCTTGGATCAAGTGAGGCCAGACAAAGCACAACTATTCACCAAACGTACATAATGAATGATAACCTTTATGATGAAGAGTTTGCAGCCTGTTTGACTGCTGTGTTTCTACCTGTCCGTTCAGGATGAGCCACGCCCGTGGGAAGGCGGAGGCAGCGGAAGGCGTGGCGCAGAAGGCCATGGAAGAGTGTCGACTGGCCCGGATCGCTGCCAAGGAGCTCTCTCCCTCCTTCCACATCTACGGGAATGGTGAGTTGACAACAGGAGAAGAACTGTATAGTGTAATACTAGTCTAAATTTCAGCATTCACCTATTATTCTTGTATCATATGACAGTTCAGTTGGTATTATATTGAGAATATTCACTACTGAACGAGAGAAGTTTGTTCTTATCTGTGATATGATATAGAAGTATCTCATTTTCAGGATAAATTGAATTCTATACTAGGGTTTGACCGATATGGATTTTTGAAGGCCCATACCGACAAATTTGACGATTTCCATTCCAGAAAATGACAAGTATTCAGTATTTCCTCTAGTATTTCCTTTAGAATATACATATGTGAAAATTAAAAGATATAACTCTCCAATACAAAAGTGTTACCTTTATACTAAAGGTCATCTGCTGTAATGCAGTGTCTGTTATGCTTATGATAAGGAAATTCAAGTAGAATCAGCTTACATTCAAAAATACTGTATATTTGGCAGAAGTACTTAAGTATTAGGCTTTCATTAAAAAGTCATTACTAAATCAAAAGGCAACACATTTTGAAAATGATGGAACTGTACTCATTACCTTCATTTCAAATAAATAAAAGAATGTACAAGTACTGTGTCTACTTGAACATTTACAGCATTGAACAGTTACTTGAACATTTAATATGCTGTGATGAGTAATTCCATACATATTACCCATGTATTTCTGCTCTCACAATAAACCCCAAACTACACAGAATAAGCCTTTAAGAATTCAAGAATTCAAGTGTGTTGACTTCCTTAATCCTCTCTAAAACAGACTTAAGCCAACTGTGATTGTCTTCCCAAGATTCAGACTGTAGCGTCCTCACTCTTCTTCTTCTGTGCCCCTGCATGCTAACAACACTGCAACACGCAGCGTATGTCTGATGTACTTGCTGTGGATTGGTGCCAAGTCACTTCACTGGTGCTATTCTCCAACTGTGTTCCTAGGGCTCGAATGTCAGCGGCCCAAGCACCAGGACGCCAAGGACAAAGACCATGAGGTCATCTCCACGGGAACAGACAGTCCGGAGCTGTGCACTCCGGACACCACGCCGCCTGTAATAACACCTGATCTCAGCCCCGTGCTGAGCGTCCCCGCCTCGCCCCCCCGCAGCCCGCCCAAGCACGCCCATCGTCCCAGAAATGCTTGCTTCATGCGCCAGAGTGCCGTGGATGACCAGGGCGGGGCTGAGATCCAGGTGCTGGTGGAGGGGCGGGGCATAGATCTGCCTAGGGGCGGGGCTAACACTTGGACAGATGACATGTATCCAGATCGAGGAGGCAGCAGCCGCTCCACCACACCTTCCCTCCTGGAGGAGCAAGAGGGCCAAATTAACGGCCACGAGCAAGCCCCTTTGTCCAATCACAAACCACGGGAGAAATCCTTGTCCAATCACAAGTCCCGGGAGCACTCTTCCTCCTACAGAGCCTGGGAGCACTCCTTGTCCAACCAAAAGCCCTCCAAGCATGCCTCTTCCAATCACAAGTCGAGGGAGTACTCCTCCTCCAATCACAAAACATGGGATCATTCTTCCACCAATCACAAGGCCTGCGAGCATGCCTCTTCCAATTACAAGCCGCAGGTGCACATTTTATCTAATCACAAGGCCTTGGAGCATAACATGTCCAATCACAAGACTTCTGAGCATGCTTCTTCCAATCACAAGTCCCAAGATTATATCTCCTCTAATCACAATGCAAAGGACCACGTCTCTTCTAGCTACAACCCTCGAGAGCATGTCTACTCCAACCACCATCCAAAGCAGCACATGCCCTCCAACCACAAGCTTAGCGAGCATGCTTTGGTCGACCAAAGGCTTGACGGCCTCACCGGGGGCTGGACTGCTGAAAGCACCCTTAGGTGGAGCCCCGCCCACTCGCGCCTCACGGAGCAGGACGAGGAGAGGATGAGTGACTATACGGTTGATATGAGGCTTCAGTCTCCGGACTCCCGGGGGCTGGGCCAGGAGTCTCCGTGCCCCAAAAGCAACAGGCTGCGGTCCCGCGGCCTGCGGCCGGTAAGGGAGGGATCCATGGACTCTGTACAGATGCTGGACAACCTGAATGTGGGGGCGGAGCTGGAGGAATGGCCGCTGCACAGGGACCTCACCCTCTCGCCACCCCTTAAGTCTCAGCCCATCACACTGGAGCAGGAAGGAGAGCATCTCACCCTCAAATCAAACTCAGTGAGTCATTACAGTTATGTTTAACTGATGGGTTAGGGTCTGTTTGGTTTTCTGTTTTCTGCAGAGAGTCTGCAGGTTTTCACTCCAACCAAACTCTACATCAGGTGATTTCAGTTTCTTCTCTGGTTGAAGCTGTGCTAATTCATGAAATCAGTTAGTGAATGGTTGGAATGAAAACCTGCACAATCTCGGCCCTCAATGGCACATGGTTTCAGACTCCTGGTTTAGAGCCACATTTCATTTAAAGACCCCATGAATTAAAAAAGTGAGTACATGTGTGAGAAATGTACCTAACCATAAGGTAGTTTTGAGGAGATGACACAGGCCAAAATATACTCATACCTACAAGAGATTTGCACTCAAACAGTCCCGAATCATGTTCTCCACTCTTCCTGTAAACACTCTGTGAAAGGTAGCTTACTTAACCTGAACCCATGGGTGTAACATTTTGAATGACATCTCTTAGCAAGGTCGAGGTGCTGCATTCGGTGAATGTTTCCAAAATAACACGTTCTGTTAGTCTGTAGCATGCTAGCGATTACAAAAAGGCACAGTAATCCAATTAAGTTTCAGCAAGTATTGTGATGAAATCTGTTTACTACAGTCATGTTTGATCACTGCCTCTCTGTTTTTTACTGCCAACTGCTCAGATACTGTGTAGTCAGTCACCACTGTTGAGTCTTTGGCTCTGATTTCCATTTCCTGGGTTTTTTTGGGGGGAATATAAATGCATGTTTTTCTACTGAGTCTACTGTTACCATTGAGTGAATTAGTGTGAGAACTGAACTAATTTCCTCTTTTCTCTTCTCTTTTCTCCTAGGGCTCCAGCTCTATTCTGGTGGTTATGGTCATTTTACTCAATATTGGAGTAGCCATTCTTTTCATTCACTTCTTTATTTAAGCTTATACAGGTATGATCTACTAAGACTTATTGATACCTACAGTATATTATATTATTACTTACTGAGACGGACATTCTGCCTATTCGACTGGAGCCCACAGCCCAAGTGACGGACACAGCAAAGCCTTTCTATTGTTGCTACTGGTCTTTTCACCTTTGTTGAAGCCCGTTTGAGTTTCTATGACAACACCGTTCCTTTTGAAATGCCTATTTTGAGCTTGCAACCATAGCGAAAGGTATTCGATAAGTGTCATAAGAAAGCAAAGAGCGCAGCTTTAAAATAGTGTGGTATAGTAGGACACACATGCATGGGTGTTCATCACCTACTGTAAAATGGACTGGGGATGGCACAGGCAGTTTTGCCCATTTTTCCACTCTAGACGACAATACAGCGACCCCTATGTTTCATTTATCATGACAAACATTGAACATGCTAGCCAAGAGCATGGCACACACACTCCATCCTAAACCCCACAGACAATACCCCCCTTTTTGCCTTTTACCCCTTTTCCCTTCGGCCCCATCCACCACTCTCAATCCCTATTAGCACTATGCGCTACAGAACTATGCTGCAAGAGTAGATCCATTTTAAAGGGCTCCGTCATTATTCTTTTCTTTTTCACCATGAAATACACAAACACACACAACCATTGCATGAGGCTGTGTAGAGTTTAAAAAGTGCATTTTCTATCCCTTTAACATCACTGTTCTGTCTTCATTTGTACACACTCCACCCAGATGATCAGTTCTGGTCACTGCGCCTGTCGGCAGAGATTTGGGATCAGCGCCATTTCACATCCAAACCAAATCACAGAATCCGACCGTATCGGATTCACATTTGATTCATGAATTGAATATCAGCCACAACACTCTCTATTGGCTCGGATCCATGAATCAAATCTTGAGTAACTTCCTGAATTTATTGTAAATGAAGTGGAATTTATGTCAACCCTACCACTTACACGTCAGCACACATCCAGTCTCAGTGACACACACACGCACACACACACACACACAAACACATAATACACATTTAACTACTGACATATTGAGGAGGATTCAGCCTTGCCCCTTTGTACAGCTTTGAGACTGTTATGTTATAACCACTAATTCTAATATATATGTGTATGTGTCATTATTATTCAAGTTTGTTACTTTTTGCAGTTTGCAAGACAGAGAGAATGCTGAGTGCCTCGTATTTATTCATTTTTTGTCTCAACTTTATTTAACCCTAAACCCCCGACCCTTGATAAAACACCCCTAGTGGGCAGGCTAAGGGGAGATGATTAACCTTCAACATTAAGAAAGGTAACCCTAACCCTAACCCCACCCCACCCCACCTCTCACCCTACCCCCTCACTCCGCCCACCCCCCCACCCCCCACCCCCCCACCCCACCCCACACACCAACACCCCCTGAAATGGCATGCACTGTTTTGTCTCTCTCCCAGTCCCCCTTTTGAACCAGTCAAAAAGGGAAAATGGGGTTTCTACAGTGTCATTTCCAGACACTCTGGGCCGGATGAGATTTTTTTCAGCATGTTTGTTTAGCCTGCTCAATCTGGTGTCAGTTTGTGAGTTTCTGCCTCTCGTCTCTTTATCCAGCAACACAAGGCTACATGAGACATGGAGAGCAGTGTAAAATAAACGCTAGCTTTTAACTCTCAGTGGATACTGAAATGTCCTGAGTTTATGAATGATATAAAAAGAAACTCTCTGCTACTGTATGTTTTATACTTCGCACCCGGTGACATCATCATGTTGTGACATCATTGCATGCCCAAGCATGCTCTTTCTTACTCTTTGGTTTATGAGGTTGTTTCGAAGTTAATGTGGAGAAAATAATGAAATGTTTGAAATTAATGAGCTTGGTGTGGTTATTACTGCTGCCTGAAATATTCAATCAGATATTTCAACTTCATAAAGGTTAACACTTTCATTTCGGCAATATTGTTTATTTGGATGCCCATTAGTTGTTGCCAAGGGAACAACTATTCCTGGGTTCCACATGATTCATGAATATGTAAACAGTGGGTAAGTATGAGAGGTAATACATCATATCACCTACTTTCCTGAAGTGCATTAGTTTTATCAACAGTGAACCTTATGCGTCAAGACTGTGACCTCCTGGTTTGACGTTTTTACCCTTTTCATAACCCTCCCACAACGTACAAATGCCGTCTGCTAAAAGAGGAAAAAGCAGAGCCAACGTTCGGGGAGCGTTGCACTGTGGGACGGGCCAGGAGGACTGGAAGATGTCAATCACTCTTTCCATGCAGCAGGATGAGCTAACATGAATCAAACAGGCCAACAATTCAAGCGGGCACAGACCTGTTATTATCTGTTAATTGTTCACAACAAGTCAACCCACCGCATTCACCGATTCCACTCTTGCAGCATCTAAACTAAAATAAAAGCAGAACAGGAACAAGGTGAGTGAAGCAGAAGGTTCAGGTGAGCTGGGAGGATCACAACAAACGCCGCTGACCCTGACTACACAGACACACACCGATATGACAGGCTGCTTGCTGCTGCCGAAGGTGGAAATGGGATTCTCTTATGTTTATCAAAGCTGTCAGTAATATTCAGCTGATGGAGAGACGCCGCTCAGTTTTTAACCTGTATACACTGTTACAGCCTTTTCCTAGATAAAATAACCACAATAGGTTGATCATGAAACATTCAACGGTCAGTGTAGGTTTTTTAAGACAGTTTTGTATGTGCTGAAGTGAGTCCATGTTACTGCAACAGCTGTGTGTGTTTGCAGTGGCGTGCACAGACTCTTTAAGGGTCAGGGGCAAAACTCTGAGAAAGGGCACCGTTCCACTTAATGCGTTCCCCTTATGGGGGACTGAAACTGCCTTTAAAATGTTTTTTCTGGTGACTTTTGAGAAACTGATTGTGATTTTAATCTACTACTTCAAAGTAATGTTGGGAAAAAATCATTGACCCATATATAAGAAAAATGTATCCCTGCCACATAAGAAACAAGACTAAGCGTCTAACAGCCCCGCAACGTTGAATTTTGCTGTATGTCCCTGCAGGGAATTGAACTTGAGTCTCCCATAGATTCTGCAGTCTAACTCCCTGCGGCACACTTTCATCCACCGACCGACAATGGGATATGATTTCTAAACTTCATTTGAGACATTCCGCAGTCTCAAATAAATTACAGTCACCTACTATTGATATAAGCATTGACAGTAGGCTATGCCATAGCTAATCATTCGTTTTAAAGGTCCCCCTCTCAATCCATTTTTACACGTTCATTTTCCAGCATCTCTCTGAGCCTCACCAAGAACAGGCTGTTTCTGTCACTGTGTCTTTAAGGCTCATTAATATTACGACCCCTCTGTTCTGATTGGCTAACCGTTTCAAGAGTGAAATGTGAGGCACCACAGCGCGGGCAGCTGCAGGTAGGGAAAACTCTCTGGTAATAAACAATGACAACCGCTCAACCGCTTTGAAAAAAACACTTTGTTAGTCTATTATTTCTTACAAAAATGATAATGAATAGCACATCCAACTCCTTTATAATCAAAGACGCAAGGGAAATCCCGTTTTCCACAATATGGGACCTTTAAATCTATTGGAAAGCAGATCTTTCAAGAAAAAATTAGGAAATGTCAAAGGCTGAATTTTGAAGGAATTTTTATTTTGAGGATTTTTTTAAAGGTTTCTGTATGCAGTGTGATGAAAACGAAGGAGTGTTTGGTGGATTTTACATCAGAGTACTCGAGCACTCCAGGATTTTTGCTGAAACTTTGCTGAAAGGGGAATGATGCATATCATTGCTCCTTTCTGGCATTTTCAAATGATACTGATTGGCCTTAGGGGGGCGCTACAACATTTGTTTCCCTGTTACTGATTGGCCCATTGGGTGCCTGCGGGGGACAACATGATTATTTGATTTCTGGATATTGGCAAAAGAAAAAAAACAAACCCTACTGATACATTCATGTGAAAACACGTTTCTGTATTGACTTCCACAATAAAACTAAACTGCAATAAAACTGCCCCCTTTTTATTTTCCTATGCACTGAGAAGGTCGGCTGTATATGTGAAACCTCAGAAGCTACTCACATTTCATTCACAGATCCCATGCTGTGCTTGATTATTCTAATGGAGAATTCACCCTTTAATTTAACATCACATTAAGATGTGTGAAGGCTTCCGTGGCAAGAAAAAATAACTGAATACCTTTTTGAAAGGAAAATATAGTTCAAAACCCCTTAGCCTATTGCAACATGAAAAGGAGGTTTGTGCATATAAAATGTTGAATGAGTGTTTGCCCTGAGGTAATTTAACGTTAGCCCAAATACAAGTGGAAACTTATATTTCTATAGTTTTGCTTTGTTTGATTTATACTTTAACACTATTTATACTTATAATGTGCGGTTTATACCAGTGCTTCATTGTCTATCAATCAGCAACGAAAATAACGTTTCAAACGAGACATAGTTTGTTTATATTGAGTTTGTATGTCGCGCGCATGCCTGCTGCTCCCTCCCCCCTATCGTTATAAAAAAAATGCTGTATCTTACAAGCTCACATTTGCCTTTATGGTTGTTTTAATGCTCTGCCATCGCACATTAGGCCGCCTCTGTCCTCCTCGTCTTGCGGGATCCTCGGTGTAAATACAGTATGGAGCGGCTGTAGCAGCACGGCAGCAGACTGCGTGGCGGTTTCCGGTGTCCGTCTGAGGAGGATGGCGTCCGGCTTCAACCGCATCTCTCCCACCGCCGGTCCTCGGAGCCTCATAAATCTCGAAGGTTGTCGACTCCAGACTACAGAGGGGAACGAAAACCGCCCATAAGCCGCTCGTGTAAGTTCTTATAACTGATTTTTAATAACTGGTTTGCAAAATATGTGTTTGCAGATGTGTTAGGCTTGGCTGCAGGAGGTGAATTTCCCCTGCAGCTCTGGGGAGGCCTAGTTAGATTCGGGGTCCGTCGTCTGTTCAGGCTCGTATCAGACCAGTTATTGTGGCCCTTCGCCGCTTCATATAGCGACGTTACAAGCAAAGCGACGTTAGCTTGCTGGCTACTTCGCTTCTGTCGCTTTTGGTCATACAGTAGTTTAGGACGTGTAATTTATTACACGGCAATAACGTTTGACATTTTTTCCATACTAGCCGGTGATAATCGCGAAGCTAGACCAAATGTTTAGTCGTAGCAGTCGTACCAGCTAACCCAACCTAGCCGTTAGCTGTTAGCTACGCTACCGCAGACTACATCCTGATACTGGAACAGAAACCTTTCCAGTGAACGCTCCGTAGAGACAATCATTTCCCTCCAGCGAGACAAGAGTTCATATTTTCACAAGCTATGCATCTCAAACAGTGTGCAACGTACAACACAACAAATACGCATCGAATTTGAATAGAGAAATTCAGTCATTTGGTGACCAAGCTGCGTTTCAGTAAATACACGGAGCCCAAATCTGTTCTTTATGTAGCTCAAACTGTTAGCCATTTTTGTGGGTCTTCCTAGCGTTATAGCGAAAATGGCTAGGTAGTGGACATGCACACCCACCCAAATATCCTTTACAGATAACAATACTTATATAATAGTTTTCATGTCAGGCCTTTATTAATCGATGAACGAGTTTTAGGCCCAGGCTGGATGGTTTGTTTTGGTTTTACATCACACAATACCTGAGATTGCAGTAGGTATTCCAGCAAGAAACACTAAAACAAATAATAATGTTACAAGAATGCATCTTTCCTGATTGAAATGTATCTGGAAAAGGTAAACCTTGAAGTTTTGTTGTCCCCTTCATCGCCATTTACAGCCTCTCATGCATCATTCTGGAAACAATATCATAGTTTATCATCCTTTTGCTCTGCATGTCCATTAGTAGAAGCCAGGAACAGTGCTTAATGAGCCTAAAACTGGATTATGTTTTATTCACTACAATAATAACTTAACAGTTATTTTGTTTTGTCATTTTGTTTTCTTCCAGGTTCTCCCACTAATTTCACAGGAAGTTTGTAATCAGAAATATAGCACTCAGCTTCTCCCAATTTTGTGATTACATCTCTTAAACCTCATCCACCCTCTTGGCCTGGCACTAAAATTCCCCATCATCTGCTGAAAACTGAATCCCTACATGCGAAGTGGAAGGATGACGGAGGCGTGGCAGCAGCAGCATGCAGTGGCTCCACCCTCTGTAGTGCACACGCTCCCCCAGGCCACTGACAACCCTCTGGGCTGTGCTGTGTATGGAGTCGTCCTGCAGCCAGAGTCTGCCCTGCAGCAGCCCCAGCACAGCCAGCATGGCCAGCAGCACGCTGTGCCAGCCCAGCAGCCCTCCTTACAAGTAGGGGGCGAGAGAGGGCACAAGTGTGGAGCCTGTGGCCATGACATATCTCACCTGGCCAACCCTCATGAGCACCAGTGCATGGTGAGCCAAGACCGTTCCTTCCAGTGCACTCAGTGCATGAAAATCTTCAGCCAGGCCACCGATCTTCTGGAGCACCAGTGTGTGCAGGTGGAGCAGAAGCCCTTTGTGTGTGGTGTGTGTAAGATGGGCTTCTCGCTACTCACCTCCTTGGCCCAGCATCACAATTCACACGGTAATGGAAACAACCCAATGAAGTGCTCCATCTGTGAGAAGACCTACCGGCCAGGTTCTGGAAACGCCACTCCCACCTCCTCAGCTGCCAACCCTCAGCAGCCTTCCACTGGTGAGACGTCCGGTGGCGGTGCAGCGATTAGTGCCTCGTCTCCGCCATCGTTTGAGGCTTCTTCACCAGACAGGCCCTATAAGTGCTCAGTGTGCCATAAGGCGTTCCGACATTTGTCTGAGCTGACCCGCCATGAAAGAGTACACACGGGTGAAAAGCCATACAAATGTGACACGTGTGATAAAAGCTTCAGCCAGTCTTCTCACCTGGCCCACCACCAGCGCACTCACAGTTCTGAACGGCCGTACAAGTGCGCCGTCTGTGAGAAGAGCTTTAAGCACCGTTCTCACCTTGTGCGCCACATGTACGCCCATTCGGGCGAGCACCTTTTCAAGTGCAATTTGTGTGAGATGCATTTTAAGGAGTCGTCCGAGCTCCTGCACCACCAATGCCAGCCAATAGGGGAAAGGCCCTTCCGCTGCGGATCTTGCGGAAAAAGCTTCAAGCGGCCGTCCGACTTGCGGCAGCATGAACGCACCCACTCAGAAGAGCGACCTTTCCAGTGCGAGGAGTGCCAGATGAGCTTCAAACAGCAGTATGCCCTTGTGCGCCACCGACGCACACACAAGAATCCTGCTGATCGCCCCTTCAAGTGTAACCTCTGCGATAAGGGCTTTCTACAGCCATCCCACCTGCTTTACCACCAGCAGGTCCATGGTATGGAAAGTCTGTTTAAATGTGCGTCCTGCCAGAAGTCTTTCAGCCAATCAGGAGAACTGCTGAGGCACAAATGTGGTGGCGAAGTAGAGAAGCCCTACAAGTGTGATGTGTGCGGCAAGGGATACAAAAAGAATTCGACGCTGCAGCGCCATCAGAACTCTCACTGTACAGAGAAGCCACTCAAATGCTCGCTATGTGACAGGCGGTTCGTATCGTCCTCCGAGTTCGTTCAGCACCGCTGTGACCCGACCCGCGAGAAGCCACTGAAATGCCCCGACTGTGAAAAGCGCTTCAAGTACTCCTCCGAGCTGCAGCGCCATCGCCGTGTTCACACCGGGGAGAAACCTTTCAAGTGTGCCAGCTGCGATAAGAGCTTCAAGCAGCGCGAACACCTGGCCAAGCACCAGAGCGTGCACTCACGGGAAACCCAGTTCAAGTGTGTGTGGTGCGGGGAGCGTTTTGTCGATCTGACAGCGCTGCAGGAGCACACAGTCCAGCACACCGCTGAGGGAGAGAGTTTCCCCGCAGCTCCCTGCATCCCGTGAACAGCGTTGCTCTTCAGCCCGGGGCAGTAACATGAAAAGTCACCTGCAAGGCAAGGTGTGCCAGCCTCTGCTACCCCATTTGTAGCCTATAACATGCACCCATTATTTACATTTAATGATATTTAGTGTCACCTGTAATGTTAAAAGACTCCGTACATCCTCAACCTTCAGTGAGAAAATGGCACAACACCCTCGATCCACGGGGCAGATTACTGACATCTTGGCCATATCCCTCCCTTTATTTGGAACTCATGGAAAAAACTTGAAAAGAACAACAGGATGAAAATGGCATGTAATGTAAAATGCAGGAAGATCTTGAAATTATTTTTTTTTTGTTCTGTTTTTTAGAATCGAGCGTGGGACCTTTATTCTGTGGTTGCATGTGATTGTCTGTTTTGTAATCAGTGATTCTGTTATTGAGTAAGAAAGCAAGAGCGTTTCAGACGGTAGTCAGCAGTGTCTGCTCATTTATAAACTCCTCTGAATTCCATGTGCCTTTTACTGATCAATCACTTTGTATTCAGTTAATTAACACTTTCATTTCATGCCCAATATAGCCGAAAACCCCATCCATACACAGTGGCTGGCTTGTGCAACAATATCCTTTCACATAGACCTAGATAATATCATCTGTTTGTGCATGAATATTTATCATACTTTAATATCACTGTTGTATTATAGGTTTGGTTTATTTAGGAAAACATCCTAAGAAGAAAAAAAAAACAAGTGGATTTGTGAAAATGTATAGCCTGTGTCCTATGAAACTCTGTGTTGTTGCATCTTTGTATTAAAATAAATGACATCTAGGTAAACTAACCCATACCTATCATGTCATACAGACACTTGACATGTGCAATAGAACATGCACAATGTAATATTTATGACTACTGAATCATGGCATAGTCTACTCTGTTATATTATAGATTGTGTGTATACGCTTATGTAAACATTGAGAAAATGTATAGTGCTTATGTTACCTGCTTTTGTATTCACTATGAATGAGCTTGCTATATTTTGCAAGCACATTAGTTTCAATTCCAAATGGATGATCACAAGAGTATATGACAAACTTCAAAGCATTATTTTGCTCACTTGCCACCAACTTAGCGGCATTAGTTACTGTGCGATAGATCTAACATAAGTAATGTTATTTTCCTTTTGAAGAATTGGCCTTGTTGTAATATCCTCACACGATTCCAGCCTCCTTTTGGTCCAGACCAGAAGTTTAGCATTTTATTCTCAGTAGCCTCAAAGTTGCGACTTTTGTGTTGGTTTATGCCGGGGATAAAAGTACAAATGTGTGTATTTTAGTTTACTGTGTGGATTTCTATATTCTATACAATCTCTGCAGTATATTTAAAATAAAGTTTTCGGAATTAAAAAGTGATTGACAGAAAGGGAACCTGATGGGACAGCTGGGCACTGAAGGAGCTGAAGTCCCGGTGCATCTGCTTCAGCACTCCCTCCTGCGGGAGAGTGTGTATTAAAGCTTTGAATATACACATGTATGGATATCAATATAGAGTACATCATGTTCATACTGTATACAGACAGCAATTAAAATAAACCACCCTTAAGAAAATTAAGGTGTAAGTTACATTTGTTGTAATCACAGCTAATTCTGCTGTTCTGTGCATTGTGACTGTGCGTTGATTAAATGTATGCTTCCCAGTACAACATACATTTTTTATATTGCACAGAATAGTTAGACTAATAAACCGGGCAATTTATCACAATTTGTACTCCTCCACTTACAAAGCACCGTGTTTATTTTAGCCTGCAATGTCACCGACAATTTTAGATTTTCAGGTCAGTGAGCCTCCGTTCGCTTGATTTACTTCCGGGTGATGTTTACCGCAACAGGGACGATCGTCAGTGGCTAGGCTCTGCTAAGAAACCCCTGCTAGTTGTACCATCATCTGAGACAATTATTAAATTATTTATATTGCAGATTTTACATACATTATCAATAACTGAGTGCCTAGTGAGACCACAACAGTGGAAAACAAGCAACGTATTTCCGAGTTACTACTAGCAACTAGCTTCATGTCGGGTGGACTTCCTCTGAGCTCGGATATTGCAACATTTCTACGACGAGGTAGCGTTAGCTAGCTAGCTCCTTTATTGATTTCGCATATCCATAGTAGCGGTTTTAACAGATGGAATAAATTTTACAAATACTGTACAAGATGTTATGAATTCACGCTTTGCATATTTCTGTCGTTTCGCTTCACTCGAGGCTTAAATTCAATAGGATCTCGGCTTGTATGAGTTATTTCAAACTACCGTTAGCTAACGCTAGCTAGGTTAAGTTAACGTAACTAACGCTAGCTAGGTTAAGTTAACGTAACTAATGGTAGCTAGGTTAAGTGTAACTAACGGTAGCCATCCCTGAGAGGGGCTTCTGTCATTATGTCGATTAAGCTAGCTTGCTGCTAACTAGCATTGCTCCCGCGGCTCATCTCCTATGTTGATGTAAATTGCTGGTGGCTGGTGCACAAGGCCCTCTACAGCCATCAAATACTGTCAAACTGACCGTTATTACATATTTTATTTGCATTTCTCTGCTCTACCTCAGCCCCTTTCCCCCCCTCTCCTCTGTCTTCCCGAAGCTGGCGGGCCACCATCACATCCTGCCCACCAGGCTGCTTAGGGGGCTCACACACTCGTTCATTGTAGCGCTGTCCATCCGCACAGCAAGTGCTTGTGACCGGCGTGGTTTGGCGGTAGACGCCTGCCATCTGAGGGCAAACGCAGCCCAAACCAATGTTAAGCTCAACACAGGGGTCATAGAGCCACATATTCTCGAGAGTCGGTGTATCGCCTTCCAGTACCGCGTCAAGAAGACTACAGCGGAAGGTGACGGTCTTCGACACCGAGCCGCCAAGCTCGCAATGCCCGGATCCACGGCCAGCAGTAAAGCTCGGGTGTACACCGATGTCAACACGCAGAAGAGCAGGGAATACTGGGACTATGATGCACATGTGCCAAGCTGGAGGTACAGTTGGATGTTATACTTTAAACCAGGAGTGGTAGGCCTATGCATACAGTATCAACTTTGATGTATAGGGGAAGAAACCTTAGATATTGGAGAGCAGCCATCCAGCCATACTATCTCAACCAGAGGCATCCCTCTGTTTATCTGAGCTGACAGTTTAGGCTTAGCAAGAGACTGGGGCTCATTCCTGCTGTACCTGCAAAAAACACCATCATCCAACCAGGGAGTAGGTCAGATGCTGTGTGAAGAGCACATGCTATTTGGATCTGTGTCCCCTTTAAGCATTAAAAGCCATTAAAAACCCCAATCATAACAAATCCTGGAGGGTGAGTTTGTCTTCTTTATTTGATGATGGTCGTCTTGGAAAGAGAAACTTGAATTTGCAGCTTTGCCTGTGCAATTGTGATCGTGATCAATACTTCCTGTGTCCACAGTTGATTTCCTGGTTTTAGCCCCACTAAATGTTTCCACCCCTTCTCTCTAGCAATCAAGACAACTATCAGTTGGTGCGTAAACTGGGGAGAGGGAAGTACAGTGAAGTATTTGAAGCCATCAACGTGAGCAACAATGAGAAAGTGGTGGTGAAAATCCTCAAGGTGAGCCCCTTACCTCCCTGTGTCACTGTCATCAGACCTTTCTAGGCCTCTTTTTATCCATTAATGATACTAATGCAAGCTGCAGTGCCATATGGACCATATTTATTTTTTAAATTAAATTTTTATTTGGGTTTCTCAGTAGACAGGTTTACAACACTGTGCACATGAAAAAACAAAACTTGAGAATGATGAAATAAAAAAATCTAAAAACATAGACTGTATAGCACGTAGTTGCAGGCAAGTTACCCATGTGGATTTCGTAAGCAGATAAAATACACGAAAATAGAGGGCACACATAAAAAAAGCCTAGCTGTCTCCATCAAAACAAGATCAAGGTCTCGTTCCCATACCAGTCTTAAGTGTTTCAAGGGGTGACGTGCCTGTGTTTGATAAAATGGCCTATGCACTTGAGATTCTGCTCCTAAGGATATTGGGGGTGAAATAAAAAATGTGGCCCTCAAACAAAATAGAAATTCCCTCATTTGAGAAGCAACAAAATGTCGATAGACCGTATGTATGATACTCCTGGATCTGATGTGTTACAGGTATACAAAGTTTGGTACTGCAGTACTTTGGTTGTATTGAAGTATTGTGGATCCATATTCCATAATAATAATAATAATGATAATAATAATATTCAATTTAAGAGCACTGTTCTCAGACTCAAGGAGACTTTACATAGTTAAAAATAAAAACAGAAAAACTATTCAAAAATGTCCTTAGTTTGAACTAGTTGTTTTCTGTTGTAGCCTGTCAAGAAGAAGAAGATCAAACGGGAAATCAAAATTCTAGAAAACCTGCGCGGAGGAACCAACATCATCCGCCTGGTTGACACCGTCAAAGACCCAGTGGTGAGTTCACGCCTTCCAGTCACTCTGCATGCTGCGGTGCTAGCAGTGGCAGTAGAGTCATGCTTGTGACTGTGTGTGCCGGGCAGCGAGACTGCCTCCACCCACCTGCTGTTTCCATAAGCTAAGCATTCTGTTATCCTCTCTTTGCAGTCCCGAACACCAGCGCTTGTCTTTGAGTGCATCAATAACACAGATTTTAAGGTACTTATGTTTGTTTGGCCGACATCATACATGTGAAACTACTAGCAGGTTTTACCATCCATGTAAAGGCACTGATATCCATTATTAATAACGCGCATAACCTTCAAGTTATTGTTTGAAATGTGTAGAAGTCAGTTGAATTACTGACATCATGTAACTGATAATTTCTCTAAACATTTTATGCATGGATATCCTCCATCTGTTTCATAGGAGCTTTATCAGAAGTTGACAGACTTTGATATTCGTTACTACATGTATGAGCTTCTCAAGGTAAGATCATCTTGATTATTTAAAGGAGAATACCAGTATAGCCCATTTACTTATGTCTATGTGTAGTTTATATTCCCTACAATTATTTGCATGCAATATGTAATTTGATGTTTTTTTAAACGTTTTAAAATACCAACTTTACGGTGTCAAACCTAGCTTGAAATAAACCGCTGTCCCGGCTAACAAAGACGCCCCAAATAAAAAGACATGGATGTGACAGTAAAATCGTAAGGCGACATGTTTTTGAGGGATTATTTCCTGGAGGAGTCTTCCATTTCTTCCTGTGGGTGTCAGCTGATTGACAGGAAGCGGAGTGTGAGTTACTTACTGAAAAAGTCGCAAGCCAAAACGCAAGTGTTTGATAATTAAAAATTATTCCATGGAGCAAATGTGTGTGTGGCTTTCATCTTTTTATCTTCAGTAAGCAGAGCATAAGAGAAAAACAGAAAAAAACAAAACAGAAAGTTTGACCAAACCAAATCATGGCTTCATGTTTCCTGTGATGGATTCTCTCGCTCTGTGGAAGTTTGTTTTTCATTCTGTACAAGAATGAATGGAGGAGGAAAACGAGCGCTGATATCTCCAACTATGCTGACTGTGTGCAGAACCAGAGAGGAACCTGGACCGCTGGCTCTAACTTACAGAAAAAACACAATGCTTATTGACTGGTGCAGTACTGAGTGTGTCTCTCCTCCCAGGCTCTGGACTACTGCCACAGTATGGGGATCATGCACCGGGACGTGAAGCCCCACAACGTGATGATCGACCACCAGCTGAGAAAGGTACAGCCCACTTGGACCGCTTTCATTGTCTTAACACCCTACAAGAACATTATTTTATTTCAGATTGATTATTTTTTTAGAAGTGCTCCATCCAGGGTGAGAAATTTGTAATTAAAATATCGGTAATATTTGTTTTTGGCAGATAAATCAGTAAGACTCACCAGCCACAACACGTTTAGAGATAATAACATTGGAATTCCTCGGTTATATTGAGCTCTGTTGCACATCATGATGAATTACAAACTTAATCCATTGTATGAGTGAGTGAGCAAGCTTTAAATTAACACACAGTACCTGATTCTATACTTAAAATAGCACTGAAAACAGGCAGGGTGACATATTTCTATTAAAAATTAATATTAATTATTTTGGCCTGTCAAAAAGTATTCTGGACAGGTAAATGTTTTTACACAAGCTCTATACATTGACTCATTTGCTGTATATAATGCAATTAGATACTAAATATCAGACATGAACACATACTGTATTTAGCTATAACAAACTTTGATCCAAAGATCATGTTGAAAATGTTGTGTTTCACTTATCAGGGTTCAACGTCCCCAAAAGTGTACATGATGTTAAATTTAAATGCGAGAGCCAGTTTGATCCATCAGGGCCAAGTGGAGCTTGTCCAGGCCAGACTCCACTCAAAATACTTTAAATAAAACAACATTATTCTTTTGTCACCTAGCCCAGCTGACAAATAATCTGATACTCTTGAAAAAAGGGAATAAAACGAATCTCATATATCTTCTGGGGAATCATCTCAGCCTGCAGCATTTACCCCTGTAATGTAGACCAGCTTAACGTGCGTCTCCTCCTGTGTCACAGTTGCGTCTCATAGATTGGGGATTGGCAGAGTTCTACCATCCCGCTCAGGAATACAACGTCCGGGTGGCCTCCCGCTATTTCAAAGGCCCCGAGCTGCTAGTGGACTATCAGGTACATCATGCTCTAAACACGTTAGTTTGCGCTATAGCAGCTATTGCAACAAAATGGTATAGTTCAGTCTGTACAATATTCTGTCTTCTTTTGAGTGATTCCTGGTGTTTTTTTTCCAGATGTATGACTATAGTTTGGACATGTGGAGTCTAGGCTGCATGTTGGCAAGCATGATCTTCCTGAAGGAGCCGTTCTTTCACGGCCAGGACAACTATGACCAGGTAATGCAGCGGTGAACAGGCTTCCTGTGCGTCCTGCGAGGTCTGAAACTCCACAGACTCTCCCAGTCATGGAAAATAACAAGTAGCGTCAGGGCTGGGTGATTATGGTTGAAATCAATATCACAATATGGCTCACGTATGCAAAATGAAATCAAATGAATGTTCATCCCATTGAGATGAAATGTTTGACCTCACACCTAGCATTACCAAACCGAAATTTTCAAATAATATTTCTTAATACCTAATTTTTCTGTTTTTAAACAAATTTTGCTTGTTATCAATTTAGACAGCAGAATTGTGTGTCACAATTTCCCAAAATCACCACATCATCATGATATGATTCCAGACGATAATACTGAATTATCGCCCAGCCCCAAGTAGCATCACCAAAAATGACAACATGTCATTCCTTAGAACTTAGAAATGATGAATATTCTTTGTCGATATATTATTGGACACATATTATTATACCTAATAATAATTTGTAATAGTAATAACAATTTGTAGCTACAGTATGGACAATGTATTAAATGTGTAGGTATGTCATTTTAATTGATTTATTATATATATATATTTTTTTTTACTATTCTTGTTCCAGCTGGTCCGCATTGCTAAGGTTCTTGGGACTGATGAGCTGTTTGGCTACCTGCACAAGTATCACATAGAACTGGACACTCGCTTCAAAGACCTGCTGGGCCAGTGAGTAGCAGCGGGGGGGTGAAGGGTCAGACTGACAGACAGAAACACCCT
Source organism: Centroberyx gerrardi (assembly GCF_048128805.1). Classification (NCBI taxonomy): domain Eukaryota; kingdom Metazoa; phylum Chordata; class Actinopteri; order Beryciformes; family Berycidae; genus Centroberyx; species Centroberyx gerrardi. Next base: position 3,564,360 of record NC_135997.1, read on the forward strand.
GATGAGTGCTGTCACTTTTTTTTCTCCCACTATTCTGTTCAAACAAAACCCTAATCAGCGGAAACTCATTCAAATTATTATTCAAATCTCCTGCCGCTCAGAAGTGATGCGTCGCCTTCATGCATCGTTGGTCAGCTGCTAATCTGACTGAGGCAGAACAGGGCCTGCTGCTGTAAACGCCAAGCCATAAAGCAGCCTGTAACTGAGCAGCCTGGTGAAAGTATTACTGCGTTACAAACTCCTCCAGGTTGACAAAGTATCCTCTGACTGCAGGGAACAAGCTGCTTTACTCACACCGACTTCTGATTTGAAAGCAAAACTGACAGAAACCTTCCACTGAGCTAAAACACTGTTGTTCACCGTAACAATACTGCATGGACCAGCAGAAACAGCAGCTTGCTCATTGTGCTTTATATTTTTTTGAGAAATGCGGGGATATTTCAATTGAATGAATTGCACTATTAACTTGTATTCACAGTCATTAAACTTGAGATTTGACTTTTTGAACATGAAGAAAGTGACAGGTGTACCTCTGATGTAGGGCTGTTCACCCAAATGTCAGCTAAATTAGTGTTTTGGTAAATTAATCCTTTCGTTAGTTTTAAAGTATACATATATACATGCCTTTCTTCTTGGAGTATGAAGTCTAACCAAATTGTTAGACACACAATTACTGCAAGTGTTGGGTAATGAGTTGTGTAATTCCTCAAAAGTGAGGAAATTCACCTCTAAGCATATCTGTTTTTTCTGCAGCTGGTATATTTATATAAAAAATAATGGTCTTAAAAGTAAGATTATTTTTCATATGTTTTATGTTTTTAACTTGTGACTAAGTGCAGGTTGGCCAGATGCGACCAGACATTCAGTTTGCTGGCTTATCAGATGTGCTTGTTTTGCTAATAGAAACAAAAGAGAACAGTCTACTCCTGTGACTTCCACCTCCAGTAGCAGGAATAACTGCACTGTGCTCATTTCTCACATGTTTAAAATGTGAAACTTGTCGACACGTACATCGCAGCTGTCGCCATACCTTTCTACTTTACACTAAGTGAGAGTGACTGTGTTGAGTTGAGTCATCTGAAGCGCTGGCTGTGTGTTCAGACAAACCAGGAAGCGCTGGGAGCAGTTTGTCCAGACGGAGAACCAGCACCTGGTGAGTCCTGAAGCCCTGGACCTGCTGGACAAGCTGCTGCGCTACGACCACCAGCAGAGGCTGACCGCCGCCGAGGCCATGCAGCACCCATACTTCTGTTAGTACCGCTCACCTGCCCGCCACGCAAAATCATCATTTAGTGTCTCTCAGTAGAATCATATCCTGGTGAAATAAAGATATTGACTTACTGTGATGCAAAATTATTTTTGTCTAAATGGTAAAAAAAAACAAACGCATTAAAATCTCTCACAAAATGAAACAAATGAGGGAATATTATTTGAAAATGACAGTTATACTACCATGCAAATAAAGTGATGCAGATAAAGTGATGGTGATTGTTGTGTGTTTGTCCCTCAGATCCTGTGCTGAAGGAACAAACAAACACCAATACGGATGGCACAAAGGCAATAAGCAGTTCCAATGCAACATGATAAGCAGAAAGGAGGTAAAGCACACTATTTTAATTTTTTAAAAATGCATAAATAGAAACACTGATGTGAATGAGATGTACATGCATTCCCTGAATCCCAGTTGAGTATGCTGTATGCCTGATGTGTTATATTCTCCTTGGCTTGTTTCTCACTGTGGAGAACTGGACTTTTACAATCAGCATAGGAATTTCATTTCCTTAGTGATTTTGTTGAATTGAGTTGAGCATGAAAATAAGAAGAGAGAAATAACCACAAAATCTCTGAGCGGAGGTGTTGGCCTAAATGAGATAAAATAATTGATCTTTATGTGTGCAGTTTCGAAGTTCAGTTGTGTCTGGAAATCAAGGTTTACTCTGGTTTAGGCGCTGGCTGCAGAAAAACTGATCTCAAAGCCATATTTAACTTGCCCATCACCTTTCCAAGATGCATATCCAATCATGAAAAGCGGAAGATGGTTTAGTATTCGGGCTCTGATTCTTCTTTTCCCCCCCATCCATTCAGGAAGAACCTTTGTTACCTCAACTTGTGACCTTTTCGCGGCAGAATCCTCTGCCTCCACATCAACAGCCATACTGGAGCAAGATGTCAAATTTTGCAGCATACACAAACACACACGGATTAACTTAACCCCTAACAAAACCCGGGGGAATCAGCGCCGCCTGGTCCGAGTCTCAAACGAATCCGATCTGAGCTTTTTGAGGTGCCCCCCGCCCCCTCCGAGACTCCCTCCCCACGCCTCCTTCAACCTGTTTTTAAAACGAGCAAAGTGACTGTTGTTGGATCAGTATCAAGCCGGTGTTGTGCTGTAAGATGTGTGTCCGTCATTAAGACGCTGTGGTGAGAGCCTGAGATCCAATTCCAGGTGAAAGCACTGAGTGGCATGGAGGCTCTTTTCTGCTATGGATAGAACAAATGCTATATTGAAAGAGAATAAACCATTTTTATTTAAATACATGTGTGTTTGACTGTTGTTCTTGATGACAAACCACAGGGGGAACACTGAGAAGAGGCGTTTTCTATGCATCTGAAGACGCCATGCGAGTTAGCACGGTTTCAACTGAGATGGTCTTCTATATTCTTAGGTAGGTTGACTATCCCTACAGTACGGAATGACACGTTTCAATCAGCGACTATGATTGGTCCATCTGTACTGGACACAAATTTAAGTGGAAAAAAAGGTGAATCGCTATATTGTTTAGGTCAACAGGTTTGTCTGGCCTGTTCCTGAATTACCAGCTTCTAATTCTTTTATTTCACTCAACAAATGGTTCAAGATGAGTTTCAGGATAAAACCAGTTAGTCCACTGGTCAAATCAGCCATGTTGCGTCACTGCAAGTACAGTAACTTCAAAATCTCTCAACCGTTTCTCCGTTAGTTACCCTCAGTCTGGGACTTGCCCCAGTGATGGATCAGTTCTCTCAGTGACAGGTCAGATAGGCCAAATTTTAGAAACTTGGTGTTTGATCACAAAACTTTTATGCTGCGATGTCATTTGTTTCAACGTCTAAAAGCCCTAAATGCAGTTTAGCATCACAACTGCAGGTCAGCCTTCCTTTCACTGTACCTGAAGATGCAAAGCGTCACTTCAGCAGTAGAGTTACTGCTGCCTAACTTTCTAGATTGGAAAAATTAGCAAGATCAAAATACTTGTTTATCACTTCTGAAATGGTGGAAACTTAAATATAACAAAGGTTTCTGGATGGGTTTGGGTTTAGATTCATCTTCCCCTGTTCTTATGATTGCCTTTAAAGACGAGATGAAATGAAAAATGCCTTTTTAACCCTTTTAGATCACATCCCCGGTCATACTGTGCACCTATTTAACAATATATGCCAAAAAAAATACCAAAAATCAATTTCATTGTATTCTTATATCAAAATTCAATCATGTTTTCTTCCTGTAAAACAAAATATGCCGTGTGCTTACGTAAGCATGCCCGTAACTAATTTCAACCAATAATATCATGACATCCACCCATCAATCAATCTTCAACTTTTAGCGCACAGAGCTAAGAGGCTAAGATTCATTAGTTAGCTAGCTAGCAACAGCATGGTACTTCGGTGTGTCTTCGGGTGTTATGACACGCCCACTTTTCAACGTTCAAATCAAATTCCTCCCAACGTTATGTCCCGCCTGTCTTTCCTGTTTCACTCGGAAATACGTCACGATACGGAAGTTAGATACTCTCGAAATGCCGTTTCATCTCGACTTTAAATAAAAAAAACAGGGATGTTGTAGATTACCACTTTAAGGAGTGCTCACTGTCACGACTTGTACTAAAATGTTTTAACAGTCCACAAGTTAATCAAAGGTTGTCATTCTGATGTTTGCCACTAATCTCTTTGATATGCTGGACTGATGTAGCATTAGTCATCACCACTTGATTGTGAAAACCTGGTCTAAACAAATAATAATTCTGACATCTGCAAACAAGGAAAAAGAAGATTTCATTCTGTGTCCAGGAGTAATTTTCCAAGTATTGATATTGAGAGCAAGGGAGAAAAGGCTGAACGCTGCTGGTGACAGTAGATCCCCAGGCAGCTAATGCTGCAGCTTGACTGCACCTGACCTGAATTTACATGGAAGTGTGTCCGCTGTGAAGCAAAAACGTTTTACCAAAGTGACTGAAGGTTGTCCACCTCCGCAGAGATAGAAGGGCCATCTACCTTGATTTTTGTGCATCATGACAACAGATCAGCGTGGTCGTTACATCAAGTGTGCACTTTTGTTTTTAATAAATAAACTGGAAACACTGGATTTCCAGAACATAAAACATTGTGCAACATTCGTGCAATACAAATAGGTGCATTCGTTTAGGCAAAACCGGGCTGAGGCTTCACCTGTCTGGTCAAAGCCAATGAGGTCAGCAGACGGCAACCTGCTCAAATTGAAAATATATCTGCTTACCAAATGGCTAAATTGTAAACACAGCAGAATAAATACTTTGCAGTTACATGTTAATTATTTCAAATGTGAGTATTCAAAATATATCACAGAAGTAGAGTTCACATTTTGGACAAATGTTCATTTAGTTAAAAACTGGATCACTATGCTTCGCCCACGTCTTTTTGCTGTGAGCTGGGTTTCCAGTCTGTTCACAGACGGCTTGGCCCGAGCCACTAAACGAATGCCCTCACTGACGTATAAGTGATAAACACATTAAAAAGCAGCCTACAAATACATGGCTAGCTACAGCAGATGAGTTGTACACCCATCAAAGGCACGCCCACAACACCCCTGCTTTCTCCTCAGCCAATAAACCCTCATGTCTGACAAGTTGGAATGAGGAAGCTATGGTGACTGGCCAGTGTGGCTGTCTGTTGTACAGGCCAACAGCGTATTAAAGATGCCGTGGTGGCACATTATCTTCAGCCGTCTGTCATGTTAGCGTTACAAAAAGAAAGTTTGGTTGCCACGCGAGGGGGAGCCTGGGGACGGGTCACATCACAGTAGCATTGATATCCAAAGACCACCAAGGACGCTCTTAAGACAGTAACAACATGGTTGATTATCTTCTTAGTAACACTGAGAGACATTGTGAAATCTTCCCAGGGACATTTTAATACTTGACTGAGTCCATTGGCACTTGATATTTTAAAGATTCTTGGCCTCAGTTGAAACTTTCCCAGGGTTTTTTGAAGTGATGTGTCCTTGGTGTCCTTTTCCAAATGCGAACAATCTAAGGCATAAAACAATGTACTCTACAAAGGGCAGGTATAAAGCTAATACCATAGACATTCAGTTTGTTTTCTGACAGAAAACAACAAAAAACCTTACAAATAAATAATTGCATAAATAAAGCATATGATTATGAATGTTTAAAACTGTACGGGACACATTAGCATTGCCCTGTACAGGCATTTGACGCAGTGAGATTATGTATGTGCACGAAAATGTCTACATATATAATGTTGGTTACATCCTAGAGTTGCAGTATTGAGGTAACTTCATAGTGAGAGTAAAGGCGAGGGGGACTGGGGAGCCTTTGTACAGTACTTGGCCCGGTGAAAAAGCCACAGAGACATGCATCAGACACGGGTGAAAATGTAGATAGAGGTGATAGTGTATATGTCCCATAGTCCGTGTTATTCAAGTTTTAAAAATTGTCCAAATAAAGCATTGGTTATATATGTTATATGTTGCTTATTCAGGGCGCCAAATGATACATGAGCTCGATACGATCCAGACACCAACGTCTTCCACAGCTTCAGGTGGTTTACTCGTGTTCGGCCTCAGGCGGGCGGGGGGGGGGGGGGGGGTCGGCAGGGTTCAGGGCAGCAGGTGTTGCAGCTGCGCGTCGTCCAGTTCGTTGACGGAGACGATGTGGTCGAGGTGCTGCAGGTACCGCTCCTGGTCCTGCATGAAGTGAGGGATTCTGGTCTTGCGGAGCACCGCCAGATGCCGGAGCCTCTCCACGTCTTCGTACGACACCTGAGGAGGCCGAGGAGAAGGTCAGAGACATCAGTGAGTAAGCCGGCTATTGGCCACAGTCCGGTTAAGGTCTTCCTCAGGCTAAGATATTTTTATAAACCTTTGATACCAGGGGCCAGATCCACAAAACCTTCTTAGGAAGAAAAGTCATACGTGCTATTTTTTCATATCTTTAGTAGTAAGAAAAAAACTTAGGAGAGGTTCATATTCATCAAAATAGTTCTGAAGTATTTTCTTAACTTACTTTTTATTTTGCTTTCTAAGAAAAAAACTTGCTAATAAATGGGTTAGATCCTTCCACAGGTAAGCTTACACACATTGTAAATAATTAAGTAGGTATTTCGAAGTATTAATAGTTTCACTTGCTGTCTCTTGTCACTATTTTTATTTGGTGTATGTATCGTGTCTCATGAAAAGTCAGTTACACTCAATAGGCCTTGAGCCAAAAGACAGTAATCGATGTCTGAACCTTTTCCTGCACTTAAAGTGACTCAAGTAAATTTAAGTAATTTAACTAGTGATTTAAGTAAACCATAAGCATATACGCCCTAAATAATTGTTCAAAATTGTTTTCTAGATGGAAGCACTATGGGCTGCAGCTTGGGAGGAAAATCCCCCTTTTAAGCTTGTTTACATTGCGGTTGCCAGGTCGGCCCTGTTTGAGAAGTTAATAAGTAAGAAACTAAGAGAATTTCATAAGAGATGAGACTAATCTGAAGTAAATTTGGGGGGAATTGGGGGAAGAGCCTTCTTAAGGACTTCCTAAAATGTATTCTTTGGCAACTTCTTCAGATCTTTGAGAGCACCTTTGTGAGTCTGACCCCAGGTTACCTGAGTTACCGGTTTAAGAAGTGGATTTTCAGTACATGTAAACGTAGCCATTGTAGTGCTAACTGGGGTTTTCATATGAAAGCACTGAGACCAACCTTGCCCAAAGAGGTCAACATCTTGAAATCAATGGTCCTCCGATACCGAAGAATCCTGAGGATCCCATCCAGATAAACCTGATCTTTACTGAAGCAACCTGAACAACACAATATATATGAGGAATAAAAATAAACAACAGACCAAATGAATATTTCACATTTGCATTGGATTTCATATTTCTGTCATATTGAGTATAATCCTGTATCATTGCTCATGGTCACCTGGCTTGGCGGTGTCCGTCTGTCCCCGCTTGGCACGCAGGCAGTACTCCCAGCGCACGGCCGGGTCTTGGACAAAGCGGGCGATATGACTGAAGAGCTGGCTGAAGCTCATGCTGGCGGCGTGATACACTGTGTAGTAGAGCAGAGCTGCGCGCCAAAGGTAGGGCTGTTTCCGTAGCAACACGCTATGCAGGCTGGCCAGGCCCTCCTCCGTGGGATTGGCCGGTTTGAGGCCAAACTGCTTCCTGCCCGCCGCGGTGGCCCACGGCTGCAGATTGTTGTTCACCCCTCGCAGATAGTGTGTGCCTGAGGAGACAAAGGGGACAAGACAGAAGAGCGTTGCTAACGTTATTGACATGACATCTAGAATAATATTTAGAACCAATTCAGTCAAAAGTTGAAGGAAAAATCCACTCTAAAACACTGTTACAAACAGCTATTGGCAATGTACTTTGCATTTCTGGGTCAAAATTTTTCTTCCTTATTTTTCTTCTTCCTCTTTCTCCTTCCAAATGTAGACAACATTACATTGAGATATTTCCAGCAGCTACAATGGAGTTTGATATGAGAAAATGTTTCAGGATCTAAAACATCAGCGGTAAACGTCAGGTTTTGGTGTCAGTCCCTCAGAATCAAAGAGCGAGGGCTTCTTTCTAGAGCCGCCATTTTGCACCAAGAGACGTTCCTCAATCATATAGGGATTGGTCTCTAGAAGAGGAGAGAGACCAATTTCTCCACCCACAGGAGCAGGAGAGAGACCATGCAATGCAGCATCAAGACATGTTGTGTTTTGAGTAAGGGGCACGAGTCTCGCCTTTTCAGGACAGGAAAACCTCTCACTTGCTCTATCATTGTCGCTCCACCTACATGTAAAACCCAAGTTCACACCTCTTCTCTCTGGGTTGTCAGAAGGCATTCTGGGAAATGTAGGAAATCACTAACTGAAGTAGAAGTAGACGAGGCAGGTTGAGGGAAAGCGGGTTCACCAAAAAAGTAAATTACAACACTTCATCACAAAATGACTCCTGGAATGCGTTGACCATCACAGAATGATGATATATAACAGTGGAAGAGTATCAGAGGGTGGATTTTTCCTTATTTGATGTTTTGAGACAGTGTGAACATCTGATCTACCCTACATCAAAGTGTGTAAGAATACTAATGTGTGAGGTGTAGAGTCTGTACCGATCTCATGTCTCAGCATCCCCTCCAGCCAGTGTTGTCGAGCTCCAGCCAGGTTTATAGTCAGAGTGGGACGACAGCTCTCCACCATCATCACCGCCTGGGACAGCAGCTCTTCAGACAGACACACCACCACCTGGGACAGAAACACACCAGGGTGGGGGTCAGTGCTTGAGTGAACTCATCAGTTACAATTCAACTGAGGAATTGGGATTGGAATTTAAAGAATTGAATTGGAATTTCAGGAAGTTGATTTTAATTCTGTAAAAATTCCCTGTTTTTTGTTTTGTTCTTTCTTCCCACATATCTGAGATTACACATAGTGTTATATGTTATCAATATTGAATACCATAAAATGATAAAGGAACCTTTCAGGTGGTATTTGATGCAGAACATGTAATCGTAATACGAAAATCATGATTGAATGTATTTGATTTGTTTAACTGTCTTTTATTCGATTCATAATGTTTGATTTATAATGTTTCATGGAATTTAATGGAATTCAATTCTATTTTCTGTCATTCCAATTCAATTCCAGTTCTGTTTCCTTAGAGCTGGGTGACATCCCAACTCCAATTCCAGGAACTGAGTTGGAATTTACCATGCATTCTCAATTCAATTCATGAATGGACCCAACCGTGTAACACACACAGCCATACGAACACACACATCATCACCATCATCATCATCACCACCAGCAGTAAACCAGTGACATGTCAGCCATGTCCTGAAATTAGAGATGCTGTACTCTCCATGACAGTTCAGCAGCTTTATTAACTCAACCACTGCCACTGCAACAAGTTCATGCTCCCTCTCTGGAGGTTGTCAAAAGGCATTCTGGGAAATGTAGGAAATCACTAAGGAGAAGTAGACGGGGCAAGTTGAGGAAAAGTGGATACACCAGAACAGTAAATTACAATACTGCATCACAAAATAATCCATGGGAGCCTTGGCCGGATACTTTTTTTTTTACGAAATTAGGACCGTATGTAAAATTCAGATGGCTCGCAAGGTTATTACCAGGTTACTACCACACTAACAAACATCTATACATCTTAGTAAAGTAAATCAATAGCAAATCACCTGAATGCCGATAGTTCAATTAGAAATTCTGTTATGGAATTTATATTCACATAAAATAAACACAAATTTTCATGAAAATGAATTTTCAAACACGTTATGACAGACTTCCTATGCTTGAAACTGATGCCACAGGTTCAGAATTGTTTTACTAGTGACTCACCTTCATACATGCTGTATGTTACTCACTATATGTTACTCACTGTATGTTACTCACTGTATGTTACTCACTGTACGTTACTCACTGTATGTTACTCACTGTATGTTACTCACTGTACGTTACTCACTGTATGTTACTCGCTGTATGTTACTCGCTGTATGTTACTCACTGTACGTTTACTCGCTGTATGTTACTCGCTGCACTCACCTCTCCTACACAGCCCTCTTTCTGCAGGTATTTGCGCACAGATGCCCAGACTCGACTCTTTGGGAGAACGCTGCCGCCCGTCACCTCCTCGAAGTTCTCATAGGAGGCAAACTTCCTCAGGACGCACTCCATGATCCCAACCGCCTGCAAGTAGACAGAGACACACGTTACCCATGATTAGGTTGACTAACTCGTAGGTTTAAGCATTGGTTTGAGATTCAGAAAGCATAATGAAATCTTTTCTTTTTTTGACATCTTGATTTGAAATCTGTTTTTCAAGGGAACACCTGGCCAAGACAGCTGCAAAACAGGAAGAGAGGAGAGGAGGAGAGAGAGACAGAGAGAGAGAAGGAGATGGAAGGAGGGGACAGTTGGGAAGGGAAAGAGGGAGAGAGAGAGAGAGGAGAGAGCGACAAAAGGAAAGACAGCCAAGAGGAGAGAGAGAGAGAGACAAAAGGAAAGACAGCCAAGAGGAGAGAGAGAGAGAGACAAAAGGAAAGACAGCAGAGAGGAGATAGAGACAAAAGGAAAGACAGCAGAGAGGAGAGAGAAAGAGAGAGAGAAGGGACGAAGAAGAAGAGAGAGAGAGACAGAGAGAGAGAGTGTGATGCATCCATACCTGTTCGAGGAAGAGTCCTGACCCCTCCTTGTATTTCTCCAGCACGCTGCTTGGCTCAGGCTGTGCGTACTCAAACTGAGGCTCGTACTTGTAGTCCGACTGGAAGAAAGCCTGCTTCTCCTGCTCCAGGTTGAGCGGCCTGAGGGCCACCAGCAGACAGGGCCTGGAGGGCGCCGCCAGCGGCCCGCCCCCCGCCCCCTTGGCGATGTGCGGCAGGGAGGTGGCGGGTCGCATCTGCCCCCTGCTGGCCCGGAACCCCAGGGAGTAGTTGACGGAGCAGGTGCTCTCGCTGCGCCGCATCCAGCCGCCGGCGCCCAGGCTGGGGCTGGTCAGGCTGCGGGCCGGGGGCGAGGGCGCCGCCGCCCCGCTGCGCCAGGGAGGCTGCACGATCCGCCTGTCCGCCAGCTGATCCTGAGACCCCCGCAGGCGCTGGGGGGTCATCTCCAGGCTGAGGGGCCGGCGGAGCGGTGGCCTGGGGGTGGCCCCGCCTCTCGACGACCTCCTGTCCGCCGCCTGCACCCGGCCGGAGTCCGGGGGCTCGGCCTGAACCGGGAGTCCATTGTGGGATACCTGCTCCCTCTTGGCGACGCTGCTCTTCCTGGGCCGAGGGCGGGGGGTCGTGCTGGAGTCGGCGGTAGTTTTGGGGGGATCTGCTCTGCGTTCTGGCTCCGACAGGTTCCTGCTGCTCCGCCCAGCACCTTCACCCTCAACCCGATCCATACAGGCTCCACCTGGGTCCAAAACCATCACCACAGCAACTCCGCCTCCAGCTCCGCCTCGCTCCCGCCCCGACGCTGTGGACAGAGAACAAGATGTTTGTTTGGTTGTTGTTGTTGTTATTGGTGATGGTGGTGTGTGTGAGAGAGATAGAGAGAATGAAAGAGAGAGAGAGAATGAGAGAGAGAGAGAATGAGAGAGAGAGAAAGAATGAATGATGTCACTCACTGACACAGCTTTAACAAGATTAGAGTTGGGGAAATGAATGGCCGCCGGTCAGCAGCATGCCAGTGGAAGTGGCAGTCAGGGTTTTAGGTGGAGCTGCAGTGGACGGACATGAAACTAGGCGGCTTTATAATGCTGTAGCCTACAGCTCCATCCAGAACAAAGGTCCCGTCACAAGTGAGCGTTCATTAAGTGGGCTAGTCTTTACTTATAATGAAAACTACCCATTTTATTTATAATTCCTTCATGTAGACACCAGAATTAAATGACTGACACGAGTTCATACTGATTCATTCCACAGGGGGAAAAAACACAAATCTGTCGGCTAAACCAACAGCGGCGCCGAAAGTGGTTCCCGTGAAGAGAACCGTTGTTTTCTTTTTAAGTCTCAATTTCTCAACAACGAAAACATTTACTTACCTGGCAGCGTGTCCCGGGGCTTTTGGTTGGATTTGTAAATTCAAGCTTTTCTTTCAGTCATGACGGCTACAACTCCACACTGACTGAGCGGCGGAGGTTTTTCCGGTGGCTGGTGATAATGTGCGGATAGCGGTGCGGCGGTGCGGGGCCTGGGGGCCTGGCTGCGCTGCGCCGGCCAGGAAGCGGCGGTTGAGTTGGAAGATATGACGTGCTACGCCGTGCGTGACGCTCCGCTGCGTAATGACGTGTACGGGGGGCGGGACTATGGCTAGAGCAAGGAGTTTTTTTTATTTTTTTTGTAAATACAATCAGAAGGCAATCATTTACCTACAGTATAAACAGTTAAACGTGAATAATGTTTGCTGAGCACAATATACAATAAACTGTATAATAAAGACAGAAGAAAAGTACAAATACATACAAAATACAAAATAATACAGAAAAAAGTCAGGTGTGGTTCGATTTTGACTGAAGTTGGAGGGATGATGCACTTTGTCACTGTGCTTTGCTGTTTACATAATATAACATAATATCTCTGACACCGCTGCTACGATTTTGACAAAACTTGGATGGACGATGAATCTTCGCAGTGTTCACAGTGTTTTAAATTACAGATTGATTGGCAAAATGACCTGATGAAATATCAAAATTTTAAACTCAAACACCATTGGTCCGATTTTGATGAAACTTGGACGCATGATGCATCTTGTCACTGATTGGCCCCAGGGGTGTCGGCATCATTGCCTATAACTAGCAGTTGTCTGTTTAAATCTTTTAATTATTTTCTCTAACTAATATTTCATTGATTGAGTTTTTTATTTATGATTCTATTTTGTATGCACTGTCTTTCTTTCCAAAACCAAAATTGTTTTAAATGCTATATTATTAAACTAACACCCATTGTTTTTATTTTCTTCCTTTTCCTTGTGTATGTGTGTGTTTTTAAACTTGCTGCTGAATTGTAAAGCACTTTGAGCTGCATTTTGTGCATGAAAGGTGCTGTATAGATAAAGTTCATTCATTCATCATTCGTGGGGGACAACATGTTTTTTGTTTGTTTTTTAATTAAAACAAAAAAGCAGTTTACAGCAAGTATACATATCCAGTATGTACACGCAGCAAGTTTTCCAGTGTTAATAAGTGTTGTATTTTCAGTGACAGTTACTTGGAGTTGTTTGCATTCATAGAGCTGATCTGGCTCTGGGTCGGCTGTTCAAAACTAAAGTATTAAATTAACTCTGCTGCGTGTGGACTGATAGAAACACTGGCATGGTGTTGATTTTTACACACTGAGTTAAATTAACACTGACAGTTTTGCTGCACAAAAGACAAAAAAATCAATATCAAACCTGAACACCAAAGCAGAGAGGGAAAAGAAACAAAAAGAGATGCCAGGAGGTATACAACTACATGCAACAAATAAACACTAAATCAATGTTATGAAGCCTTAAAAAGTTTGCATATTTCTAGTTTTCACAACTTTGTTGTTCTTTGATGTTTGAACCAATTGTATGTACTGTTCATATTCCTCAACAAACACAATAAATAGAGGAGATTTATGGGACTATTTACATTTATGTATCCACATACATAAATGTAAATAGTCCCATAAATCTCAAAAATGTGGCTGAGAGAATCAAATTAAATTCATCACATAGAATTGTTTCCCCGCTTTCTCTGTCAAAATCTGCGAACACAAACACTGCCTTCTGCCAAAATTGGGGAAAGTATTTCTAAACAATTATGAATATGGAGATGTCTTGCCATAATATATTCTAAGGATAATGCCAAAACAGATGGAGGACAGTCTCAGGAAGCAGAAGGAGCAAATTTATATTAATGACCAAGGCACAATATGACAAAACATATCATTCCAACATAAAATGTGAGTAAATAAGGATACAGAAAAAGTAAAAAAAAAAAAGTTAAAAAAGAGTGGTAAAGCAGTCTAGATTTCAAGGATCTGAAATGTTTAGACAGTAATTCATTGTGAAACAGAGAACAGGGGTTTGGTTTTTATACATTTAGATTTTAGAGGAAAGAATTTCCCTAACAGTAATAAATTATTCATTACACACTCTGCCTTCCTGTCATCTAACATCACACGGAAGATTACTTTGTCTCTATTAAATGAGGCAAGGGGAAATATTTTGGTCTCCAACTCATCATACATGCACTCCAGAATACTCTGAAGTAAATACAGAAGAAAAACAAATGATCTGTCGTTTTAATTTCATCCTTAAAGAAACACACACGCATTCAATTGTTACATCTCCTTCTCCAAAGTTAACTAGATGGGTCGGTGTTAAGTATTTAAAGTGTATTTCTTTGGTTTCTTTACAGCTGACTTTGAATATATCTGAGAAATAGAGTTTCTATTAGAACGCACTGTATTGGGTACAATAAATCACTGATATGGTTACGTATCAGTTTGTTTGAATGTTTCTCAGCTGTGAAATCATCTTTCAAAGCGGAGCAATGTGAGATTAAGGCAGACCAATTGGTTGTTCAACAACTGTGTTCAGTCCTCCAGGGTCAACAAAGCAAAGGAAAGAGTATTTTACAAACCTTTACTAACCACCTTCTTCTGGAAGTGCTTCTTCGCCCTGGAACCGAGATCAGTATGGATGTATGGACTGTTAGGTGCGTTCACACATAGCGTTTTTTGATGTGGAAAAAGCGCTGCCTGGAGCGCTTTTTGCGAGGAGAAATAAGAAGCGGATCACGGCAACGTCACCTGACGTTAGCTGAGCAGCTGCTAGCTCACTATCAGCTGGTTCACTTCTAGCAGACAGAACAGTGTTGTGCAACAAGCAAAGGCTTGCCAGATATTTCCAATACATGTCCAGTATAATCTATACTGCCTTTATGATCGCTGTTGCGGTAACGGAAATTCACTTATTACAACGTCCAATTTCTCCACCGGCACTTTCACTTTCTCCATATTTGTTGTTGCTATGGGAAACGGCCAGCGTCTCTGTGATTGCAATTGGTCGGCTGGAAAAAGCGGTTCACGTCACCCGGCGCTTTTCTGAAAAGTTAAACATTTCTCAACTTTTGAAAGCGCTCCGCTCTGACGAAAAAAACGCCGCTGCCGCGCTTTTCGGGAGCGGCCGCCTTTTGTGCGCCTTGCGGCCGCTTGCCATTACTTTTATTGAGAAAAGGGCGCTGGCGGTTGGGGAAAAAACGCTATGTGTGAACGCAGCCTTATTGCGGAGTTTTTACTGGCTGGTTTGATGCATTTGGGACAGAAGGACCGCGGTAAGTCAAAACAAACACACACAATCTATACATTTTGTTGCGGCTAACTGGTGAACACCAAAAATAAAAACAATAAGCCGCAGGAGGCTAAGCACGGGAGAAAACTGATGATGCGCACACCAAAAGATTCACGTCCACTTCTGAGGTTCTGTTTACCACTCTTTATTTCCATATCACCACGCTGCACAACCGATTCCACCTAACAGCTGCTTACATGCGCCAGTGCAAAGAAAAGAGAGGCCAAGACACAGGTAAAACTCACAATACGCAATCCAGTGCCTGTGTTGCGGTCAACAGAAAATTTCACTCCCAATGCTCACCCTACCCCATGCCCAAAACCAGAAAAAAGGTGAACAGGTGAGTGCAATTACTAGTAACCACCGAGTACACACCCATAATGACACTCCCACCACCCAGGTGCCAATGCAGTGTGCGCACACAAACCAAGCACATGAATATGCAAAAGACTTACATATATGGCTCCTACATTCCGGCCTGTAATTATTCTAAAGCAATAATTACACAACCGCTAACATGTAGGAGACAAAAGTTAAAATATTAGCAAAATAGCAACATTACATTCAAATATTCTCTACCCATAACCCAAGAATGTCTCTCAGCCACTTAGCCTAAATGGGTCATTCATACCTGGAAAATTTTAGTCCAAGTCCGTTTACATGTATAAGTGTCCATGTCAATACAAAACGTCCATATCTGCAAAAGGGTCGAGAGATCAACGCAGGTCTTCATGGCTCCTCTGCTTCTTGAAGAAGGCACACCTTGGTGATGGGCCTGTCCAGGTAGCTGGTCCTCGTCTTGATGCGAATCTGACGTACAAGTCCTCTTTTATCAGGAACTGCTTGCACAACCCTTCCAGTGAGCCACGAGTTGCGAGGTGCAGAGTCATCCACGATGATAACAACATCTCCAGGAACGAAGTTCCGTCTGGTGCTCTGCCACTTCTGGCGCTCCTGAAGTTGAGGCAAGTACTCCTTGACCCAGCGCTTCCAGAACAAGTCGGACATATACTGTACTTGTCTCCATCGACGACGAGCATATATGTCCTCTCTTTGAAACACTCCTGGTGGTAACGATGGCTTGGACTTAAGAAGCAGAAGATGGTTAGGAGTCAATGCTTCTAAGTCATTTGGATCGGTGGATGCTTTAGTTATGGGGCGGCTGTTGATGATAGCCTCAGCTTCACACAAGACTGTATGGAGACCATCTTCATCAAGATTCTGTGTTTTCAGGATGGAGTTCATCACTTTTCGTACAGACCTTATCAACCGCTCCCACACTCCGCCATGATGTGACCCAGAGGGGGGATTGAAAATCCACTTGACTCCCTTCTGAAGGAGTGTGTCATTGATCTGAGCATGATTCCATCTTCCTATTGCCTCCCTCAATTCACGTTCAGCTCTGACAAAGTTCGTACCGTTGTCTGAACGCAACTCCAACACCTGACCACGTCTTGCCACAAAGCGTCTAAGGGCGTTAACAAAGGAATCAGTGTCTAGAGATGACACTACTTCAAGATGTACAGCTCTTACTGCCAGACATGTAAAGATAACTCCATACCTTTTTACTGTGCCCCTTCCTCGCTTAACCTCAAAAGGCCCAAAGCAATCCACTCCAACTCGGGTGAATGGAGGCTCATCAGGAGAAACTCTGTCCCGAGGAAGATCTGCCATCCGTTGATGTCCCGGTGCTGCATGTAGTCTACGACAGACAACACACTTTGACAAAGTTTTCCTTATAGCAACGCTGGCACCTGGAATCCAATATCTCTGGCGTAGCTTTGAAAGCATGTGATTACGTCCACCATGTCCTGTGGCTTGATGTATATGATGAAGGACAAGTTCAGAAACGTGAAGATCCTTGGCCAATATAGCAGGATGTCTAGCCTCATCTGGCATAGATGTTCTACTAAGCCTACCCCCAACTCTTAGAATGCCTTCTTCAAGTATGGGGTCAAGCTTGTAGAGGTGACTAGTCCTCTTCACACCTTCCCCTTTCTGCAGACTGGTTATCTCATCTGGAAACCTCTTCCCTTGACAAAAGCAGACAACAGCAGTTTCTGCCTTGTCAAACTCTTCAACTGAAAGAGAACCTCTTGCAGCCTGAGCCTTGACACTCTGCATTCCTTCCTGTAGCCTTTCTTCAAGCTGCTCTTCATCCAGACCAGACTGAGCGAGAATTGCTTTCAGTTGCTTTCTCTTTTGGCCAAGATCCAATAATAAACTCTTGAACCTGAGAAGCCAACCAACCATCCTTTTCAAACGGATCCAAGAGGAGAAGTGACTGATGAAACGCATAACTGAGTCCATCTGCTCATCAGCTTGGACTGCATTCACAGACACAATTGTCTTGATCTCAGGATCTTCAGGGGAAACCTTTCCGAAGACTTCAGGGTTTGCTGGCCACTTCATTTCAGACTCAACAAGAAAGTTAGGTCCTAATACCCAAGTGTCAGCTTTCAAGAAAGATTCAACCGTAGTTCCTCTGGAAGCCAAGTCTGCAGGATTATTTGACGTATTTACATATCTCCATTGAGATGAGTTGGACAATGTGAGTATCTCTGACACCCGATTTGCCACGAATGTTTTGAACCTTGAAGTTTTGTTTCTGATGTACTTCAATACAGAGGTACTATCGGTCCAGAAAACTGACTCCCGCAGTGACATTCGCAACTCCTTCCTCCACAACTTGTCCATTCTGCTCGCAACCACTGCAGCAGTCAGCTCCATGCGAGGAATGGTGATGGATTTCAACGGAGCCACACGCGCCTTTCCCATTACAAATGCACAGTGGACCTGTCTGTGTATGTTATGCAGTAACAGGTAAGTCACCGTTCCATACCCATCCTCACTTGCGTCTGCAAAGTGGTGTAGCTGGGCAGAAGCTACTTCTCCAAAGTTGAGCGGTTTCAAGCACCTGTCAACCTTAACATCCTCAAGCTGATGGAGCTCCTCTAGCCAGACTGTCCACTCTTGGGCAGCAGCGACTGGCAAAGCATCGTCCCAACCCAGCTGACTTCTGCACAAGTTTTGAAGGATTCTTTTGGCAGATAGCACAACAGGCGCCAGGAATCCTAAGGGATCATAGATGGAGCTGATAGTAGATAAGATCCCTCTCCTTGTCAGTGGTCTGTCCCTGAGCGTGATCTTAAACTTGAATGAATCTGACTGTACACACCACTGCACACCCAAAGCTCTTTCCACAGGCAAAGTGTTGCTGTCCAAGTCCAGATCCTTAACCTCCATGGATCTTTCCTGTTGAGGTATGGCAGCAAGCACAGTGCGTCTGTTGCTAATCCATTTGGTGAGCTTAAAGCCTCCTTTAGCACAAAGAGCACGAAGTTCTTGATAAAGTGATACTGCCTCCTCTTCAGAACCAACTGATACAAGGCAATCATCCACATAGAAATTATGCAGAACAGTGTCAACAACCTTTAGACTGAACTGCTCCTGGTTATCTTCTGCACATTTCCTCAGGGCAAAACTCGCACAACTTGGAGAAGATGTGGCTCCAAACAGATGTGCAACCATTCTATGCTCCACCAGGTCCTGACCGTGGTCTCCATCTGGCCACCAAAGAAACCTTAACAGGTCTGAGTCTAAACTTGGTACTCTGACCTGATGGAACATAGCTTCAATGTCCGCCATAAGTACAACAGGCTCTTTTCGGAACCTGGTTATGACTCCAATCAGCAAGCTAGTAAGATCTGGGCCTTGAAGAAGTTGGGCATTTAGAGATGTTCCTTGGAATGTGGCTGCACAGTCAAAAACGACCCTCATCTTTTTCTTCTGTGGGTGGTACACCCCATGGTGTGGTATATACCATACCCTACCATCACAGCGACCCAGATCCTCGGTTGGCACCCTCTCAGCATAGCTCTTGGAGATGATATCGCTCATGAAGTTGGTGTAGTCAGCATGGAACAAACTGTCCTTGTTGAACCTCCTTTTGAGACTCAGAGCACGCTGTTCTGCAGCCTTCTTATTGTTGGGCATTTTCACATCACTTTGTCTCAAAGGTAAACCAATGTTGTAATGACCGTCAACCAACTTAGCTGACTCGGTGACAGACTCCATGAAGTGACGATCTTCTCTAGACAAACCAAGCTGCTCATCCTGAGTGCATTCAGGGAAGTCAGCCTTCGTCTGCTGCTCCCACAGTTCATCAAGTCTTGCGACGGAAATCCTGTTGACGGTGACATCACGCTTTACACAAGTAGCGTCTCTACTGCAGTCTCCTCTGAGAGGACCATTCACAGTCCAACCTAGCATAGTTTTAACTGCATAAGGACCGCCATCCACACTTCGAACAACTTCCCATGGCTCTAGGGCCTTGGGAACATTGGTTCCAATAAGTAGGTCCACCCCTGAGTCAATCTCTGTTGTCTTCACATGTTTAAGGTGTGGCCATCTTAGAAGATCCTCCTGTCTAGGAATGTTGCCTTGATGGACAGGCATGCATTTCTGCGTGAACATATCAGGTAGCTCACAGAAACAGTCTGCGTCCAGCCCAGCTACCTCCAAGCCTGACACGATGCAACTGCCAACAACTTTCTCCTGACCCATTGTCCGTAGGAGAATGCCTGTTCTTCTCCCTGTGAGATTCAGCCTGTTCATGAGCCCTTCTGTACAGAATGACGCTGAGCTCCCAGGATCCAGGAAGGCATAAGTAACCAGTGTTTCATGCCCTTTCTTAGACTTCACTTGTACTGGTAGTATGGAGAGTGTACAGTCACGTTCACCGGCCCCAGTGAGTCCACTGGATTGTACAGAGATTAAAGCACTTCCATCCGCTGTCTCTGCTTCCCTTTTAGCTTGCACTGAACCAGTTTCCCTTTCCTTGGAGTTGACATGCAACATGGTGGGATGCTTCAGATTGCATACTTTACATGAAAGACGTCTTCGACAATCTTTGCTCCTGTGCCCAATGCACAAACAGCCGAAACACACCCCATTTTCTTTCAAGAAGGACATCTTTTCACTGTGTGTCTTCCTTTCCAATAGAAGGCACAGATCCAAGGTATGTCCGGCTCCACAAAACAAGCAAACTTTTATAACAGGTGAGGCCTTTTCTCTCTTTATTCCAGATTCGACTTTCTTGTCCACCGTAGCAACGGTGGTGGCGAAGCTACTTCCCTCTGCCTTAGAACAAGGTTGAGATTTAGTGTGTCTAACATCCTTTCTTGCTGCTGCAGGAGAATCCTGTAGCTCTCCAAAGAGTGGGTCACTTGCAATTTTTACTTGCTTTTCAATAAACTCAACAATGTCACAAAAGGTAGCTCTGTGATGAAACCTCTCCTGTAAATCACAGGCAACATCTCTCCATCTATCCCTGAGTTTATAAGGCAATTTTTTTATGACTGTTTGCATATTAGCAGGGACATTCAACTCATGTGTGGACTCAACCTCTCCCATTGCATTGCAGCATCCCCGTAACAAGAAGCTATATGCCTGCAGGGCTTTCACGTCCTCAGATTTTATCACTGGCCACGTGAAAACTTTCTCCATATAGGCAGAAGCGATTGTCAGTGAATTGCCAAAGTGTTCTTGCAGCAAAGATTTGGCCTTAGCATATCCACTATCATGGGGCATGTGCTGACAGCTTCTGACCATCTCCCTAGGCTGCCCTCTGGTATATTGCTCAAGAAAGTATAAGCAATCTTTAGCACCGTGAGTCTTTTCTTCAATGCTATGTTCAAAGGCCCTCATGAAGGTTTGATACTGTAAAGGGTCCCCATCAAAAATCTGAATGTCTCGTCTTGGAAGGAAAAAGAGAGACTGTTGCTCAACCAGCAAGGATGTAATTTCATTTTGTTTCTCCAAGACCGTTATTAGGTGACGATGATCAGTACTGCTTTGCATTAGAGGTGCAGGATGGTCCGGTTGTAACTGAAACTGAGGACATGCTTGAATACTCTGTATTCCACTTTGTTGCGTCTTTGACTCCAGCTTGTTTGACGATGCGGCTTGAGGCTGTAGCTCCACATTTCTCACTTTAGGTCTCGCATCCAACAAATGTGGACGTAGCTGGTCACCTGTAGAAATATACTGAGATGGCTGCCCTACTGCCACAGGCACATATGTTTCAGCATCAGCATTCAATGTTTGAACTTTCCTTTGTTCTCTCTCCACATACGAATTCATTCCATCTGATTTACCAAGCACAGCACTAGACACTCGAAAGCTGTCAGAGGCCTTTAACACATTTATTTTAGCTATTGATGCAGCTATTTCCATCTCCAAGTCAAGCTGCTCCTTCCTTTTCCTGAGCTGCTCCTCCTGCTCTTCCAAAGCATGTTTGTCCTTTAACAGCCTTTGGCGAGCGATGAGTGCAGCCATGTCTGCCTCAGCTTTAATACGTGCCGACGAGGTAGATGAAACAGTGGACTTACTTCCTGCTGAGCTCCTTTTCCTTGACGATCTGCTTGCAACATTAGAGACACTGTCACTCGGTTTAACATCATCTACTGCAGCAGCGTTTCCCACGCTATTCTCAGAATGTCCAGAAACACAAGACTCATTTTCATTGTTTTGTGCATCAAATGGTTCAACACAAGGTGGGTGTGACTGAGGTAAGATGAAAATGCCATCTGTGTTTATCTGGGCTGTACTCTGGTTAACCTGCCCGTTTGCATCAGAAAGCCATTTCTTTACCTCTTCAACAAATCCAATGCTATGATCTCGTACACTTGAAAACCAAGCATTTTGTTTTTCTTGTTCTTCCTGAGGAAGCAACGGAATCACAGAATCATGGAGCTGGTTTGCATCCTCAAACAGCACAGATAAGTTTTCAAGATGAGTTTGGATAATTGGAGCATTATCTTCAGTTTGCATAAGCTCTTTAATTATTTTTACAGCACCTTTAATTTTGTGAACTTTTGCTTGTCGTTCTGTTTGGAGCCTTTCAATTTTATTTACCAATGCTTTGGCAGTGAGTTTCGTTTGTCTTCTCATTTCACCTTTTGCACTGACATCAGATCACGACCTTGATCCACTCGGCTCCATTTTCCATTTGTGAATGATCAGAAATCATGCTAAATCCATCCACACCCAAATACCATAATCAGTTCACACAGCCTTTTAACAGCGTCACTTGAGGAGAAAAAATGGCATTCACTGCAACACGCTTCGTAAGAATCAAATCAAAGCAACAGGCAAATAGGTAAAATTTATTCCCCCCTAAACTGCCTATAGAAAACTAAACTATCCGACTCACCCTAGTCTTCTGTGCATACTAGCGGTGGGTACTTATGTACCTGATGCCGTTAGTCTTGAACCAGACATTCTGTCTTAGAACAAGAACTACGGCGGTACACCCGAGCCGATGGCTCCACCCGCCTGATGACACGAAAACAACAAACGGCTAGAAAACGAAAAACAATACAACCACCTAACGTGGCTATACTGCTAAAGCCTAACAGGGGAATAGTTTAATTCACAAAAAGAACCTGTTGTGTGTGTGTAGCGGTAGCCATACCTCAATTCCAGTGGCTGTGATGAATGAACCGTAGTAGCAGGCTGGGAATGAATGAATGAATGTAGACTGGCGGTAAATTAACTGTTGTGCAATAGCGTCTATCCGCGCGCTCCAGCTTCCTTGTTTGAAGCGTTCCAAGAGGATCCCAGGAATCCGGCATCAACAAAACTTTTCCGTGGATCAACACTTCAGATACTTTTCTGTTGACTATGTTGCGGCTAACTGGTGAACACCAAAAATAAAAACAATAAGCCGCGGGAGGCTAAGCACGGGAGAAAACTGATGACGCGCACACCAAAAGATTCACGTCCACTTCTGAGGTTCTGTTTACCACTCTTTATTTCCATATCACCACGCTGCACAACCAATTCCACCTAACAGCTGCTTACATGCGCCAGTGCAAAGAAAAGAGAGGCCAAGACACAGGTAAAACTCACAATACGCAATCCAGTGCCTGTGATGCGGTCAACAGAAAATTTCACTCCCGATGCTCACCCTACCCCATGCCCAAAACCAGAAAAAGGTGAACAGGTGAGTGCAATTACTAGTAACCACCGAGTACACACCCATAATGACACTCCCACCACCCAGGTGCCAATGCAGTGTGCGCACACAAACCAAGCACATGAATATGCAAAAGACTTACATATATGGCTCCTACACATTTATATCATATTGCCGTTTATTTCCATGCACATGCACGAGCTCAGTCCACCTGACAGCTCTCTGTTCTGTCGGCGGAAAGAAGAGACACAGAAGCATGGAGGTTTCGACGCGTCGGTCAACGCTTCCCGGAGGTTCCCGGGGGCACGGTGGCGTATGAGAAATACGAAGATTTACGAAAAGAAAAAAAAGGGTGCGACCAAATAATGTGCTGGTGCAACCAACTGAGAAAGTTGGTAGCACCAGTGCTACCAGTGGAAAAGTTAGTCTGGAGCCCTGGAAGGTCAGCTAGCTAACTAGCTAACAGATAACTTAGTATGGCTAGATTTTTTCTGTTAGCAGCAGAGCGCTAGGCTTCATGATGCTTCCTCCTCTCTTACCTCTTGTCTTCTTCACTGGGCTTCAGAAACACTGAAGCCCAGTGTCTTTAGATGTCTTTAGTAACTTTAAGTCAAAAACCTTTATAACAGTACAAGAAAGGCTAAGTTTGTCAGTTGCTGATACAAGATTACTGGGACAACTCTCTTCTCTCCATCAGTAGTAGTAATTCATATTAATAATTCATTATTAATTATTATTACTTTTATGGTTAGTAGCAGTGTAGTCAAATTAGTATCATAGTATACATAGTATCAACAATTAACGTTAATTTGGACGTCATGACATGGATACTGAAATATTAGCGCACTGCTGAAGTAAAGACCTGACTCCGCCTCCTCTTGGTTTCACCAGGAGCAAAGCAGAGCTCCAAACTAATGAAAGCGTCTCGTGGACCAGCAAAATCATGAGAGCAGAACACCAGATCCCAAAAAAATAGAGCTTTTATTTAGATAGGGTCAGTATCAAAGGTAATAGTTCTGGACATATATTCTAACTACTATAATAAGATGAAAATAGCTGCTTGTCATCACTGCAAACATTCTTAACTTAACAATTCAGTAAAGTCAGACTACTCGGTCTACAGTGGTTTGAAGTACACTCTTGTCACAGAACACTTAAGAAACTCTGGCTGGGCTGATTAACATTTAAGAAGACAATGGCATGCTATAACTTAACATCACTAATCCAACACAAACATTTTAGGAGTAACAATGTCAGTAAGGCAGCAATTTTATCCTACAAACTAGCTTTTCCTTGTAATACTCAGTGCTCATCACTTGAGGGGTTACAACAGCCAATCACACCTACATTGAATTAATAAAAATACATAATGTATGATATGCAAAGCAACAGCATCCCAACACATTTGCACATTTTTTGACAGATGCACATTGGCAGTTAGATCGCAGCCTTCGTCAGCTTCTGTAGGAGTTGGACTCTAGCCTCTGGTTGTTGATACCCTTGCTGTCGTGGTCGATAACTTTGAGATATGATCCTTCACCCATTTCTGGTCGGGATCAGCACAAAACATCTTATTGGCCACAGTTGTAAATCTGTAAGAAACACACAACACATACCAAACACCATTAAAACTCACACAGTATAAGGTAGACAAAAGCGAAAATTGCACACTTGGCAATGCCAGTATCGATGATGGAGTCAAGACAGTCACAGTAGACTTATACTTACATCACTGCTTTGGGTTTACATTGACTTGCGGTCCAGGTTATCTCTTTCACTCTGCCCAGTGGAATTGTGTATTGAATGAACTTTGAACAGCAGTTGCCCCTAGATATATATGTTCCTGCTCCATGTGAATCTGTGAACACAGTAACACACTCATCAACAACAGAATTTGCAATATTTTATCTCTTCAGTGCGGTTATGCTGGCAGCTCCATGAAATCCCACAGAGGCACTGACCTGCAGATGGGAGGTGGAGGGAGCAGAGCAGCCCCAGAAGGACGAGAGACATCAGCATCTTCATGGAGAGAGAGAGAGAGAGAGAGAGAGGTGCTCCTGTCTGGCTGAGGGTCTTTGATCTGCTTGAGTGATCTTCTCTGATCTGTGTTGGAGACTCTGCTCTGGTCTCTCTTTATATAGAGCTGAACCACTGATGCCATACTCCGTCACTAACGGTGAGGTTCTTTCTAAGAAGCTGGCCGGTTCCTTCTGCTTCCTGTTCCTCCTTCCTTGTATTCACAGTATTTTCTGCACTACACAGAAAATGTTAAGTGGTTATGTGAAGTGATATTCTTCAGAACGCATGAGTCGGACAATCAGATGTGGGCTTCTACTGTTACATGCCTTTTACAATGTGCATATAACTGCCAGCAATAAGGGATTTTTGGCATTTATCTTTGTTCAGGAAGAAATCAGCAACATAAGCACTCTTCAATAAGCCATGAAAGGACTGTGATATAAAACCTCCTTGACTTGTGATGCATCTGTGACAGACACAGACAACTGTGGATTTTTTTTTTTTAAAGACCTTCAGTTTGCATTGGCAGTAATCTTTACTCTACCAGGGGTGAGTGAAGTGATGTGGAGGCCTTTTTCAAAAGCCTCCCATTCCCCACTGCACAGAACAATGAAATGCCGGTGCCACAAACAAAACAATACAGCAGGAAAACCACAGTCTACAGTGAGAACAGAGGAGCATTGCTCTGCTGATGCAGCCACTAATCCATCGCTTTTTCCAGGAGCGTCACTTCACCCTGAGCTATGGAAAAGTCCCTGCATTTAATATCACTTACTTCCAAACCTGCTTATATCAACTAGATTTTGAGTAGTAGCAGTAGTAGTAGTAGTAGTAGTAGTAGTAGTAGTAGTAATAGCAGTAGTAGCAGCAGTAGTAGTAGTAGTAATAACAGTAGTAGTAGTAGTAGCAGCAGTGGTAGTAGTAGTAGTAATAGCAGTTACTAGTACTAGCAGTAGTAGTAGTAGCAGTAATAGCAGTAGTCATAGTAGCAGTAGTAGTAGCAGTAGTGGTAATAGTATTAATAGTTGCAGTGGTAGCAGTACTAGTAGTAGTAGTAGTAGTAGTAGTAGTAGCAGCAGTAGTAGTTGCAGTAGTAGCAGTAGTATAGTTGCAGTAGTTGCAGTAGTAGTAGTAGTAGTATATAGTTGTAGTAGTAGTATGATGTTATGAACTCATTGACTGCATTAAACTGAATAAATGTTTTGTCTGAGAATGTCTATTCTCACTTCCTCATCCGTTGCCATCTGGTGAGTAGAACTGCTCTTCTAAGAACAAACTTTCACAAAACAGGACTGTTACATGGAAAAGCAGAGCGTCAAAAATAAATAGGTTGTTGATACTGCTTGATATCATACAATATAATTAAACTCAGCCTGCAAAAGGGTTAGGGTTTACTGTCAGAATAAATAATTAGAAAAAAAAAGAAGCTGGTTCTGGACTCCTGTAATGGCGCTCAGCTTTTGTGTTATCGAGCAGATTATGATAGTAATGAAAACGGAGAGAAACACTCTTTACAGAACATAGATCAGTTTTCCTAAATTATCTTAAATCTTTATCCCCCTTTAGTCTCCATGAGGAAATACTGCTGACTTGCTTCTGTATAAACTGTTGCTATTATGAATCTTAAACCTTGTACATTCCATTGATTATCCTGAATCACAAGTTGTTTTGTGTTTGATATAGCACAATTATATTCACAATTATATTCTATTGTATAGGCATTTTGTTTTGTTTAGTTTTTCTCTCCACTCCTTCCTAACTGGAAGGAACTGAGGTTGATCTGAAGATTGAAACATTTTCTTTCCACACTTTTCTGTTCTGCACTGTTTTTATTACATTGAGCACATTAAGTTACTACGTCTCAGTCCCTTTTTGCATCAGCTGTCCTCTACTGGAATATTAGTTAGTCAGAGTGTTAGTTTCTCTCATTTTATTCCAGAATTTGCCACAGCAGGGTTAGGGTTGGACACACAGATCCAACCAGGTCTCTTAAAAGGACCTGAGGCTCTCACTCTGATCATGGTCAATACAGCAGTAGGTGACAAGTGATGGTAAGCGATACTGGTTGAAGAACTTGCTGATGTACTATACCGTGCTAAAGGTCACATTCCACTAAAAATTATGAAGAATTTTAACAGGACGCTAACTCACAGCTACTGACAGAAACGGCCCAGATCATGTCACGTTAGCGATGCCCCCTGTCATGTGACACTGTGGTATTGTTGCCCCTGTGTGAGGGCGCCGGTGAGTCTTTTGAAGTTGTGGAAATGATTAACTACGATGGTAACGTTATATAACCAATGGGATGCCCTGTGAATAAAAATATCCACATGCTGCCGAACAATGTGCAGCTTGTCACGTTTGCATCACGTCGCGCAATATTGCCTTATATTATTCTATCACATGAACCAATCTTAGCTAGCTAGCTAGCTGGCTAACATATAGGCAGCAGGCTACATGCAAGATAACTCCTCAGTTACGACCATTACATCAAGTGTGCGTTCTGTAGAGATACGGGGATCTGATGGTTTTGACTGTTGAATCATGCTAGATTAGATATTGTTTACAGTCAATATGAAGCTACGTGTCGTGTGCGAACAGACCAACCTAACGCCACGTTAGCTTCTTTCTAGCTTGTGACATGAGCTGCTAGCTCTGTTCTTGAACATGCTTCATTCAGGTTGTGATGAATTTTCAACCAACAAGCAGATGTAGCTGATAGAAGTCGCCTTATTTTTTGTTATGAGATGATAACTTGTAATGTTCAAATTGGTTAAAATGTAATGCATGTTTTTTTTTTTTTATGTAATGTTAATTTTGGATGCTTACAGTTTGCTTACTATTTTCTCAGAAGCATTTTTTTTTTAAGTTGGAGTAGGCTAATAACTAACTAAAAACGAATATTTCAATCAATGATAAATGCACAGTATATTATATCTGTGCATAGTGTTGTGAATGAGTTTCATCTTTAACATAATGTTAAAGAGAGTGCTTTTCTGTAGGGGGCTAACCCCAAAAGCTCCAGTTCAGAGAGCGTTGGAGTGCCTGGTGATCAAGTAAAATACTTCTAATAGCTATAGTGAAATATCTATGGTATTCATTCATGGAGATATGAGATATGAATACAATCAAATACTTGGTTTTGGATGATACAGTGAAGTATATTAAATTTCCAATGACTCGAATTTGCAAAATCTACTTTTAAATTTTTACTTTACATGATGTATACAATATCAACTCATAATTATCTGAGTTCAAAGAGTTTATGTTTGAAGTTTGAATATTGTGGTTTTCACTTTTTTGGTTTCAAAAATGTTTCCTCAAAGTTTGAATGCTTTACACAGCTTCTGCTGTCTATAACAAGTAATTAAATGAAGGACCATTGTGCCGTGTTGAAACGGTGTGATCACCATACAGGTACACGTCTTTTACAATCAAATTGATAGATGGCAGTGTTAAGCTCAAGACGCAAAATCATATTGCTGCTTAAACTAGTTACAAGAAACTATATCTGCAATAATGTGTTAACTTCAAGGTCCCCACGGGTCCTTGAAATCCTTGAAAGTTTGTGAATTCGAGAAAAAAAAATCAAGGCCTTGAAAGTTTTTGAAAATAGACATAAATAGACATGGGTCATTGAAAGTGCTTGAATTTATATATTTGTGTTAGAGAAGGCAAGAGACCACATAGTCTGCCATCACTGTAACACAGCACAGTTGAGAAGTGTTCACACATTCAAGCCTCTCTCTTTTTAATTGTTGTCTGTGAGCTTTTGTAAAGCCTGCTAGTTCTCATTATAAAAATTCTCAGTGTTGTAACAGTAATTAACCTTGATCCGTGTCTCAAACTATGCCGTGTTGGGTCCTTGAATTTGAGGGAATTGGGCCTGGAAAGTCCTTGAAAAGTCCTTGAATTTGATGTTTAAGAAGGTGTGGGAACCCTATAACTTGCAGTGTGTAGTTTTTTTAATTTCATTAATCTTTAAAATTTAAAACAATTAACAAATTTAAAATTGATTTGTGGTTAGTTAAATTACCATATTTTACACCATTCAGGTACATGCTGATGGGTGACACCTAAAATGGGGGGGGGGGGGGGGGGGGGGGGGTGCCCTTTTTTCAGGTTAGAGCAACAGCCCCTCAAAATGTCTGTGCACGTCCCTGACTGGGGATATAAGCTGTAAAATGTTCCAAAGCATGGCACGATTGTATGTTAGACTTTGTGAATATTAGATTCAGAGATATGCTTATTTGTGAGCAGCACATCCCCATTGTTTAATAAATCAAATGTTGAGTTATGTTGTGAGTTATGTATCAGTTTGTTCTCCCGGCAGCTCAGATCTCAGGATGACCTGTGCCACACATTTGAGAAATATCTCCATGTACTTCATTAGGCATGTGTTGCTAAAGGTCATGTACAAGCTTCCCCATGAGTTCATCTTAAATCGAAAGGGATTTCTCACCGGAGGGGAATCCTGCCTGGCTGATACCAAGTACAACGTGTTCTTAGAAAGGCTGCAGGAGAGATGAGGAAGTGAAAATTCCCCCAACAAAGTATGCTGCAGTAGCATTTTATTGCTTTTTCCATTTATTATCTATGGATTACAGTGCTGAATGCTTACGATTATTATAACTAATTGTCAAACGAACCGCAATCAAAGCTAAACTGTTTTTTGGAGAAATAGCACTGAATTTCCATATAGAAATTAAATGTGGCATTAATATGACGGTTTTCTGCTCTTTCAGAGTGTGAACACATCAGAGGTTTCCTGTTAGGCCTACATCACTTCCTACCATTTGATGCATTTCTCTTTCATTAGCACTAATGTCACAATTTCTATCTATCTATCTATGCTGTGACTTTAATAGTCACTATTTGTAATAATAAATGATTTATTAATAGGTCAGTATTATGCCTCCAACTTTGTTTATGCTTACTTCTATTTGCATCTGCCTTTTTTTTTAATATCAAGAACAACTGACTTCACTGATAAATCAAATGGAGAAAAAGGTGAATTTGGAGCATTTCAGCAACCTTTCACAGCCAGTTGTGTTTGATGTGTTGGGACATGAGGCTCGATGAACTGTGAACAATTTCAAGTTGAATAGGATTAGAAATGCTGACTTGCGTACTGCTACGACACACGATTTTATCCATGAGATTATTTCTATAGCACATTTTTCAGCCCAGTTCTCTAAGCCCACATAGTGTATATGACAGTCAGAGTCTGTAAGACAGCAGTTTTGTCTCTGGTTGATTTCTAGTCTGAATTTAAAAACAGAATAGGCTATCAAGTAACATTACTCAACCCACGGCACATTGAAGCAGTATTTCCAATACTAAATACCATGTTGGTTGGACATGTTATTGTGAGTAGGCCCCACATTGTTTTCTTTTGCCTACATTTCCCAGTCAACACCATTGTAGCCGGTTCCACCGCAAAATTTGCTTTGTATGAATCTCAACCTTTGAGTGGAAAGAGACCTTTTTTCTGCATATTCACGGTTTATATATAGGACCCTTGATATCGGCTTTATCAGCAAGAAAGACATTATAAAAAACATTATCAAGAGAAAATACGGGTAAAAAAAGTTAATACAATCTAAAGATGATGCCTGAGTGCCATATGGTGTGAGATATTTAACTTGTTTTTTTGGCAGTGTGTTATTTTAGCCTGAATGAAGGCTTCCCAGTCACACCACCAACTCCGATTTACTGGAATGCTTTGCATAAATCTAAAAATTTAATTAAAATCTCATAGAACTGCCTGTTTTGGCACCTGTGGTAAATACTACTGTGATGGACGTGGGAGGTTGAGTTCATTCATGAGAATTTCTCTACTGTAGTGACTGCTACTGTTTTAATGAGTTGACATCAATTTTACTTCCAATGGTTGTGCAGTGCCAGTTGGGACAAGAAAGACCCATTTAATCAACCGAAGCAAACTAATTAACCCCATTTCTTTAGACAAGAGCTGAAAGACAGCTTTTGTTTTGGATGTAGTAAAAAAATGTTTCTTTTGCGTTTGTGATTTTCAGTAATCCTCTTTTTTTGTACCACAACTTTAGTTGTACTGTGTGCAAAAATTAGTGGCAGTGCAGATTCATTATGTTTTAAATTCAACATCACCACCTAGAGGCTGACTTTCATTGTGACCCATATCAGTACCACTACAGTATGTTTTTCAACACACAAAGTATGATACTGGTTAAATACAAAGGGCAAAGAATTAATTAAGTGACTGGTAGGGAGAGATGTACAGACTTACACACAGACACACAAGAGCATGACACGTTCATTGTTTCCAATTAAGTTTTGTTGGAAAGTTAACATTATCACATCGCATGTTGCAGCTTGTCAAAACCCAAACGTACCATAATAAATGTTGATATTTTGAAAAAGAAAAGCACCAGGATGAATTGTCATCTTTTTTATTGGTTAGGTCATCCAGCTACCTTACCTTCAAATAGTTAAAATTCTTTTAAATATAATCTTCAAAGAAGAAAGCATAACTGAAAGCAAAAACTCAAACCCAAAAATATCATTCAACTGGTGAAAAAACAATCCAGGTTCCGCCTAAGAGTAAAACTCCTCTATGCATAACGACATCAAACAAATAATAATTCAAATTAACACACTATACATAATTGGATCTATGGATTTATATAGAATTGGTGCAACATGGGCCAGAACAAACACACTGGTGCACTCAAAGATTATTATCCAGTCAAGTGAGCAGTCAGTCAACCTTGCCAATGCTTTCAGGTCATTGAATCTCTCTGGGGCTTCCCACAGTTTCTCCAGGGGCGAGTGAGGGCTGTGATTAGATGTGGTGGGTGTAGGTGTGGCCATGTGGTTCCGTAGGTAAGGCCGATCGTCGTCATGGCTTCTTAAAAACCAAAGGTGTTCTCCCCGCTGTACGCCACGTATAAAAAGCCGTCTTCGTCCTTCTCTTTCTCGTACAGCTGTCCCATTGTGATGCTGAAACATGAAGGAAGACGGAGCGTTACGCACATGAGCACCGACTGCGGGTTAGTCGCTCTCATGTGGAAGTGTTTCAGTATTGACGCTTGAAGTAAATACTGTCTAGAGAGGGCTTTCAGGTGACGTAACACACCCTCTGGCGGCCATGTTGGAGGTCCTCAGCTCTTGGCTAACAGTGGCTGGGAACAGTTGTTTGTTTCAAAACGTACCTCTTCCCGTCTCAACTGAATTTAGTACACATGGTTAATTTCGCCACTGACACATCTGATTGATTTTGTGTTTAGATAATGTCAGCTTGTTAGCTAGCTAACTGTAGTATCTGGTCAGCCAACCATCACTGTCTGGTTGTTAACACATCTGATGGACGCATTCATATCTAGTAGAAGCTACTGTTAGCAGTGGCTAGTAGTCGTATGTTAACATGACTTAGTTATTCCCTTTCAATGACTCTTGAAGCTGCTAATTTTGCTGTTATGGTGTCTTAAATTTGTGTCTGGTATTCTGTTTTTGTCTGTTTGATGTGTTTTCATCTTTTTAATTCTGGTTTTTATTGTGACACACTTTGTAACCTTGGTTTTAAAAGGCGCTCTATGAGTAAAGTATAAAAGTATAAGGAAAATATATGCTGCCTAATTAGCAGCTAGCTAACAGTTTGTTCAGGTTAACTGAGCTGACTCTTCTGAAGCTACAAGTCAGAGTGTTTTGGAGTAGAGACTAGGGCTACAGACAAGACAGTTTACTGTGTCACAGTAACCTACATTTGGAAACAAATCCACCTCATCAGACTATTCACTTTTATTTGTAATGTTACTGAATGGATCTACTGATCTACAGTCGCACCACAACAAGTTTTCCGGGTATCTCTTTTCTAGTCTGGTTGTTATTAATCTGATCATTATTTGCGCCCAGCTAATTCTCCACTGGACCCTCATGATGACACCAGCTGGTTGCTGGGTGATTTATGATTTAGCAATAGCAAGATTTGTGATGCAACTGCTAAGCTCTAAAGTGTAAAACATACCGAGAAGAAGTACTGAGTAATGACTAGTTAGTGGGGAGAGTGTGGGTGTAACCTGTAACTCCTTCTGGGTGTTGTCAGACTCCCATTACTGAGTCAGCCTACACACACAATCCTAACAATAAGTTAATATGTTATCATCACTCATGTTGCACAGCATTATGGGTAGCTTTTATTTCCCACAACCCCGTTCTATGACTGCTGCTAAGTAAATCATGCCTTTTTATGCCAGCTGAGTTTTGGTCATCTCATCACGGAAATGTTAAGAAGGGCATTTTATTTGCTGCCAACACTTAGTTGTAGTGAAAGCGCCCCACACAGTGTGACCGGACCAGACTCTCCAACAGGATTCTGGGTGATTCTACTCTAATTCACTCAAACAACTTTCATTCAATGACTGTTTACATGCAGCCTGGTAATCCTTTCATAGGACCGGTAAAGATGTTGCTCAGAGTAGAGTGATCTGATCATTTTCTAGCTGAAATTTCAATCTGACTGAAGAATATGGGTTACAATTTAGAAAACTGAAACTTTATGTAAGAAGTTCATCGCATCCCACCTGAACTCTATGCATTTCATTCACATACCAATAGCAATTTGATGTGCAAATCTAGTTAAGTGATACCTACAGTTGATTGCAACACAGACCCATGTGAACCAGTTAATGAAAGAGAATGATGCTGTACTTAAGAAAACTCTTGAACTACATATACGCGCGTGTGTGTGTGTGCGTGCGTGCGCGCAATATGGCAAATTAAAATCTGTTGTTGCAATTTGGAGAGAAAACCTCACATGCTGAAAAGCCATTTACCCTCCAGTGCAGAGCTGACACCTGCTGTCACATACTTATCAGGCTTTTTCACCTATACAGGCTGATGGGGTCGAATACCGATCATGTCTCCATGTGAATGTAGTCAGGCATGTATTACACTTTAAATTATATAATTTTTAGTACACAAACATAATGGTATTGACCACTGAAATTACATATTGGGTAATGGTCAGTGTTGCACCTGGCTATGCCAATCTGATCAAGGCAAGGCATAGGATTCAGGTAAGATCGGAGGATCCTGCACACCTTGAATACAGGCAAAAAATGCCAATAATGGACAAAAGCACAAAAGATGATCTTATTTAATCATATTAAAAAGGTGTACAAAGTGCAAAAAATTAAAAAAGCAAATGTTTCAGTCCCTCTGGACTATCATCAGTGCACTTTGAGCACCTCTTCTTTTGTACACCTTTTAATATGATTAAATAAGATCATCTTTTGCTACCAGTGTTGCCGTGCTTTTGTCCATTATTAGCATTTTTTGCCTGTATTCAAGGTGTGTGGGTTCCTCCTACAATTTTTTGAGCCAACGCACCCTGAGTAAGTTCAAGTTTGGCGCAGTATCAGATCTCCATTTTGTATAAGGCATATTTATCATTTACTTAAAGCAACATTTGCCTTTATGTTTCTAACCCTAGCCCCCCACCCCCACCCCCACCCCCCGAACCTCCCGTGACCCGGGCCTGACCTGGACTGAGGCACGGTCTTGTCCACGAACAGGAAGATGGCCTTCTCCGAGGGCAGCTGGATGCGTTTCCTGATGATCCACATGAACTGAGCCACTGTGATGTCGGAGGGAACCAGGTACTTCCTCTTGTCGATGTCCACTATCTGTGACCCAGACACTTTCTCCACAATCACCTGACGCACACCACAGACAAACAAAGCAGACATGTGTTTAACCATGCAACAGATGATGAAACAGGATCAAGTGTAAGATTACGATATTTTCACTCACCGGAACCCGATCAGGGTATTTGTTGCGAATTTTGGCTGACTCTACGCACCGATGTTCTGAAGGACAAAAACCAATATCAGATGGAAGTGATAAGTAACAGCACAAACACAGTGTTGCTAGATAATGCCTCCTCTTCAGTATTGACATGTGAGGCAACCGGTGACTGACTAGATCAACATTTAGCTGCTGAGGTTACATGACACTCTGACCGAGATTCACAGGCAGCAGCTGTGGATTAGGACACGCTGTGGCTGGCCAAACCACTAGACCCGTCAATCCAGCCGCTTAAAGCTGCTATGTGTGGCATTTTAACATCAATAAATCATTACAACGTTAACTTTGAGGCGTCAGTGTAATTACCGTAAATAAATGAGACCATCGCAAGAAGACTTGCAGCCTCTAGACTGCATTTTACATTCTGTGGCACTGGGTCGGATTTGCTTTACGGCACAAAAAGCAAAACTGGAAGAGGGCGCTGTTCCTCCAGAGCAAACTGAGCTAAAGCTTTTAGAGATTTTGGCAAGGGCAGATGGTGGAAGAAGTGAAAGGCCGATGGAAAAAAATCACTTCCAACTTGTTTATCCTCTCCAGTAAAGCAAAAGCGAAAAACTACATCCTCTTTGCGACAGGGTTTATGGGAATTGTGGTCTTAATTTTGAGAAACACTAGCACTCACAATATCACTGGTGTGAGATGGAGGCTACCAATAATGTCAGCCTCAATGTCTCATTTGTTTACAATAAATACACCAAGGTATCACAATTAATTTTACAACTTTAATATTGATGTTTAAAAATACTACACATAGCACCTTTGAACGGGACATTATTTCTCAATAGTGAAATGTCAACTGTGCACACAAGTACCTACACTGAGCACAAAATCCTGTCTAAAACTATTATGTAAAAATACTAAAATTAGGAAGACAAAACTAGCCTAGAGGCCTGCCACTGAACTGCCAAAACAACTTGTTATTTTCACCGTGGTGAAGCCTCACAGGCCTGCAGCTGAAGGCGGGTCTGAGAGTGAAATATGTCCTGTTTTAAGTCAGATGTATTGACAGAAACACTTTTTTATATCCAGTAAAAAGTAATTCGTCTGCACAATGGAGGCTTAACAGCTTGATGTGACTCTATTGTGTCAAAATCCACCAGCAACCTGAAATCAGGTCGTCGGTTGGAAACAAGAAGAAACACACGACGTTTTGTAAAACTACACTGTTCCAGCTGACTCATTTTTAGGTGGGGAAAGGGAAACTGACTTTTACATTAGCTGACACGAATATATTTATATATATATATATATATATATATATATATGTCTGTCCTGTGGCTATAGCTAATGCCTCTACAGTCATAAACAAAAGGCTGAAGGATAGGCCAGTCTTTAGTCCAAGTCGGACATAGGTAACAGTGAGATTTTCAAAACAGTTAACCCCAACTCAAAAAACAGACAGTTTACGCGAGGTTGCGTCAGTTGCTACTCTATGAACGGATTGTTTTATTAAGATTAAATTAAAAATAAAATAACCCTCTTACCCAAGGAATGATCCTCTTTGAACATCCATTTCATGTTTGCCGTGTCCGGGCTCTGTCGCTCGATGATGCAGGGTGTAAACACGGTGACACGAGTCGAGGCTTTGGGGAAAAAATGGCTGTTTTTATCGCTAAACTCAAACCAGAATCAATGTTTAAACGTTAAACTAACCGTCAACAATTTAGCAAAACAAGCCTCCTCTCAGCTGATGAGCACTGCCCGAACGGTGACGTCACTGCTGGACTGTTCCATTCACCCCCGAGAGGGGGGGGGGCGGCCAAGGGTGAGAACAAGTAGGGAGTTTTATCGTAAAAATTAAAGGAAAATAGATTAATATAATGTTAGGAGACATTCAATTCAGCTAACTATGACTTTGTTGTTTTACTGGTTGCATTAAAACTTTCGTACTGGATTCGCACAGCTGACGATGACACCTTGTCCATAACTCAGATTGCCTTCCTGGCTCTCATATTCTGTCCTATTGATCCTATTACTGTGAAGAGGAACAACATAAATAGTCTTTAGCATAGAGTGTGACAGTGTATGTGCAAAGGACATAGTTTCCCTCTGAATAAACCACAGTACAAGTCACAATTATCAGAATTGTTTTATTTCAGCGTGTGTAAATATAATAAAACATATAATATTACATTGAAAAATGAAAAACTCCTGCACTACTGAAAAAAAAAAGTTTTTTAGGGTGCTGGTAAGTGTTGATTTTTGCCGCACACCAAGTCTCTAGAAAAAAGTTCCTTTATTTTACATGAGATAAAAAGTTTAGGAGCGATCTAAGCAGGAAGCAAAACACGCCGTTTGTCTCCTAAACCTTTTATCTCATGTCAAATAAAGGACATTTTTCTAGAGACTTGGTGTGCGGCAAGAATTAAGAATTTGCAGATATAATATTACATATTTTGGTGTTAACAGTGATTTTCTAACATATATGCATGATATTACAGACACGTGAAGAGAAGGTCCTAGTCGTCGGAGGCTGACTTGTCACTGTTTCCCTCTGCAGGCGGAGCTATCAGCTGGTTGTCGGGGGGCAGGGGTTTCCCCAGGTGGTGTCCCGTGGTGATGCCGTAGGGCAGCGCCTCACGCTCCTGCCGCACCTCGGGGTGAAGCAGGAACCCACCTTGAAAACTGAGGTCAAAAAGCTCACAGGGGGCAAAGGTCAAAGGCTTTTCGGCCAGCAGTCCTTTCACTCGGGCCCGCCACCCTTCTAGCATGGCGGTGCGCACCACAGGAGGACAGTGAGCCGGACACCAGAATATCTGAGGAGCGAGCACCTGGAATCCACAGAAGTGGAGAATGCCGTTCTGAAAGAAACAAAACACAAACAAAGAAGAGAGATGAATGATAAATACCACTAACCAGACAGATGAAGTGGATGAGAGAATTTCTATACCACTTCTGAAGTCCTTAAAGGAGAATACCTGAGTCATTTATAGTTACAGCCCATTTACTTCTGTCTATGTCTACTGTACATTTCCCCTGATCATTTTGCAATGCATGGCCACGCCGTATGTGATTGTACTTTAACATTTACTTGTTTTTCATAGGTTTTAAAATGTAAACTTTACAGTATCAAACCCGGTCAAAAAAGACGCCCTAAATAAAAAGACCTGGATGTGGAGGAGACTTCCAATTGGGGTGTCCTGTGGGTGTCAGCTGACTGACAGCAAGCAGAACGTAACGCAGCGCTGAGATGAAAACACTCAACTTGAAACAGAAAGTTTGACCAAACCAAATGAAGGCTTCCTGTTTACTGGGATTGATTCTCTCCTCTGTGGAAGTTAGTATTCTGGACAAGAATGAATAGCAGCAAATTCTTCGGAAGAAGGAAAACGAGCCTGATATCTCCAACTATACTGACTGTGTGCAGACACCAGAGAGGAACCTGGACCATTGGCACTAACTTAAAAAAACACACCAGTATTCTCCTTTAATAGACTGTCCACATCACACTTTAACACCCACAGAGTTCGTCTCTGTGTCTCTCACCTGAAGAGGCCACAGAGTGATGTTGATGTCTCCGTTGATGCCGTCAGGGCGGAACATAGTCTGCGTTGCTCCAGTGCTGAAGGACAGCATCGCTTTCTTATCCTTCAAGGAAACATAAACACAGAAATACAGACACAGAAATAATATAACGTCAGGAACAAGAAAATATTTCCTCTCACATAGCTGCTAATCAATGTGGAAATGAATTGCATGTTGTTGCTACTCGAGAAGGTTACAGGTAGAGTGACACGATTTTAAAACATGATGAAAATGTAGATGTGAAAAGTCATAGTTTTGTTCCAACATGCATTGGCCAATTGCCTAAATAATGATATTCATGTCTGAAATGTAAGTATTTTATTGGACTACGGTGAGTCAGGTATTTCCACATTCATTCATTCAAAACATCTGGGTCAACGTCAGAGCAGGTTTTCATTTTCAACACCTTGAAAGTCAGAGAAATAGACCAATCTGCGTTTTTTTTGTATTATTAATCATCATATTCTTATAATCTTTTGAGCTGGGTCAAGCGATGCAGTTGTCCAGCTGACACAGACCTTGAATATACCGTTATTGTATATCTTTTCCAGGGAGAAAGCGAAGCCTTGTGCTAGCACTCTGTCCATCCAGCCCTTCATGATGGCAGGCACGCTGAACCAGTACAAGGGAAACTGCAGAGAGAGACGGAACAACAAATCACACAGAGAAAAGACTGAGGCGACCGTAACTCACACAAGTAAGTCAATTTTCTAGAGATCTAAAAATTGACTGGATATGTTTAATAACTTGGAAGCTACAATTAGTTACATCCAGTATTGCAGGTAATCAATTGTAACGTATTGTGTTAGAGTAGTCAGTGGTCTAATGTGTTAACGAATGGTCATTTACCCCATTCATTTGGACTGTTATTTCTGTCCCCCACAATGAAATCAGGGGAGGGACTGTGGATCTATGGAAGCACAACGTTGTTTTTGAAACGTTCATTCCTGTAGCCTTTCAAATGCAAGTTGCAGAGAACTGTGAATCTCTGAATGGCTGTAATCATCTTCTGGTCCATTTTGCACTTGGCAGGCAGAACTATTTTTCATGAAACAGAATCACATCGGTAGAGAAACAATGAAGCGCGGAAATTGATTGGCTGATTGGCTTTTCACGGCCGACAAGCTTGTTGACCGTCCGCACATTGGCTAAGTTTCCCTTGACGGGACAGACAGGGACGAAGGAGAGATGTGTTTGACCTCTGACCTGGAAGATGATGAGCTCAGCCTCCTCGACTTTGCGCTGCTCGGCTGCGATGTCGTCACTGAGGCGGCCCTCCATCCAGGCGAACATGGTCTCGTCTCCATACTGGAAGAGCCCCGGGTTCTTCAGCTCGCCTGGACGCAACACAGCATCACACTGTCAGACTCCACCACGCTGTGTGTGTGTGTGTGTGTGTGTGTGTGTGTGTGTGAGTGTGAGTGTGAGTGAGTGTGTGAGTCAGGGATAAGTTTTCACCTTCAATTCAATCAATTCAGGGATTACATTAGATTTTCTTCACAAATCAAAATCTGGAAATACTTTTCTAGAAAAAGGTGCTCATACACAATTTATGAAGAAGTTATTGAGAATGCAGGATTTATCATTATTATGTCAGTTACAGTAGATATTTTGTATTGAGTGAATTGAAACTGAGTTGAATGTGTGTGTGTGTGTGTGTGTGTGTGTGTGTGAGAGAGAGAGAGAGGCGCAGAGAGAGAAGCAAAGAGAGAGAGGCAAAGAGAGAGAGAGAGAGGCAGAGA
This sequence comes from Centroberyx gerrardi, assembly GCF_048128805.1. Lineage (NCBI taxonomy): Eukaryota > Metazoa > Chordata > Actinopteri > Beryciformes > Berycidae > Centroberyx > Centroberyx gerrardi. The sequence goes on from NC_135997.1 coordinate 3,604,525, forward strand.
GAGAGACAGAGAGAGAGAGAAGCAGAGAGAGGCAAAGAGAGAGAGAGAGACAGAGAGAGAGAGAGAGAGAGGCAGAAAGAGAGAGAGAAGCAGAGAGGAAGAGAGAGAGACAGAGAGAGAGGCAGAAAGAGAGAGAGAGAAGCAGAGAGAGGCAGAGAGGAAGAGAGAGAGAGACAGAGAGGCAGAAAGAGAGAGAGAGAGAAGCAGAGAGAGGCAGAGAGACAGAGAGAGAGATAGAGACAGAGAGAGAGAGAAGCAGAGAGAGGCAAAGAGAGAGAGAGAGAGACAGAGAGAGAGAGAGAGAGAGAGAGAGGCAGAAAGAGAGAGAAGCAGAGAGAGGCAGAGAGACAGAGAGAGGCAGAAAGAGAGAGAGAAGCAGAGAGAGGCAGAGAGAGAGGAAGAGAGAGAGAGACAGAGAGAGAGGCAGAAAGAGAGAGAGAAGCAGAGAGAGGCAGAGAGAGAGGAAGAGAGAGAGAGACAGAGAGGCAGAAAGAGAGAGAGAGAGAGAAGCAGAGAGACAGAGTGAGGCAGAGAGAGACAGAGAGAGAGAGTGGGAGCTCGAGAGAGAGAGAGAGAGAGAGAGAGAGAGAGAGAGAGATAGAGAGAGAGAGGTTACCGATGATGTCATCTCGCGTGGCGTTGGCTCTGAACTTCATGGCGTACAGGTCGGACACAACGACCCTGCAGCCCTGCTCCTGCAGCGCCTGCACCGCCTCGTCCCGCACCGCCGCGTTGAACGAGCCCGGGCTCTGATGGGCGTACACGATCAGCACCGTCTTCTGAGCTGTCCCACACACACACACACACACACACACACACGCACACACACACACACATGAACAGTATGGTATTGAAACAACCAAGATATCTCAGCAGAATCAGAAATTCAGCTTTTCAGAGATAGAAATTGGATTTTTACCAAAATACCACACATCCGATCATATTTACACCCTGCACACCCTAATTGATAAACATGTAGTCCAAAATAAAAACAAAATTTTTGCATGCTTTATTGATTTCAGAAAAGCTTTTGACTCTATTTGGCACCAAGGATTGTTTTACAAAGTTATTGAAAGTGGTGTAGGGGGTAAAACCTATGACATAATTAAATCAATGTACACAGAAAATAAGTGCGGCATAAAAATTGGCGATAAAAGAACAAATTTCCTCTCTCAGGAGCGTGGAGTGAGGCAGGGATGCTGCCTGAGTCCAACTTTATTCAACATTTACATCAATGAATTGGCAAAAACTCTCGACCAATCGGCAGCACCCGGCCTCACTCTATACGACTCAGAGATTAAACTCCTGCTCTATGCAGATGACCTGGTTCTGCTGTCCCCTACTGAACAGGGCTTACAGCAGAACCTGGACCTGCTAGAGCAGTACTGCCAGACCTGGGCCCTGGCAGTAAACATGAAAAAGACCAAAATTATGATTTTTCAAAAAAGATCCAGATCTCAGGGAAAAAAATATACATTTACGTTAGGAGGAAACCACATTGAACATTCCCAGAACTATAATTATTTAGGTCTAAAAATCTGCAACACAGGAAATTTTAACCTTGCAGTGAATGAACTGAAAGAAAAAGCACGCAGGGCTTTCTATGCCATAAAACGACACATTTTTGTAGACATTCCAATTAGAATCTGGCTGAAAATATTTCAATCAGTAATCGAACCAATTGCCCTTTATGGCAGTGAAGTGTGGGGTCCAATCACAAATCAAGAATTTAGCAACTGGGACAAACATCCAATTGAGACCCTGCATGCGGAGTTCTGTAAGAACCTCTTACATGTCCAGAGGAAAACAACAAACAATGCATGCAGGGCAGAATTAGGCCAATATCCATTACTGATCAGAATACAAAAAAGGGCAATCAAATTCTGGCAACATTTGAAAAACAGTGACCCCCACTCATACCATTACAAAGCCCTGCAGTACCAAGAGTTGAGCAAAACCAGAACCAGTCCCCTCACTCAGCTGGTCCTGACGCTCAGTTCACTAACACACACTAACACTTTCACAGCCTCAGGACCAGAACATCAGAATCCACCAAATTATAACTCAACAAAAACTAAATTATATTACTTATTGGGACACACAAACTAAAAACCAAAATAAAATGCAATGCTATCTGCCCCTAAAAAGACAGTACACTGTGGCAGAATATCTGCACACAGTGACTGAGACCAAACTGAGAACCACCTTGACAAAGTACAGACTCAGTGAGCACGGCCTGGCCGTGGAAAAAGGCCGACACAGACAAACATGGCTGCCGGCAGAAGAGAGGCTGTGCTCACACTGCGACATGGGAGAGGTGGAGACAGAGCTGCACTTCATCGTCACCTGTCCTAAATATAACCAAATTAGAAATTACTATTACCCAAAAATCGAACAGATCCACCCAAATTTCAGAAGCCTCCCTGACATCAGCAAACTAGCCATCCTACTGGGAGAGGAGAAGACAAGCTGCAACACAGCAGCTAAATATATTGTGACATGCCACAATCTGAGGGACAGCGAGTGAGCACCCCGTCCACCCACCCACACACACACACACACACACACACACACACACACACACACTCACACTTTAAACCAGTCCCAGAATGAGTTTTTTTATTGTTTTTTTTTTTTTTTGTCCTTTTACATTTGTATATAATTGATGTTACAATTGTAGTAACAGTAGTAATAGTGTAATGTTTTTATTTTACTTGTTTCACACTGTTCACATTGTTCATATTGTTATACACATGTAATATGCTTTGGCAATACAAATGTGTACATTTTGTCATGCCAATGAAATTGAAGTGAATTGATAGACAACCTGTCTGTCTAAATCTGACAACAGAGCCACTCCACATGGGCAGGACAACCTCTCACTTTTAAAGAATAGAAGAATAGAATACAATAGAATACAATAGAATACAATAGAATACAATACAATGCAATACAATACAACTTTATTGTCCCACCAAGGCAAGATTTTGGTCTCACCATCACATCACATCTCATCACATCCATGTACATCACATCAATAAAAACAAATCACATCACATCAGTGAGAGACGGGGATAGATTAGTGCAGTTTGTTGATTAAGTTAATTGCAGTAGGGACAAAAGATCCCTTGTAGGTCTTTTTTTTTTTTTACATTTCCCTCAATGCTGTATGTAATTAGATTCTTTAACATCTACTCATTTTTTGTAATTTTTCCAAAAGCGCATTTTTCCCAAATTCAATACTTGTTAAAATCCAAACTTTACGGTGTCAAACCTAGCTTGAAATTAACTGCTGTCCCGGCTAACAAAGACGCTCCTAAATAAAAAGACATGAATGTGACAATAAAGTTTTAGAGGTGACATGTTTTTGAGGGATTATTTCCTGAGACTTCCATTTCTTCCTCAACTCAGCTCAATGAAATACGGAGAAAACAGAAAGTTTGGCTTCATGTTTCCTGTGATGGATTCTCTCGCTCTGTGGAAGTTGTTTTTCATACTGGACAAGACTGAATGGCAGCAAATGGCTTCTTCTGAAGGGAGGAAAACGAGCGCTGATATCTACAACTATGCTGACTGTGTGCAGAACCAGAGAGGAAGCTGGACCGTTGGCACAAACACCAGTATTATCTTTTAAAATCTGACTGAGCAGCAGACTGTGAAAGCAGAGGGAACAACAGAGTCCCTTCCTGACACGCTGTAAACCTGCTGCTGCACTTGATACCTCACTGAATATCAAATGGTAACTTTCAAAGAGCCGGACAGCATGTCTAACAAGGCGACTGGGCGTCAACAGCAGTTTATTGTTTCAAAGCTGTCGCTCTACACCGAGGTCGACCTGTTTGTCATGACGTTTACAGCGGCCTGAAACACAACCGCACTATTAACTGGATAAAACCCAGATTCCTGAAATAAAAGGTGTAGCCGTCGCTTTCTATGAGCCGCCGTCTTCTGTCTGCTAATCCCTCATCACAACCTTTTGAACTAACACGTGTTTCCTCCACGCTGGAGGAGAAAATATGATCTGAATGTTCCCCCGAGGCAAAAGAGACGAGGAGAAAACACTGTTTGACTCCAAGGCAGCGGCAGTAACACAATAGGTTTATTTTGTGTGATGAAGCGATGCACTCAGCAGCTCTACTGTACATTATGTGTGTTAAGAGTCACGGGAGAGCAGCAACTAAACTCAACAAACTCTTTTTGTCTCATTATTCTGATGAGTCATGTCTCCTAGATGTAGGCTAGATATAATTCAGATTTCGGTGCTATTTGTCACGTTTGCATACTCAGATGTTTTGTTTTTCTCTCATTATTCTGACATTTTTATGCGTAGAGGTGTATTATCTTTTCTCAATAAAATCCTGTCTGCTGGATATAGATAAAAGTCAGATTTTGGTGCAATTTGTCACATTTGAATACTCAGATGTTCACATAAACCCCCACTTCTCTCACTTTTTGTGCTATCATGTAAATTTGCCTGTAATTTATACAGTATATAGGCTAATGTCAGATAAGATAATTTCAATTAAATAGCACTTAACCATGTTATAACTTTGAGAAACAGCACCTAGTTTTGTCAGCCTGCCCATCTGGAGATTTCACAAATTTATTACCCTATAGTAATGAACAAACCATGGCTGATTATGCAGTTTGTTATCGTCCTGAGGGTAAAATGAAAACATAAAGAATAAAATATACTTAAAGCTTAAAAATATGAGTTTTTCCCAAATAAAATCTTCAGTTGGCTGTATTTCCTAGATTTGGGAACAGATCATTATGCAGCCTGTGGTTCATTTTCCAGCTGTGTAAAGTTATGAATGAAAAATTTATCAAAGTCCAAAACACGGTTTAGCATGCAGCCAATTCCTCTTCTAGAAAAACCAGAACAGCAGCAGAGCAACATATTCAAAGGAAATGAAGGTAGTAAAACAGGAGACTTACCCATAGTGTGTGTGAGTGTCAGTGTGTGTGAGTGTGTGTGAGTGTGTGTGTGTGTTCGGTCAGTCTGCGCCAAACACCCAAAGTCCCTGTCGGTCCCGCAGCTCTTATACACCTTGCGCCTGGTTTTGCGTGAGAAACATATTTAGATCTGAACTCAGATGGAGCAAATGTGTTAAACCATTGGCTCAAGGATCAACACTCCAGTCAGGAGGAGAAAAAAAGAGTCTGGTGTCAAACCGTAGGACCGGTTTAGTCGTGTTTTGAAAGGGAGGAGGAGAAAAAAAAGTGTGAGTCAGTCAGGCTGCGGGATAAGATTGGTTTCATTTGGACTGGAAAAGAATGTTTGGGTCACTTTCAAGGGATTATCTCGCGGGTCATGTGGCTTAATAAACTTAATCCGGCTTTATTTCGCCTCGTTAGAGCGAACATGAAGGAGGAGGCGTCACTTTACTAAACCATGAGCTATGGCGGAGTCCCGGAGTTTAATATCGTTTGACACCAATTTCTTCCAAACCCGTTTATAGCTGCCACATGGAGCGATGATGACTGATATTATTATTTTGTCAGTGTGATGCCAGAGTTCACCAAACCGTGCACATAGGGAATAGCCTAATATAATATCTTCATGTATGTAGCACTTCTCAAAACAAAGTTACAAAGTGCATCACAATCAAGAGAAGTAAAAGATTAATAGATCAATAAAAACAGAAGGAACTAGAAGGGCACTCGGAGAGCGCAGACCTCAGACACACACACACACACACACACACACACACACCCTAACCCCCCACATAATTTCGGCCTGAAATGCATATATAGCCTATATTTAAATTTATTGAAAGGATAAACCCCTTGAGATGAATCATCTCGTTTTGAAGGGGGTCTAGTTTATTTAGATTAGTTTAGCATCATGGTACATGGTGTATCTCTGTAACAGTAAGTGATTGTGACTTCTCATTGTGCCATAATAGCAGTGGTAATATATTTGTTGAGAGTCTAATATGGTTTCTGAATTATGTTGAGAGGGTCTTCAGGTCCTGATGCTGAACTCAGCAGTTCAAGTTCAAACAAGTTCAAATATTTATATATTCAAACTCCCCTTCCAGTTTCAAGTGTGAATCCCTTCTCCTGGTCGATTAAAAGCTAATTAGAAGTGACATCATGTCTCATATTTGTCTGCCATTCAGATCAGGGTTTCAGTTTAACATCTTACTGTAATTCTTTTCACTCTCTCTCATACCTGCGGACGTTTCTCTGTAAATGTATATCTTTTGTTTCAGTCTTTTTGTGAAGTGAGGGAAATGGAGTTGCATTTCAGTTACTGCTATCCTATAGTAGGCTATGTCAGTGTGATTTTGATCCAGAGTGTGAAGTTAAAATTAAACCTTTGCCCTTGATGTCATTTGTTTAACATGGCTTCCAAATAAATGAAATTGTTTGTTTTATCTTTGCTTTCCATCATGATAAAAACCACATGATCAAATCAGGCCTGGGTGAGGCTCAGGCACGGCGAGCCTGAGGCAGAGTTATCCTGTGGCGGATCGGACTGCGGCAGATCGGACACGCCTTCAGTCTTCAGCCCTCAGCCTTCAGCCTTCAGCCCTCAGCCCTCAGTCTTCAGCCCTCAGTCTTCAGCCCTCAGTCTTCAGCCCTCAGTCTTCAGCCCTCAGCCTTCAGCCCTCAGTCTTCAGCCCTCAGCCTTCAGCCCTCAGCCCTCAGTCTTCAGCCCTCAGTCTTCAGCCCTCAGTCTTCAGTCTTCAGCCCTCAGCCCTCAGTCTTCAGCCCTCAGCCCTCAGTCTTCAGCCCTCAGTCTCCAGCCCTCAGTCTTCAGCCCTCAGTCTTCAGTCTTCAGCCCTCAGTCTTCAGCCCTCAGCCCTCAGTCTTCAGCCCTCAGTCTCCAGCCCTCAGTCTTCAGCCCTCAGTCTTCAGCCTTCAGCCCTCAGTCTTCAGCCCTCAGTCTTCAGCCCTCAGTCTTCAGCCCTCAGTCTCCAGCCCTCAGTCTTCAGCCCTCAGTCTTCAGCCTTCAGCCCTCAGTCTTCAGCCCTCAGTCTTCAGCCCTCAGTCTTCAGCCTTCAGCCCTCAGCCTTCAGCCCTCAGTCTTCAGCCCTCAGTCTTCAGCCCTCAGTCTCCAGCCCTCAGTCTTCAGCCCTCAGTCTTCAGCCCTCAGTCTTCAGCCTTCAGCCCTCAGCCTTCAGCCCTCAGTCTTCAGCCCTCAGTCTTCAGCCCTCAGTCTTCAGCCTTCAGCCCTCAGCCTTCAGCCCTCAGTCTTCAGCCCTCAGTCTTCAGCCCTCAGTCTTCAGCCCTCAGTCTTCAGCCTTCAGCCCTCAGTCTTCAGCCCTCAGTCTTCAGCCCTCAGTCTTCAGCCTTCAGCCCTCAGTCTTCAGCCTTCAGCCCTCAGTCTTCAGCCCTCAGTCTTCAGCCCTCAGTCTTCAGCCCTCAGTCTTCAGTCTTCAGCCCTCAGTCTTCAGTCTTCAGCCCTCAGCCCTCAGTCTTCAGTCTTCAGCCCTCAGTCTTCAGCCCTCAGTCTTCAGCCCTCAGTCTTCAGCCCTCAGTCTTCAGCCTTCAGCCCTCAGTCTTCAGTCTTCAGCCCTCAGCCCTCAGTCTTCAGTCTTCAGCCCTCAGTCTTCAGCCTTCAGCCCTCAGTCTTCAGCCCTCAGTCTTCAGCCCTCAGCCCTCAGTCTTCAGCCTTCAGCCCTCAGTCTTCAGCCTTCAGCCCTCAGTCTTCAGCCCTCAGCCCTCAGTCTTCAGCCTTCAGCCCTCAGTCTTCAGCCCTCAGTCTTCAGCCCTCAGTCTTCAGCCCTCAGCCCTCAGTCTTCAGCCTTCAGCCCTCAGTCTTCAGCCCTCAGTCTTCAGCCTTCAGCCCTCAGTCTTCTGCCTTCAGCCCTCAGTCTTCAGCCCTCAGCCCTCAGTCTTCAGCCCTCAGCCCTCAGTCTTCAGTCTTCAGCCCTCAGTCTTCAGCCCTCAGCCCTCAGCCCTCAGTCTTCAATCCTCAGTCTTCAGCCCTCAGCCTTCAGCCCTCAGTCGTCAGTTGTCAGCGCGCGACGTGTCGGCAGTGCCGGCTGGAATGCAACTAGACGACAGGAATGTCACCTGGACACTTCTGTCACCCACTCATCACCTGACTGAGCCTCAGCAGCGAGACATGGCCGGATTAACCTGCCAGGGGCCCAGGGCAAACAGGTTACCCCCCCCCACACACACACACACCCACACACACACACACACACACACCGGCGGTGCCAGGGTCACCATTTAACTCTGTAGCACAAAGACTGCTAAATGCACAACTATTGACGATAGCAGAGATAGTATGCATACTTGCATATGGAGATATGGAGTAAACCAAAACTCACAACATTAAAAATCTGATTAAAAATGAGTTCAGCACTGAAAACTATGTGAAATCTAATCTGCCCAAGAGGAAAAGATCCTTCTGTGTCCACATCAGGTTCAGAATATTGCATTTGGAAACTGGCACTGATGAACAGGATGGGGTTTGTCATTTATGTTGGTTAAATGAAATTGGATTTGAAATGCATTTTGTTTTATATTGTCCCTTGTATCATGATGACAGAAATGGTTTGTTTGATAAGATCAACAGAAGATATTGATTATTTATTGATTCATGAAAAAAATGTGTGAGAAGGAAACATTTGCTTTTGTGGACTATTTGGATAAAGCATGAACACTCAGAAAACATATGTTGTATAAGTAGTTGCGTTGTATTATATCAGCTGTCTCAGTTTACACTATTCTGCTAAGTGACCTGGAAGTCTGTTTTATATGTTGTCGTAATTGTGTGTCATGTAATCCCACATGGGATGTGTTTAGATGGTATGACACGAAAATAAAACACATTCATTCATTCATTCATTCATTCATTTTTTTTGTTAGTTCCTGAAAAGCTGACATTTTGGAGACATGAGGTTTTCACCTGACAACATGCAAAGCTGGTGCTTCTGGGATCCTCGGTGTGCTGGTGACCCTGATGCAGGAAGCTTCCTCGGTCTGTTGACTTTCATGTACCAATTTTCCGATAAACTCCCGCAGTCTGTGCTGTTGCATTGCTAGTTAAAATGTATTGAGGCTTTGGTGTTACTGTAAACTTTGGCCAAGGCTTTGACCTCATTGTCTCCCACCAGCACCTGCACAAAGATAGGAATACTGTAGCTGTGCAAAGGTCTCAATTTTATAACCAATAAAGATGTTTTTTAGAACATCCATCGACGTCTGAGAGTGGCTGAGTTTCTTCTTCCTTTCTGCCTTTACCCAGCTGATGCAGCTCGGTTGTCAGGCGAGGAAGTGACAGTTTTGTTGTTCATGTGTCCATCTGATAATCTAGACTGCAGCAGGTCATCAGACACGTTACTGAATCTCATTATTGGCCTCCAGCATCATTATCATTTCGTCAAAGTGAAAACTGCTCTGGTTCTCATCAGTCACGGTCCAAATAACTCTTTACCCACAGAAAAGTAAACATGTATATATTGTATTGCAACTCATAGAAAACATGTTCAACTTATAATTTAGAGAAACATTGTGTTACGTTCTGAACACGGGAAACATTATGGTTTATTAAAATATTAATTCTTATAGGCAACCTGATTCCTAAAAGTTGGATAAGGATTGCAGAATGCAACTTGAAATGTGAGATGTAATAGCTTTCTCACAACAGTGTGTGAGAGGGAGAAAGAGACTGTGTGTGTGTGTGTGTGTATGTGTGTGTGTGTGTGTGAGAGAGAGAGAGAGAGTGAGAGAGGCTACAAGACAGGCGTACCTAAATATACTGGATGTCTTGGATTTTGATTTATACTTACGTATAATTCTCACTATACCATATTATCATCCCAATAGAGTCTGCGAGAGATAGATAGATAAATAGATAGACAGATAGATAGATAGATAGAGAGAGAGAGAGAGAGAGAGAGAGAGAGAAAGAGAGAGGGGGGGGTAAAATAGGCAGGTCTTATTTTCTGAAAATTAAAGTGTTTCATGTGAAATCCAGAGCAAACTAAAACCAGTCCAACTGAACTGAACTGAACTGAACTGAACTGATCTCAACTCAACTCAACTGTAAATGTATGTATGTATGTATGTATCTATGTATGTATGTATAGTATGTATGTACGTATGTATGTCTGTATGTGTGTACAGTATATATGTACGTTGTGTATGCCAATGTGTTGTGAGCGCCATCTGCTGTTTATTCTGAGTTCAGACATGATCAGCTGAAGCCTCTGTGATTTTATCAGCTTACTGTGTATCAGTGGAACCCAAATACATGAAAGCTGCCTTGATGTTTTCTTTAGGTAACAGTAGATTGTGAACTCAGTGATGATTTGTATATAAGATGAGTGATGACATCACCAGAAGATAGATTTTAAAGGCATGTTTTTAAGTGGGTAACTTGAAAGTACTCCAATTAGTTACTTTTAATGAAGACTAACTCAGTAAAGTAACTAGTAAAAGTATAACTTTCCCCAACACTGTTCATCTCTTGTGCTCACATTAGTGAAAACCAAGCGGTGTAAACAAAATACTATCATAATTTTGTGACACGTTACACAACATTAATCTTTAGTGAAAGAATAAACACTGGAATACAGTTACGTAATCAGTTATTGGATTTGGATCTGATTGAACTGACTGTCTGAAGTTCACTCAGTGAGTTATATTACATTAGAATAACTAATGAAGCTAACTGTTCACTATAGCCAACTTGCAATTTCAAGGCAGCAAGGAAACCTACATTATCTTTTTAAGCTACAGTCTCTTAATATTTTATATATATTTAATATATTTTATATTTTATATTTTTTAGACGTCTGTCTTGAGGGGGACAGCAACAGGTTTAACAAGAGATATGCATCTTTTATCTTCCATTAAACCTTTGTTGTTGCTTCAGTGAAGGCTCCTGTTATCAGACGGGATCTTGTCCGGGTTAAAGATTCCCCTGGAACCATTAAAGAATAAATCCAATGTACCATAAAAATGCCCTGGATTCATCCTGGAGTCCCTGACATAATGTAATAATAATAATAATAATAATAACTTAGATTTATATAGCACCTTTCAAGAGACCCAAGGACGCTTTACACATTGAGGCAGACAAAACAAATAAAACAAGAACAGAAAATAATAATAGCAATAATTGCCGGGGATGAGAGAGTTAACTAGAGGCCATAGGCCTTGGTTAACAGGTGGGTTTTCAGGATTTTTTAAAAAGTGGCCAAAGACGGGGTGTTGCGGATCTCTGCCAGGAGAGAGTTCCAGAGGGTGGGGGCGGCCACACTGAAGGCTCTGTCCCCAAAAGATCGCAGGCTGGTGTGGGGGGTGGAGAGCAGACCCGTGTCTGAGGACTGCAGACTCCGGGACGGGGTATAGGGGTGGAGGAGGTCAGATAAGTACTGGGGGGCGAGGGCATGGAGGGATTTGTAGGTGAGGAGGAGGATTTTGTAGGAGATGCGGGACTTGACCGGGAGCCAGTGAAGGTGGATGAGGGTGGGGGTGATGAGAGTGAGAGCTAGAGGAAGAGGAGTGACAGTCAGAGGAGGAAGAGGAGGACGAGGACAAAGAAGAGCAAGGAGAGCAGTTACTGTAACAATCAGTGATTTAGGAAAAAACAAAAAAAAAGCACCATAGCTTGTTATCCCCCCCCCCCCACACACACACACACACACACACATACACACACACACAGACACACACACACACACAGAAACACACACACACACACACATACACACCTTCCACCACTCCACACGTTTTGATATCATACCTGTCAACTCTGTTAATTTAGCCTGACATTTGTTCATATTTATGGTGCAATGTAAGATGTGAATAATTTATATTCTAAAGCTTTGTACAAATAATAATATTATTTATGATAATATTACTGACTGATTTAAATGCTTCCTGAATTTGAATGTCTAATGAGTGTCTATACAATGTTGCAGAGTGACAATCATATTCAGTGGTATTCATAGCAAATATTGATGAAACAAATATCAGATATCAATTTGTTATGCGTGCCAAATGAATGACCAACTATTTTGTGGTGTCTTGGTGTCTTGACTTGAATGCACTATACCTTGCAATCATGTCATTACACTGCAAAAAATCTCCATCTTAACAAGTCATTTAGTCTATTATTGAGTCCTAAAATTGTAAGTTTCTTAAAATAAGTGACAAAATGCCAATGGCGTTAGATAATTTCACTTGTTTCCAAAGCAAATCAACTTGTTGCAACAATTTTGTAGAATCAAGTGTCATTTTCTTGATAGCAGTGCAGTGATCTGCCTTATTCTGACTTGTTTCAACATATTGACACTCCTTTGTGAAACTGTATCGGAAACAAGTGAGCAAGAGTTATCTCACCTCACTGGCAGAATTTTAAGATTTGAAGCCTCTATATGAGACGAGTGACTTGTTAAGACGGACAGTGTAGTGCAGTGTACTAACACTTTGCTGCTAGGTTCAACAAAGGTAATTCCATGGCAGGTTTATTCCACTCACATTACAGATGAAATGTCTGAGAGTAAAATTTGAGAGTAAAAGGATTTTTCAGCCTCAAGCCAGAATGTTTCCTCCTGTTGCTGTGCAGAGACACCAAGTGGACGTTTTTTAACAAGCACTTGAATAAGGTGACAAACCATCCTGAAGAAAAACCTCACAACTTGTTTTTTATTGTGTATTTGTATGACTGGCAATCAAATCAGAAACATGTCTGAGAAAATTACCTATGTATTTTATTACCATGCTACAATATGCAAGAAAATTATACTTATTTTGCATCCTAGGCAAAACATTATATTAGTGATTTTAACTTGTTTCCAGACCTATCAAGCCTATTTAATGATATTTTTAGTCAAATTATCCCTCTGCACTGGCAGATAATCTTGCTGGTTTCAATAAATTTCACTTGCCAATATGACTTCTTTCAAGAGATCATCATAAAACAATGAAGAAAATCTTAAAACAAGAAACTTTCTCCAAGACAAAATACTTTTTTTTTACTTTTACCAAGTGAATGTCCTGAAACACACAGTTACATTTTCCTGAAAAAAAAACCAAATTTGTTGAAACCAGTCAAATTATCTGCAGCAAAAAAAATCCAGATTTCACAAAAAAAAAATCCTAAAATAAGCCTGATAAGTCTGGATATAATATAAAATTAAAGCTGGAAGCAGCGATGATCGGGCCCTCGCACCTTCGTGCACGTCGGGGTGTGCCGCAGCTGTGGTGTCGTTACTGCACACCGACCGGTCGACACGGCTCTGAATTTTCATGTGTTTTGGACACTGCACGAAGGAGTTAAATGTTACTTCCTGTGTCCACAAACACACAATTACAACAACATATAAAGCTAGAGAACACCCACTAATTATGCCTCATGTTCCAGTATATCAAGAGTAGACCACACCATGAACATTTCTGGTCAACCCACTAGGAGTACATCAAAGTATAAAACATGTTATTTCCTGTTGCCAGTAGGTGGCGCTATGACTATAACTGAATATTGGCATGTAGATGTCTTCAGGCCGGGACTCTTATCAAACATGTGAAGTTTGGGGCAGATTTGACCACGTACAGCCGAGTTACAAACCACTTGAACTTCATTAGAGCAGTCCATTAAGCTCAATCAGGCTATTGTGGCCTTTCAAGAACATCAACAAATGATTAACTAAATACAGGATGTTCAATATTGTACCAGGATATAATGCAATTCTTTTTTTTTTTTCTACTTTGTGTCCGACCTGTGTCCGATATGATGCAATTCTAAAAAGAAATATATGGTAACATTTTACTAAAAGACTCAATCCATAATTGCATCTGTTAAAACACTGTTGCCGCATTGCTGGCTTGCTTTGCACATCGATTTGTTGGATTTGAGATGTTTTTTTGACAAAAGTGATAGGCAAGTATGTGTAAGAGGGTGTGCACAAGTAAGAGTAAGTGTGCTCCCTTCTTGCAGTGGACATAATAGAGAACACCCACCTATCAGTCTAATAACAACTGACTTATACTGAGTGGGGGAGTAACAATATAACAATATAGCTCCTCAACTACCTGAGATATTGTCACTTAATATTCTGTTAAATAAACAAAACAAGCCTTTAACATAATCCCTAGGAGATCACATGGAAATAGTTCATTTAAACCTGCAATATGCGATATCAGACCTTACAACCGATACTGAAACTAATGTGTGCTATGTGGAGATTTCACTGAGACATAATGATATGAAACCAATGAAACCGATATCCAGCTGTGTTGCTGTTTTCACCTCTTTTCTAAAGCTTGTTGTCAAAACCCGGACCGACTCGAAGCTTCTCCCGCTCCATTCAGTAGATTTTCATTTTTTAAAAACTAGCTTGGCTCCTCCCTCGCTGTTTAAAAGCGGCTCTCTCCCCCTCCCATTCCTGAACATTTTCTCGTAATGGCGGAATCGATGAAGCGAGCGAGTAAACTTGTTAAACTAGTAAACTTGCTACCTGCCTCTTCACTTGTCATTGTGGGACATGTAACCTTCAGCAGGAGAAAGATCTGTCAAAGTGAGACTGGTAACCGGTGAGACTTCTCTTTAGGGAGGGTTAGCTTAGCTATTAGCAAGTGGCTTTGCTGTGAGTTTGTTTGCAAATGTGTTGTGGTTTCTGTCGCCCTCTAGTGGTCAGAAAGTTTTGCTTATTGCAGCTTTAAACCCCATCCCTCAAAAAGGATTATCCTGATATGATCAATTTGGTTAAAAAAAGAAAACCAAAGCCCGTCTGAGTCTATGACTTGATGTTTTTGTGGTCATTTTCCTTTAGTAGTTGTAGGCACAACACAAGTGCAGGCCACAGGGATTTCAACCACCTGTGCTGTGATCAGGAATCTCTGTGCGTCACCTGGGCAGGTGGTCTTCCTCAGGACCCTCAGCTGCGCCCACACAGGCACAGAGTTGTAGCCCAGGTCTTCACGCTGGTTGACGATGCAGCCCTCGCAAAGACACTCGGCCATGGCGATGTGGCGCGGGATCCGGCCGTCCTCCTCGTCTATTCTGAAGGAGACGAGCAGACGAATCACACACTGGAAAAACACAGGCCGGTCAGCAAAGCAACTCTGAGTGGGCAACTAGACAAAATGTAGAACAACTGAGGAAATGCATTTGTTGTTTTCATTTGTTGTTTCATTATGGGGGCGTTGTGAAGCTCTGTGAGACTGTAACTGTGATTAAGGGCTATAAGGCAAGGCAAACT
This sequence comes from Centroberyx gerrardi, assembly GCF_048128805.1. Lineage (NCBI taxonomy): Eukaryota > Metazoa > Chordata > Actinopteri > Beryciformes > Berycidae > Centroberyx > Centroberyx gerrardi. The sequence goes on from NC_135997.1 coordinate 3,619,701, forward strand.
AAGATAAGATAAGATTAGATTAGAAAAGATAAGATAAGGTAAGATAAGATGAGGTAAGATAAGATAAGATAAGATAAGATAAGGTAAGATAAGGTAAGGTTTTACACGATCGATTACCAAATTAGAGAGAGTCCAGTAACCTGAGTTACTGGACTGAACACATACTACTAATACTGCTACTACTAGCCTACTACTAGCCTACTACTACTACTACTACTACTACTACTAATAATAATAATAATCCCTACATAACAGGTTACACTGCCTCAGCATCACAGCCAGTGATATCAAACTGAGGGAATGGAAGTTATATGGAGAAAGGGTCTTTGAAGGGGAAAAAGCATAAATCAATGTTGTTGTTTTCTGAAAATAATTGAATTCCAAGGGTGGAAGTAACTCCTGTTACTGTAACTGAGTAGCTTATTTTTAATATTGTATTCTTTTTATTTATTTATTTTTTTACAGTCAGTAATTTTACTTTTACTTAAGTACGTTTTTACTGCAGTATTATATTGTACTACATTTTAAATCATATCCATCACAGAGGACAGATGTTGTGGCTCCCCATCAGCATCAGAAACTGGACCAACATAAATTAACAAATTGTCGATTCACAATGAGAAGAGAAATCTGACTTTACTTTCTGCACTTTATTTTGTCATTTCAAAATTTTTCAATTAAAAGAATCTAGTTTGAACTCTGTTCTCTCATTATGTTAGAATCGCATGGGAAAGATCACAACAACGTTCTCGTTTCTAAAAAGTAACTGAGTAACTTTTGCTCTGAGTCCATTTTAAATGCTATTTTAAAAGTTAATTTTAACTTTGACTTCAATAGATTTATACGGAAGCGTAATGCATTCACTTGAGAAAAAAAATTGCCCTGTTTTTCTGAAACGAGATAATTATCTCAGAAAAACAGAGCAGAATTTTTTTTTTTTTTTTTTAAATGCTCTGTTTTTCTGAATTAACAAGATAATTATCTCAGAATTCTGAGAAAAGTTTTCATGGAAAAAAATAATTCTGCTCTGTTTTTCTGAGAGAATTATATTGTTAATTCAGAAAAACAGCAGAATTTTTTTTTTCCATGAAAACTTTTCTCAGAATTCTGAGATAATTATCTCGTTAATCCAGAAAAACAGGGCAATTTTTTTTTTATCAAGTGAATGCATTACGCTTCCGTAGATTTATACACCAGTAGGCTACCTTTACTTCTACTTAAGTAAAATGTCAGTAAAGTAACAACAGTTTTCGAGCAGGACTCTCTCCGGTCCGGTGTTGGTTTGTGTTCATGCTGCTGCTCCACACCGCCTCACCTGTACCTCCAGGGGGAGAGGGAGCGGCTGCCCAGCTGCCGTGAGGCCGTCTGCAGGGTGAAGCTGGAGCAGCTCTGCCTGTCCCAGTGCGGCTCCAGCTGCCTCAGCTCCCTCAGCCTCGGGATACTGAACTTCTCCCGGTGGTACTTCTTCTCAAACTTCGCAGTGAAATGCTCCAGCTCATTCTGACTGACGCATCTTTTCCTCGAACAGTTCCGCGCAGCCGCAGCAGCAGTCCGGCCGCTCAGGATGAACAGCCAGCCAATGCAAATCTAACAATATGTAAAATATGAAGAATCTGGTTTGTTAATTGACACACATGCTCAAATCAGCGCGCATAAAAAAAGCCGATTTCACTCTCAAAATACATATAAGCGCTTATTCACACCTGTTGGCTTATTTTTGTTTGATTAAATAAACACAGAGTAAAACCTGTGTGTGTTATACTGTTAGGACTTGGTGAAGAATAATCGTCCTAATCGTTTTCTTTCAGTCGGTTAATACGCTTGAATGCATTTACTCTCTTTCAATTAAACTTTTTTATCAGGTCAGTTGCGATTACTGTACACACAATTAGAGAGAGAGAGACAGAGAGAGAGAGAGAGAGAGAGAGAGAGAGAGAGAGAGAGAGAGAGAGAGAGAGAGAGAGAGAGAGAGAGAGACTTTCATTATCAGCTTAATTGGTCAGTGTTGCAGTGAAGTCTACCTCATTTGGTTTCTTTCCTGCCATGCCTATAAAGGAATGAATTGAATTGTGTGTGTGTGTGTGTGTGTGTGTGTGTGAGAGAGAGAGAGAGAGTGAGAGAGAGAGCGAGAGAGAGAGAGAGAGAGTTTTGCAATATAATAACAGTCAGATTTCCATCCATTTTAACAGAAAGTTCAACCCAAGTTGAACTTCTTACATCCGTTTAAAGGCGGGTCTGCGTTTGTTTTGGGCAAAACAGCGGCGTTAAAACAAAGATAAAACAAGGAAATCGCATGGGAAATGAGTAAGGGTTTCCAGGTAGTTAGTTTGTTATTCATTTATTGGCAACAGAGAGGAGAAAAAGAAAACGTTCACATTCTCATTCTCCCATTCGATGCAAATATTAAACAACCCCCAATCAATCGTTTTTTTAATAGCCTACAATGGAGTTCTATGGCTGCTGGGACATGGCTGCATTGGGCACCGGCTACATGGCCGAGACTTGTTGGCAAAAAAAATGAAAATAACAAAATCAGCAATGATTTTGTTATTTTCATAGGATTCGTTGACGGTAAGCAATGCATTAAATTTCGTTTTGCATTCGTGTTTCCAAGTTGAATGCATTAATTGATGAACTGAAATCAAGTGTTATTTTTTCACAAGGTTTGCTAGGTTTAAGTTCGAGTTCCTCATGTATCACATGATCAATACACAGTTCAGCATATATGCAACAGCAGTACACTTACTTGTAGTTGATTGCACTTGCCATGTGCATCAGAGAGAAACTTACTTCAGTGTGAATTGCCAGATACATAGATAAGATAGATAGTAGATTTTATCATGGTTTTTTATTATTATTTTTTAAATCAGAAATTGACCTATGATTCACCAAACATAGGCTACATACATAACAAGTCTCTATCCTGTAACTTCATTCAAACCAAAAGAAGGAAGAGTTTCTGGAGAGTTAAACCAAATGCAATGCATACTGGTAAGTCTGCTAATAAACTAACAGTGTTTTTAGTGAATGCTTTATAAGGTGTTCTTTCAACTCGTAATTTTAAGTCACAAGATGTGAACTCATAATTTTAAGTCATGAAGCTCAAAACTAGCACTTTTAAGTTGAAATTGACAAACACATCTATATACATTGTGTTAGTGGATAAAGATGAGTTGATTTCACTAAATTGCACTATGAGTTACATGAAAGCTGCCTTGATGTTTTCTTTAGGTAACAGTAGATTGTGAACTCATTGACGATTTGTATATAAGACGAGTGATGACATCACCTGAAGATAGATTTTAAAGGCATGTTTTAAATGGGTAAGTTATACTCCAAACTTTTAATGAAGACTAACTCAGTAAAGTAACTAGTAAAAGTATAACTTTCCCCAACACTGTTCATCTCTTGTGCTCACATTGGTGAAAACCAAGCTGTGTAAATTCACAAAATACTATCAGAATTTTGTGACACGTGAAGAGCCGACATTAATCTCTAGTGAAAGAATAAACAGTTATTGGATTTGACTGATAAACACGTAGACATTTTGCTGATTGAATTTACTGTCTGAAGTTCACTCAATGAGTTTTATTACATTAGAATAACTAATGAACTTTGGCTAAAATAGTAGTGAATAGTTAGATCAACTTGCAATTTCAAGGCAGCAAGGAAACCTTCAGTATGTTTTTAAGCTGCAGTGTCTTAATATTTTTTTTGCAGTGAAATGCTTATAGTCGTCAGTAAAGTAATGTGTTTAACAAGGCACTTGTTATAGTATGTTGTTGTATGGTGATGCTGACACCGGAGCACAGGAACAGACAGGAGTCGATCTGATCAGTTAGTAGACATTTAATGATGCATCATTGGAGAGGAACAACATGAACACAGTCTGTTAGTCTCTCCTCGAACTGAGAGAGGCCTGTGATCTATATAGTGGTCAGTTACGTCCAAGACAGATAAATAACAAGACATACTCTCCATAGTCTCCATACGCCTGATAGCTGACGTAACAGTTGACGCTCGGAGACGAATGGCCTTGTACACTGATTATGTTTATATACAGTACATATATATATGGATGCGCATTTATTATTACTGTTTGCATTTAGTTGCATTTTTGCACTGTCTATATAGTTTTATATTATGTACATTACCTTTATTTTTTATCTTATTACCTCTTCTCTTTATTATCTTCTGTACTTATTTTTCCCTGGTACTGTTCTGCCAGTTGCTGCTGTGGCACCCGAATTTCCCCAAGGGAATTAATAAAGTGATATCTTATCTTATTTTATCTTGTAGCAGGAACATCAGGTACCTCCTGACACTAGGTCAACTTGGGTCAACTAACAAGACCACAGTGTAAGTACTTCATACACTTCCACAATGTCATAGAAAAAGATATGCATCTTTTATCTTCCATTACACCTTAGTTGTTGATTCAGAGAAGCCTCTAGTTATCAAATAGGACAAGATCCTGTCCTATCTGTCTGTCTTCTGGTTAAAGTTTAAAGTTTAAAGAATCATTAAAGAATAAGTCCAATGTACCAGGTTCATGAAAATAACACCGTCCTGGATTCATGTTACTCTGTTTCTAAACTAGAAATAGTTGATTATTACCATTTTTTACCATTATTATGTAAAGAACCGTGCTCTTAAGTCAAATGTTCTGCAACATTAAAGAGTTCCACTTGAACTTCCAGAGCCTACAAAGAATCCCTGGGGAATCAGCTTTAATATGAGTGTAATTTCATGCCAAGCTAGCAGCAAAGGGATTGGCACAATTATAAGAATTCAAGTCAAATCAGAGCAGATTATTGTGAAGGCCCAGTCATTTGTCCCAAACTGTTTAACACTTTTCAGGAGTCTGATTCATAAAAGACAAAATTTTAGGAAGTTCTCAAGAAGGCTCTTAAATGCAATTCCCCTATATTATCTTCAGATTAGTCTCATCTCTTACAAACTTCTCTTGGATTACTTATTATTTACTTAATAACTTCTCAAACAGGGCCGACCTGGCAACTGTTGATGCAAACAAACATAAAAGGGGGGTTTTCCTCCGAAGCAGCAGCCCATAGTGCTTCCATCTAGGAAACAACTTGGAAGTATTATTTGGGGGCGGATATATTTATTGTTTATTTAACTTTAAGTGCAGGAAAAGGTTCAGACATTGGTTAGTGCTTTTTGGCTACAGGCTTATTTAGTGTGACTGTCTAATTTGATGGTTTATTTTCATGAGAAATGAGACAAACCAAATAAAAATAGTGACAAGCTTAAGCTTAAGTTTAAGCTAAAATGTAAGCTAAAAAGTTAAGCTTAAAATGTAAGATACAGTAAGTAAAACTATGAATACTTTGAAATACCTTCTCAATTATCTAAATTATTGGTGTTGTTAAATGAATGAATTTAGAGGCTTACCTTTTCGCTGCAACATTTTTAAAACAAGTGGAAAGTTACCTTAATTATCATTATTTATTAAATAGCACTTAAGATTTTTTTTTTTTTTTCCCCCAAGAAGCCTCTGTGAATCCGTCCCCTGATCTGCAAGCCTGTAATTTGCAGAAGGAAATGCAGTGCAGTCTTGATGGCACTGGAGGGCAATAGGAGCTCTGCTTGTCTCAACAGAAGTTTACGGCCCTTCCTCTCCCTCAGGTGTCACACCTCCCCCGGCTCTGATGGGAACCACTTCACTTTGGACTCAGTCCTCTGTAAACTGTCTGGATGTGTTACACAACCTGCTTCTGAATTTTGGGCACTTTTCTTCAGCCATCGCTCTGCTTCCTACTTTTGGGGGGCTTTTTTTTGTGGTTGTTGATGACGACCTGTTTATTTTTATTACCACAGTATGAGTTGTGGTTCAGAAAGAGTGGTTAAGCTTTCTGTCACAACTCTGGCTGAGGATACACACTCCAATGGGAAATAGCTGGCGGGAGTGTAAACTCATTGGGTAAGAAACTTATTTTTCCTGTTTTCCTGGTGGTATTTGAATGCATTCTTACAGGGTGTGAAATATTCAAGCTGTTCAGGAGACACCTGGATACACTGAAACACATGGAGTTTCTATTGTAATAAAATATGGTATGTATGTAATGTCTGTAGTGTTAGTGGCTGTGTCCAGGAATCAAGTGTCAATCAACTTAATTATTATAGGGAACTGTTTACACAAAAGCCATTTATTTTTTAAATTAGCTATGTAATCTCAGTTTACCTCTGCCCTGAAAAATGACACTAAAGTGACGGACTGGACTTGCAACCAAAGTAAAGCACACTGACACGTTGGAACTTGTTAGATATGATAATGAAGGAGCACACAGCATGCGAGTAAAACTGCTGCAACACTGCTACTGGTAAGGAAATACCCCATGTGTATGTGAAAGGTTAGGTTACTACGGGTGTGGTAAATGATGTATCGTGTTTCCTAAAGAAAAGAGTAACTGAGGTCCGTGTGAGAAGGTGCTGTCACTCCCCTCTGGCCCTGCAGCACAATGCATGTTTCACAGCTGAGAGTTGGGTGAGATTTCTTCTGCTCAAACATGAACTCAGAGGCAAAGCATCGTCGACTTGTTCCTGTGTGTGTTGCACATGCATGTGTATTTTTAAATAACAGTTCAAAAGTTTCAGGGCTCTCCACATTACTGGCAGCAAAGTAAAAAGTGGCATAAAAACTTAGTGTAAGTAGATCTAAAATGTATATATTTGTTCTTTTTTGGGTTTCACTAACATTTTCTTTTTGTAGTGAGAAAAACAAAACAGGGAAGAGAACCAGTGGCTGTGGAGTGTCTTCTGCTGCTCTTAGTATTTATGTTATTTTATTAATTTAGAAATTAAAATGTAATAGTTTGTTAATAGTTAATAATACTTACAAGTTTTCTCTCAAAACAAGAGCAGAGAAGCAACCTTAAAAGTTAAATTGTCCATCGGAGAAGGTTGTTGCAACTCTCTCTCTCCATTAAAAAAACAATTGCGATAGACCCACTGTTTCAGTCACAGAAACAACAAACACCAAGCAAAGCCTCTGACAAAAGATCCATAGATGTGTTAAGAAGTGCTTTTTTTTTTTAAAGAGATATAGGAAGATTTTGTTACTAGATATAGGATCAATGAAGAGAGCAGAACTGGAAAATCCTGCATGTTGTGACCAGGAACCGCTGCACATAAGAGACACCACCCTCCTCAAAGACATAGACAATGAGAGGTGAGGCAGAAAAGACTCATATCCAAACATCATAAGACACCAACATACAGACGGCCAGTGAACCCAAACTAGATGTACTGTATCTACTCCAGATACAGTTTGGCACTCGGCTGTCTCCTCTGCCAGCAGCCTGAGAAAGGTGCAGATGCCTCGGCTCTGTACGGTAACACTCAGGTCTGTTAACCCAGTAAGAGTTGGATCGCAGCCTCAGGTCATCGACCAAGTACCTGTTGTCTGTTCCCAAGTTTAGACTGAAAACTAGAGGAGATCTCCGCTCCCAGACTCTGACGACCTGCCTGAGGAGCTGAGGCGTCATTTTTTAAATTCCTTGTTAAGACTCACTTATATAGACCTGCTTTAATGTAAAGGATATTTTATTAATTGTCCTTGACCTCCCTTTTGTTTCTGGTCTTAAGTTTCCATTTTTTGCTTTGCTTACATTGTTCTTTTGTTTTACTGTTCATTTGATCGTTTTTTTTTTGTTTTTGTTTACTTCTTTGTGCTCCTGCTAATGCGAGCACAAGAGATGAACAGTGTTGGGGAAAGTTACTTTTGAAACTAACTAGTTACTTTACTTTGTAACTTGCCCTAAAATACTACCTAGTTACTTTAAATTAGTCTTTATTAAAAGTAACTCATTGGAGTACTTCCAAGTTACCCACTGAAAAACATGCTTTTAAAATCTGACTACTGGTGATGTCATCACTCATATCGTACTCCGTGTTTTGAAAAGTGCTACATAAATTACTATTATTATTATTATCATCATTAGTAGTAGTAATAGTTAGCTGAAGAGTAGCAGGAGTAGTAGCTGTTGCTGAAGTTGTAGTATTGTAGTAGCCTATTATAACTGAATGATTCTGTATGTGATGTGAGCCCTCTAAATAAATCAATCCATCTGAAACTGAAGCAGCTCAGATTTGCTCATCAGTCGGTCTAAACTGAGTCACTTCTGAATCCAGTTTGCGTCTCGCTTCATCTGCATGTTTGCTCCAGTTAAATAGATTCCATATTTATTCATGGGGTGTTGAAAGAACAGAGCTCATACATTGACTGAATGAAAGAAGTAAGATTTATTCTCAATGAGTAATGAGTAATGATGGTGATTGGCCAGTCAGTTCTCCCTCGTGTTTAGCCTGAAATAGTATAGTTATCATAATATCTGTTTTATTTTTCTGTTTTTATTTTATTCATTTTAATAGTTCATTTTCACAATAAAAGCACAAACTGCTATCCTGGAACTGGTGCACGACTATTCAAACTGATATACTATAGCAGCTGACATGCTGATGTTTGAGTCATGTTTTTGTTCGAATTAACAAAAAAGGTAATGTGTTTTTGTGCAGGACATTTAAAACCAGCCTAAAGTAATTTGAGTGAAATATACGAGTTGTGCAGAAGAAGATCAAAGTCATCCTCACTAGACGCCTTAATGCTGGTGTGACAGCCGTGCGGACGCTCAACTAGGTCGTATTTATAGGCCAAATTGACTACGGCACCTCAGGACTTCACCCAAAGAAATAACTACTTGAATACACTTGCAATAAACAAAGAGGGTTTCCACATACAGATTGATTCTGCTATTTTTTTTTTTTTTTTTTTTTGTATGTGAGTTTACACCAAAAAAAAAAATAAATAAAAATAAATAAAATGGAAATTACTTTCAAGTCTGATTAGCCACAAAGCCAAAATGGTAAAATAAAACACAATTTAAAACACAATTTAATATTCTAATTCTCTAAAAACATAGTTATAAAAACAACTAGAATTGGCAGTTACCAAACAACTCAATTGAGACGAATGGAAGGCTGCAGGATGGGGGGGGGGGGGGGGGGGGGATCATTTATATTAATGGCAACTCTGGCTAACACCACACACTGCAAAAGGAAAGTGATAAATAAAAAAATAAAAAATAATAAAAAACACTACAGAACACTAAACACTACAGGAAAAAACACTACAGGACACTAAACACTACAGGAAAGCAGGAGCCACATTACTGAGCACCACCTCAGAGCGAGTACAGCCTCAACCACTCACTACAGGAGCCAACAGTTACAGCTGGTACAGGTAGTAAACTCACTCTGGAATATATGTGATCACCACGCTTTACAAACATGAGTATTTGTTAAGACAATTAATCAAAAAAAAAAAAAGCCGAGCAAAAGAATCGATGCTATCAAACAAACAAACCAAAGTAAAGCAGGCAAACAAAGCAAAGCAGCAGCAGACGTCCTACAAAACAGTTTGTTAGTTGCTCTCTGCTGAGCACATTTACACACTGCACACTGAGAAGTGGGATAAAACTAATGTTACCTCAGTGGACACAAACACTCCCACAGTTGCTGTAGCTCCTACCAACCATGGGATCTCCCAGAAAGCTATGTTGGAGGCACTAGGTTGGAAGGCCAAGTGCAGCAGTCACTGGCGTAAATATCGACACTGCAACCCATCAGGGCCCAGAAGCTGTCAGAGGCCCATGTAGGAATGCGATTTTTTGCTGCTTTACTGTCCTCTCGCACATTGACCGTTTCACCCAGTCTTCAAAGTAACCATTCAAGGAGATCACTACTTTTTATAGTGATAGCTAACATTATATATACCACCTTCCCACCTTGTGTATAACACTTACGGTTTTGAGTCATAGCCTATTTTTATGTATTTTTATTTGTCCTTATTGAAGTGTTCCTAAAAATAAATATTATTTCTATCCACTTATTTAATTTGGTTGTTTTCTTCTCAAAAGTTACGAAGGAAGAAGGCTTGCTGGGAAATGCTAATTTGTTTGTCCAATGACCTTGCTCCCTGTCATTTGTGATAACTTGCGTGGACGTTGTGACGTCAATTTTTTCTCAACGCTTCAAGCTTTTAGCAAGAAGCAAGTGTTCTTCAGCAAATGGAAGATAAGTTAGCAGCATACATAATGTTTAGCAAGCCCAAACAAAAAAGCGGCGCTCAAAAGAGGAAGGAAAAAATAGAACAGGATGAGCGTACTGCTAAACTGACGAAATTAGATAGGTTTTTCCATGCTTCATCGAATGCTAACGTTAGCAATGTTGACCTGCAGCCGGAGGCTAACGTTAGCTCACCATTGCCATCTAGCTCCACAAGTGAAGCTGTATCGGCCCAGCCGTGACCCCCTTGTCTGGAGTGGTTGTGTGTGTGTGTGTGTGCGTGCGCTTGTGTTTGGGGCAGGGGGGCAAGAAAAAATATTTGCACCGGGGCCAATCACAACTATGTTACGCCACTGGCAGCAGTCCTGGAATTGCTGAAACGGCACTTTAAAATCACTAAAAGAAACAATGAACGGATGCAGGAAGCAGCAAGGGCTACACAGAAAAACATACTGGACCTCTCAGTGATGAGCGTCAGAGCACAACACCAAGGGCAAAAGGAGGGAGCATTCTGGCCGTGCTTCTACCTGGGAGGTATACAGTATATCTATACCATACACCTACTTAATTGGATGGTTGGCAGCACTGTGGTGTGAAGCTCTGAAGAAATGGGTGTGTGAAGCTCTGAGGGAGTGGGTGTGTCTGCCAACACCACCCATATTAGTAACTCTACAAGCTACACTGGCTATGCTAGGCTATAAGACAAGATTATATGTTAATAAGTAAGTCAAGATCAGTGCAGGCGATATTGTTGCAGCTGCAGGTCAAATTTCAATATGTCTGTATTCCAGGTCTAAAGGGAGTAATTTCCTCTGTATTGGATATTACAAATAATCTTGGTGTTATTGTAATAGGCTTGGGTCACCATTTTTTTATGACTGTCCTCTTAAATACAGCGTTCTTGCGCAGGTCTGGAAAGTATGGAAAAGTATGGAAAATGGTTTTCATACTTTCCAGATCTCAATGTGTATGGAAAATTGTGATTAAAAGTATGGAAAAAAATGTTTCCAAGCTTGTACTTTAACTAGTCTATTAGCGAGACAAAACTTATCTCTACTTTTTGTGATTAAAATTGAATGCATCGTTGGCTTAGATGATGCTGTCCACTTTGACCCTCAGGTACGTATTGACTGGAAATTGGAAAATGACTTTTAGAAGTTCCCATCAAAAGACTGTAGAAATGCAAAATGCGTTCAAAAGTCAAAAACTAGATCTGAAAGTCTGGGAAGCTCTTTTAAAATGGAAAATCTGCCAGAACCCTGTAAATAACAAGGTGTGGTCTCTCACCTATAAGGATGCCACATACAGTCATTTACACTGACAAGTGTACACACTGACCATATTATTTACCTGGGTGCTTGGTTTTAGTGATCAGCCAGTGTGTGGTAATGGGAAAACGCTTTGTTGAGACCAAAACTGAAATACATGATCACTATCCGCTTCTCCTGAAATATGACCCATCTTTTTATATCCTTTTACATGTGTGAAATAGAGGAAGAGGCAGAGAGATGTTATGCAACTGAGGGAAAGTGGCTAGCTACAGCAGCTGCATACAGTCACAAGGTTATCTTATTTGTTTATTTATTTAATTTATTTGTAAGGGACCATTTAGCTAGAGCTAATTTTCATCTGCAGTCCCAAATACAAGCACACAGTAACACATAATAGGTTAAAGTGTACAAAATTTAACCAACAGCCAGTGCAAGGTGCATGTGCTTTAAAAATTAAGTCAGTTACAGTCAGTTACAATAGGACATGTGAGAGAAAAATCGTAGCATGCATGAATATCTTGCCAGCATCCATGGAAAGTTTCTAATTTGGTTAAAATTTGCTTAATTCTCTTTGACAATCCTGCTGACTGTGTCTACCACCTGCATTTAACAATTAAACCATTAAACCATTAAACCATTAAACCATTAAACCAACAATTTGACTATGCATGTGAAATGGTTTAAACATTAACTCCCCAAGATTAAGTCCTGCTGACAGATCATGCACTAGTAGTCGACCTATGAGAATCATGCTTACTTATTAGACAACAAGGAATGTTAATGCAACAGCAGGTATGTAGGAATTTGTAAAAAAAAAAAAAAAAAAAATCAGGAATTTCTTTAGAGATTGTATATGGAAAGTGTATGTTATTTTGACTGAAATAATCAGATCCTATTTCAAAACGAATCCCTGTTATTTGTACTTGGGTGTTATGTGTGCCAGACGGACTGTTGACAGCCCAAAACTGTTGGATAAAGCATTTACAGTTAAACTCTGACACTATATTTTGATGCAAAAATCAACAGCAAAGTAGACACTTTGTTATCGGCAAGTGGCACAGACATAAAGATGAAAAGACTAGGTTCCTGTATTTGAAGTCCACCAAATGATGGTATGTTTCCTACAGATCTTGTAGAGGTAGTGGGTCTGTGCATGTGTGGACGTGTGGTTGGGATGTTTAAGACAAGGGAATGGCTCCAACAAGCAGTGACAAGAAGTCAAACAGGTTTTCCCATGAGAACCGCAAAAGCTGAGAACATTCTTGAAAACTATTCTTGAAAGCTCCCATTCACTGCTAAAAAAAACAAAACAAAACAAAAAAAACTGTCCAGTTTGCTTTCCACTCAGGTTTTATTTCAAAATGTCAGAGGACTCTTAGATTGCTATGTACTGTCTCAGCTAGGTCGTTTCAGGCTGCTTAAAACAACTGTTCACTGAAGCATATTCATATGAATGAATCAAGTTTATTTATCAACTCTTTCAAGCTGATAAAGTTTATCAGTCTTTTTTTTTTATTACAGCAAAAGCTGAAATGCTGCCAAATATAACAAGGACATGAAATGTGGGTAATGAAAGGATAAACGTTTATTCATTTTTCTGTTTATGTTTTAGAGATGAGTTTTATCCCCATTGAGACATGCCTAATGCGAGGTTTTATTTCTGCAAGAGGTTGGCTTGACTTCCTTAACTCTTTCCCTTACCAGAAATTATATATTATATATATTAAATATTATATATTTCTAAACCCAGTCAGCATCTGTACAGCCAGCATGTTTTTTAAAATATTATTTTTGGGGAATTTTGCCTTTATTTGACAGTAGACGGAGACAGGAAAGACTGGCAGAGGGAGAGAGAGAGAGAGAGAGAGAGAAAGAAAGAAAGAAATGACATGTGACAAAGGTCCCAGGCCTAATTCAAACCCAGGACGTCACATTTACACGTCATGAACCTTAGCCAACTGAGCCACCAGGACGCCCCTGCGGCCTAACATGCAGCAGGAAAGACAAATCTGCAGGCATGCCAAGACATGATCAGACTAGAGCCCAAAGAATCACAAATGAAATGCAACAGAAATAAAGCATTCTCTTAGGCAGAGTCAGTCATCCATTTGCAACTGTAAATCCTCCTTCGCCCTGCTCTTACAAAAGAGTCCATGCAATTATTCAGGGAGAGTTGTTGAAATGCCAAGAAAATTATGCTATCTGATTCACATGAAATACAGGAATAAGTTGTTTTTTCTTTTGTGTTTCAAAAAGGTGTCAGCCATTTTGGGTCAAGATCAGGAAATCCTGGACCAATGGCAGCTACCTATGAAGTCAGAGCCTGTGGCCAGTGAAGGACAGCAATCTCACAACTGCCGTACAACTGCCATCTTTTTGTTGTCTACAGCACAGCACTGATGGGCGTTTCCTTCAGTACCTGCTCCCATGAACACACAGAGGTCTTCAGCGAGACAAGGTGGGAAGATACAGTAAACCTGGGCCCAGAGTTATCAAGCGTCTCAGGAATTGGTCCCAGTTGCCTGAAAACTCTAAGAGTGCGCAAATTTGGTCCCACCTTTAGGCATAGAAGTAAGAGCACGCTACCAACATTCCCATGACATGAAAGTACTCATAGCTCAGGATGTATTTAGGAGAGCTCAAGAAGTGTCCTATTGAGACGACGTCAAGCACGCACACGTAGGCCCGTTTCATACTCCACGCAAGTTCTTGACCTGCGCAAACTGTCTGCTTACATAGTACACAGAAACTTCCTAAAGCCCTAAAGCTCTGAGGTAACACTGCATTTATCCACAAGGGGGAGCAAAGCTACTAGCCTGGAGCATGGAAGTAGGCTATTATATTAAAGGCATACTGAGCAGGATTGTCCCATTGAAATAGCATAAACTCATCCACAGATGATCCTACTCAATCATTTATGGCCCACTGGTAGTCTGTGACAGTGTGTGAGTCTGAAGAGAGCCTGCCTTCTGCCTTCTGCCTGGATTTTCTTATTTCTAACCCTAACCCTAACCCTAACCCATTTGGCAGTAGGTGTGTCCACCTGCAACTAAAACCACTGCTGAATCATTTTATATCTAAAAGCCACGCTTGGTGTTTTGCCTCGCTGTACTTTTTTTTGCTGTTTTTTACCATTCTAGCAACCGCAGGGAGGAGGGGTCAATTTTGACAGTTGTGTTTACAAGCCACAACCTGCAAAATCCTACTCAGTATGCCTTTAACTGCAGCATTGACATATGGGCAGGGTTTTAAAAATGGCTACTGTAGAGGAATGTGTACTTTTATACTTTCCCCATCACCGCCAAAAGAAAGAGTTAAAAAGAACATGGTATGTGCGCCAGATCAGCAAGTGTCTCTCTGAATGGGTCAGCACCATTTTAATTTGTTTTACACAGGAAATTACTTCTTCATTGGTCGTTGTTCGTTTAGCAGTAATTTCCATTTAGCGTCCCTACCTGAAACGCAGCAAAGCTAAACAAGAAATCCCTTGCATTGTTGCGTGCGTTGCTTACGTAGAGTATGCAACGGGCCTTAGGGAGAGGAGGGATGTTTTGCAAACACTTGATAATGTAAATTTAATCAAAAGACACCATTTAGACAGGGATTGTATTTATTATGTGCGTGATGCCATCTCCCCATCTACGGAAAGATCTTATGCTCTCTCAGCAGAGATATAAGTCAGCAAAGTCCAAAACTGCCTACTATCAGCAAAGCAATCCGTCAAACCCTGTGGAAGCTTACGGCACCTCATATCATACAAAAATTTAGTGATTTTCCCACCACTCAACACCAAAAATTTTCCGAAACAAGCCGCTTTCATGCAGCTCGCCAGTTTTCCGGGAGCTGTTGGTCTGACTGCACCCATATCAAAATCATTGCCCCACACTTGGGTGAGGATGCATACATCGATCGTAAGCGTTACCATAGCATCAACACCCAAGTGATTTTTGATGCTGATTACATGATTGTTGATGTTGTTGCCGACTGGATCTACACATGATTCTTTCTCAGTGGCTATGTAGTGTACTTTGTTAGCATAATTTTAATACAAATAAATTATTTTTTGCTCTCACAAGAAGCGTTTTAGCTCACCCTCGCTCTCTTCTGCTTATTTCTTCTCTTGTACTTGCACTGTCTTTTCTTCTGTTTTTCTTTTCAATGTAAAGCACATAGTTTTTTCTTTTTTAATGTAAAGCACATTGAACTTCAACTTACTGGATGATCTTGTTTTTGGAAATGTGCAGTCCACTCAGTGTGGACTGTGTGTGAGCAGTGAGTAAATTTGGACACAGTCACACATTTAATGCGATAGGAATAATTATGAGACACTTGGTAACTCCGGGTCCTAAACTCACACAGGCCCATCCCCACACCTTCTGGAAATATGTTCTCTATGCTCATTTCCTCTGGGAATAATTAAAATGAACCACAAGAATTTTATAGGGGGAAGCACAGTGACTCTGTGGTTAGCACTGTCACCTCACAGCATGAAGGTCCTGGGTTCAATTCTGGGCCCTTTCTGTGTGCAGTCTGCATGTTCTCCTCGTGTTCACCTGGGTTTCCTCCACAGTCCAAAGACATTGATTTGAACACTCTAAAGTGTGAATGTGAGTGTGTTCTGTGATCGCCCTGTGATGGTCTGGCAACCAGTCCAGGGTGTTTCCCTGCCATCTGCCCAATGCATGCTGGGATAGGCCCCAGACCCCCGTGACCTTGAATAGGAGTAAGCGGGTAACAACAATGAATGAATTACTTTTTCTATGTAACGCAGAAAGCACTGGTTGTCTGACATTGTTAAAGAGTTGCATATTAATGTTCTGAACAGTGGTTTCAACACATGAACCAATTTCAAAACTAATTATGGCCACTACATTGATAAATGTTAAACATAGTCACAGAGCTGCCGGACTTGTTTTGGTCTTGGCCACTATTGGATGTTGACTTGACTTTTTCCTGTCTATGTACAATTTTTCAAAGATATGTTTTTCTTCACCTGGTCCACCTTTGCTGATTTTCTCCCCAGCACTACAAACAATTTAAGGGATTACACCTGTATATAGTTTGCAATGGTCCTCAAACCATGCATTGATAGTAAAAACCCTATGCACTGAATAGTCAAAATCTGTTTTTTTTTTAAGAATTATTTTTGCATTTGAAAAGACATGTAAACTGTTTATTTTAGTCTTGGATTTGAATAGGACTTGATTTGCTGTGGTTTCGGTCTTGAGTTTATTTCGACCCCCTTTGGACCTGGTCTTGACTCGAACCTGGTCTTGGAATTTGATTTGAAATAAGGTGGATTTGACTACAGGTCTGAATGGAGCACAATAAAATTCTTGTGGCTAATCTTAATCATTGGCAGAGGCTAAGAACATAGAGATAATACTTATGGAACTTAAGGGAATGGGCACATCTGACATGTTTAAGATTCATTTTTTTCTAACTAATTACTTGCCTGTATTGCAGAAATATATGGTACGTGTTGCTTAGCATAAACAATGCTTAATATTATTTGTAAGGTCACAAATTGTGCTCCAGTATTTCCTTGATCAATGATAGTGACTTTTTGTCTTTTCCCAATTGTATTATCCTGCAGGAGTGAGGACATCCAGCACATGGCAAACAAAAGACAGTCTCGTAGGTTTTTCTGTCAATTGTTAACTCTGTTTCTGTTCTTGATTCTCACAACATCTGTCATCATAATTGAGGTTGGTCTGAGTCACCTCCCTTTCACCTGGATTCCTAAGTTGTGGAAAGATGGTACTGTACAGATTTTGGCTCCACTAGCCAAAAAGCCAGGCAGTTATGACCAGTACTTTGTGGAATACCCTTATGAGTACCACTTTATTATAAATGAGCCAAACAAATGCGAGCAACAGAAGCCTTTCGTGGTTCTGATGGTTCCAGTGGCGCCCCACAACCGGGAGCATCGCGACATCATCCGCAGCACCTGGGGCAGTGAAAGCACGGTACTGGGCAAAGTGGTGAAGCTGTTCTTCCTGTTGGGGCTGCACCCTGGAGAAGGAGCTGAGCAAATCCAACAGCAGCTGCTGCAGGAGAGCAGAGAGCACCAGGACCTGATCCAGAGTGACTTCCTGGACTGCTACAAGAACCTGACCATCAAGACCATGGTGATGTTGGAGTGGCTGGACTCTCACTGCTCCAGTGCCTCCTATGCCATGAAGATTGATTCAGACACATTCCTGAATTTGAACAACCTGGTCAACATGCTGCTAGAAGCTCCGAAGGACAACTACATCACTGGACTGGTGGAGTGTAGAGCTATAGTTTCAAGAGACCCAACATCTAAGTGGTACCTACCTGTAGAGATATTTCCTGAGCCACAATATCCGTGTTATGCGTTGGGACTGGGCTACGTTTTGTCTTTAGACCTCCCTAGAAAGCTTGTGGAGGCATCTAGACACATTAGAGCTGTCTACATTGAAGATGTGTATTTGGGGTTGTGCATGAGATACTTGGACATCCTGCCCACCTACCCCCCAATCGGGAATTATTTTAATGTGATCCCTGTGTTTTACAATCGCTGTGCTTACTCCAAACTAATAGCTACCACTACTTATGCATATGTCAATCATATGTGGGTTTGGAAAGACTTTAAAAGACCAGAGCCTTTCTGTAGTGAGGAGAGATGATGAAGCACTTTACTTTACTCTACTTTTTTGAGATGTACAGTAGTTTGGGATTGTGTGTGTCATACCTGTCCAACTTTACCTCACTACTTCCTCCAGGACTTCCAGATGTCATCGAGCCTCATCAGGTCAGTTGTTGCCTCCATCCTCCGCACTTCTCAGGAACGACTAGATATATGAAGACACTTGAAAAAAAAATGGCATCCATATTGACAGAAATGAAGTACAGTTGTTATGTTAGTTTTATGTTAGAATTATCATTCTCATTTAATAATTCTTCCCCTTTGTTGTTTTATAATCGCTAGTGTCCATCTTTTTTTTAATGTATATATACAGTATACTGTATATATATACACTGTATATTGTCTGAATGTGCAGCATTTTGTAACTTTGTTTTTGAAAAGTGCTATACAAATAGTTGTTAATATTGTTCCTATTATATTATTATTAGAAATATTGAGCATTGTGCCCTTAAAGTAATATATCACTTTTGTAAAATATTAACATTTTTTTAAAAACACGCCTACACTAAGAGTTGCACCATCATGGCTAATATACTTTTTGAACTATGTTGTAAAAATGAAATCAAGTTAGTGACATTATTTTGGTTAACTTGCACAGTATTGGAGGTTGATTGTTCATGAACTCCAGACATTGGCTGCTTGTTCAAAGTCTGGTTAAAAATTATGGCATGGCTGATTTTCAGATTCATATTCATGTTGAATAAACTCAGGGTTCACATTTGAATGGCATACTTTGTGTGTTTGTTTCACAGACAGCGTTTAAACCTAAACCAAACTAAAACTACATGGCACTCAATAGAGCGCATACCTCCACCAACACTATGCAATTGTCAATATATACTGGTTCCACATATCGGATTTTCACCAAAAGTTAATAATTTCTTCCATGCCACATTACCAACTTTTTTCAGGAGATGCACACATTTTCATGACTGGACCTGAAATGGGACATGAGATATGATAAATATCTCATGGTAAATTCTAGCCACTTTTAAGCATTTTAGCCGATTATTGCAATACCACATGGCCAATCAGCTCCATTAGCTGCCCTTCTACTGTACCAAGTTTTGGAAAAATTAGCAGGTCGGTTATGTCTAAACCAGAAATGAGCTCTCCATCAGTTGTTCCTTGCCCCATGACCACACTTCCACAAAGCTTCATGCAAATATGTTCATAACTTTAGGAGTTATCCTGCTAACAGACAGATAGACAGACAGATAGACAGAACAGGGCAAAAACAAAACCCTCATCCAACTAAATAACTGAACTAAGTAACATTTTATTATGGACTGCCAGATAGTGTTAAAGTCTTAAAGGAGAACTGAAATTATTTTTATTAAAATAGAAAACTCCCAGGCAATGTTACAGCACAGTCATGTCACTGGTCAACATACATTTTTATCTTTCAGATGTAAAGATACAAAGAAGTACAAATTTGACATGGAGGAAGTGTTAGTAGATGACAAAACCTGTAGTTCTGTGTCATTAAATCTAACATACTGATATAATATGTTACATTGCAACAAGCGACTTCCTGTTGCTTTGTAGCCTGTAGTCTGAATGCACCATTAGTCTTCATATACAATAAATAACCTTTCAACTAAACTACATTTATCTGTAAAACATCATGAAGAACATTTTCCTTATCATGAGTCATAATAAATCTGAAAGCAAAACCATGAAAAACAATTTGGGACTTTAAAGGTCAGATCCATGTGGAGACAGGAAGATAGAAAATCCTCGATCTACCAGTCTCCCTTCCTCAATTACTTCTCTCCATTGTAATATAAGTAGTACATTCATTCATTCATTCATTCATTCAACCTTTATTTAGTTCTTGGAAAACACACTGAGGGTTAGAGTGCCCTTTTTCAACGGTGATTACAAATAGGTAAGACAAAACACAAGAAAGAAGGAAAGTGGAGAAGTAACTGAATGGGGAATAAAAAGGAATCCAATTAATTAAAATAAGTTAAAATCAAGGCCTAAAATAATCCAGATTTAACGAGGATGCCGTTTAAAAGCAGAACTGAAAACAAAACCATGTCAGCTGACTCATATGTGACCTATGACTGAAAAACATGTGTCAGGGTTTGTTATGTTTTGCTGTTGTCAATATTGTCACGTATTTGACTTTCGCATCACCCTTGGGCTTAATTATTAAGTATATTTCCTTTCTCATCCTCCAGGCTTGTGCTCTGAGATGTCGCAGGCTGATTCATCTAACTACAATTTCCTCACAGTCTCCAAACACACTAAAATGGAATAACTCAGTGTACACAAGTTGTCAGTGACTAATAACAGCTGCAATAATCATTTGAGACTGCAGAGGCTGCACTTTTCTAAATGTTTAAAAGTGTGGCACCTGTGTCCTGCTCTGCTTCTGACTCATGTGACTGAGGAAAGACTCTGGGAAACCTCTTGATGCAGCCAGCAACTCAGTCAGTGACAAAGTGGTTGGATTGTTATGAGTGAAGTATGATGTTAGTGGATTGAGTAATTGTGGGCCTTACATAGACAGTATATGAAATCTTAGCATTGGTAACGTGTCCCACACTGTCCCACATTAACTTACTATTTGTCCCACATTTGGTCTGTTTGGTCACCCTACTCAGCGGCGGAGAGAGAACTAGAATGTTCGACTCAAGTAGAGGTATTGTTAAGTTGCTGATATTTTACTTAAGTGGAAGTAAAAGTACTGGTGTAAAAATCTACTTAAGTAGCTCATTTAAAATGTACTCAGAGTTACTTTTTAGAAAAGAGACCACTGTGATCTTTTCCATGTGATTCTAAAAGGAGAGAGGACAGAGTTCAAACTAGATTCTTTTAATTGGAAAATTTGGAAATTACAAAATAAAGAGAACAAACAAAGTAAAGTCAGATTACTCTTCTCACTGTGAATGGATCCACAATTTGTCAATTTACGATGGTCCACTTTCTGATGCTGATGAAGATCCACAAAATGTGTCCTCTGTAATGGATGTGATTTAAAATGTAGCAAAGTAGAATACTTCAGTAAAAAATGTACTTAAGTAAAAGTAAAATTATTGACTGTAAAAAAACCTCAAAAAAGTACAAGTACACAAAAAACGACTCAATTGCATTAATGTGAGTAAATGTAATTAGTTACTTCCACCCTTGCTCTTGCTATCAGAAACATGAGATAAAATCCTCCATGCTGAATGTTATCTTATATTTGAGCAAGTGAGCTCTAGGTTGCTAGGAAAATTCATTTGTAAGCTATTGAAGATAAGAGCAATGGAAAACTTTCATTATGCTACATTAGAGCAAATAATTTGTCCTACACTACAGGCATTTGACAGCTGATGGTCTGATCCAGACTGACTTACAAGCAGGTAAGGCTTCACTCCCAGATAGCAAACTCACAATGTGTAGCAACGTAACCCGGGTTGATTCAACATCAGTTTTGCGACCTGAAATAATGTTGATCCAACATTGAAAATGATTGACAGCAACCCAAAAATCAGTGTTATTTCAATTCAAATTCAATCATTAATAACAGTGAAACACTATAAAATGAACTCTGCTTTCTGTACAGAAGGATTATATGGTGACTTCCTGTCGGGTGGTTTTTAACAAGTCTCCAACTCAAAGAATGTCTTTCAACCAGACATTAATTTAGTATGTGCCATGTGTGAGTGTCTTCATGTCATTATGAGGTGCACACACACACACACACACCTACACACACACACACACACACACACACACACACACACCTCCTACTGCAGCTCAGTGTGTGTTGAGCTCTGGATGGCCCCTCAGTGAACCCAGACCTAAGAAAAGCACAGGCTGGTTTTTAATGTGGCGTGACACCCGGGAAGCGGAGTCTGAGCAGGGGGAGGAGCATAATGTGATGTCACCTATTGGCTGAAGAATGATGCAGGTACGAGGAAATTAATGATTGCTTCCTCTGAAGGTTAGTCGGCTGGCTCCAGGCCAGTGGCTGAACAGGCAAGAAATTCACTTGACTCTTCATAGACTCTCCACTGGTGTTTTTGTGTTTTGTTTGAATATGGCATAATAGATACACTTAGTTTTAACAGTTATTTGGCAGTTGACCGCCACGAAAACCAGAATATAAAGTTATCACCAAGATCGGATGCAGCTGGACGAGTTTGTAGCGTTCAGATTTTTACTTCCCATTCATCTGAATGAGCCACGAAAATAGACTGAAAACTGACATTGGACACGTTGGTGAACAGATTCAACAACAGATCTCACTTTTAAGACAGCAAAGCATCCTGAGTCTGTCGTCATTTTGCATTTCTATTCTTGGTTTAGGCTACACTAAAACTAATATTTAAAAATAAAAGTAGATCCAGTCTCCCAAACAGGAACTATCTCTCCTAAATGGTATCCTTCCGCTATGTTCTCTTCTATCAATAAAAATGCTATTTGGTGAAATTATGCTCTAAAATGTTGGACCACAGTCAGCAGGATCTGTTGTTGAATCTGTTCACCAACGTGTTCAGTGTTTTCTGGTTATTTTCGTGGCTCATTCAAATGAATGTGAAGTAAAAATCCGAACGCTACAAACTCGTCCAGCTGCATCCGATCTTGGTGATAGTTATATCGTTTATATTCTGGTTTTCATGGCGGTGCTGATAGTTATATCGTTTATATTCTGGTTTTCATGGAAGTGCTGAATAACCCCCATGTTAAAACTAAGTGTAATATTGCTTAATATAACAAAATGAGAAGATAAATAGATACAACACAATAATGAAAATCTAAATAATATATTAATACTAATAATAATAATAATAGAAAATAAGATAAAGAAGGTAAAATAAGATAGAATAAAATAGATACAAATTAAATTAAAAGTAATGCATAAAATTGGGATCATAGTGAAAGTGAAACTAAGAATCAGATCCAGTAATTTGTTTGTTCCTTGTTCAGAGCAGCAGAGGGACTCAGGGACTCTCCTTCAGAATCTTACCTGAAAATAAAAAATGTTTCCTTGATGGATCTACCTGACAGTTGTTGTCTTGTGTTTTTCTTTTTTTTTTTTTTTTACATTTTGTGTCTCTCTCATAAGACTTTAAATAAAAATGTGAAATTAAAATTCCAGTTTATGTTAATACATGTTAATTACTTGACTTCATTCATTCACTGTCTTTACCCGCTCTTTCCTATTCAGGGTCACGGGTGGCTGGAGCCTGTCCCAGTTCACTGCGGGGCGGAGGGCAGGGAAACCCCGGGACAGGCCTCATTCCTTTACTGCTCATAACCTGAAGATCATCAGGTTTCATCCTGGATTGTACACAGCTCTGTAAGTTATGATACTCACTTGTTCCCCATTTCCACCTGTTACCCATAACCCTTAAACATAAAACCTGCCCATTATCTGAATTTCTCTGGGATTAACACAGTTCTTATCTATCTATCTATCTATCTATCTATCTATCTATCTATCTACAGTATCTATCTATCTATCTATCTATCTATCTATCTACAGTATCTATCTATCTATCTACAGCAGGGGTCCCCAAACTACGGCCCGCGGGCCGGATACGGCCCGCCTCCACATTTGGCCCGGCCCCTGAACAATACCAGAGATGCAGACCCCTGTCAAAGAGAGAACGGTA
Organism: Centroberyx gerrardi; assembly: GCF_048128805.1. Taxonomy (NCBI): domain Eukaryota; kingdom Metazoa; phylum Chordata; class Actinopteri; order Beryciformes; family Berycidae; genus Centroberyx; species Centroberyx gerrardi. Next base: position 3,643,346 of record NC_135997.1, read on the forward strand.
TAATGGCGAAAATGTTAGGTAAGAGAAAAATTGATTCAGAATGCAGGGTATTTAACCTGCAGTGGACAAACGATTATTTTTTTGTTCAATGCAAAGAAAAGGCTGTTTGTCTCATCTGTCAAGAGGCGGTGGCGGTATTCAAAGAATACAATCTGCGCCGACACTATGAATCCCGTCACAAAGACAAGTATGATAGCTTGCAAGGCCAAATGCGAGCAGACAAACTCTCAAAGCTAAAAAGTGGACTGTTATCTCAGCAGAATACATTTGTACGCCAAGCTAAGCTGAACCAGTCATCCGTTCGGGCCAGCTTTCGGGTTGCTCAACTGATAGCAAGCAGCGGTAAACCTTTCACTGATGGAGAGTTTGTCAAGACATGTATGAATGCTGTCGCGGAGGAGGTGTGTCCCGAAAAGAAAGATGTCTTTAATGCCGTGAGTCGCAAGAACTTTGAGAGACTGCTCATATGAGTCATTTAAGTGAGAGATTCTGCTCTGATAACTAAGCTAAACTTTTACCTGTTAAGATTGTGCACGGCACAACAGAAAGTTAATGTTCCATGGACTTTTTTTCTGTGAAGAGCCCAGAGAGGGTTATTTGGTTATTATTTATTTCATTAATAGTGTTATTATTTATTTCCTGACTTTTTTTCTGTGAAGAACCCAGAGAGGGTTATTTGGTTATTATTTATTTCCTGACTTTTTTTTCTGTGAAGAACCCGGAAAGGGTTATTTGGTTATGTGTGGCTTTCTGGAAAACAATAAATTTTTACGTTTAGGCACCCCTGCGATCGTCACACTTTTTCTCTTACAAACTGACCCCGGCCCCCCATCAGAGAAGGGAAAAGTTATGTGGCCCTCACAGGAAAAAGTTTGGGGACCCCTGATCTACAGTATCTATCTATCTATCTACAGTATCTATCTATCTATCTATCTATCTATCTATCTATCTAGCTACAGTATCTATCTACAGTATCTATCTATCTATCTATCTATCTATCTACAGTATCTATCTATCTATCTATCTATCTATCTATCTATCTATCTACAGTATCTATCTATCTATCTATCTATCTATCTACAGTATCTATCTATCTATCTATCTATCTATCTATCTATCTACAGTATCTATCTATCTATCTATCTATCTATCTATCTATCTATCTACAGTATCTATCTATCTATCTATCTACAGTATCTATCTATCTATCTATCTATCTATCTATCTATCTATCTACAGTATCTATCTATCTATCTATCTATCTATCTATCTATCTATCTATCTATTGAACCATAGGCTGGTACATCCAGACATCCGGACATCCAGGAGTTCAAAAGTAGAATAAGCTTCAACTCACCAACATTACAAGCAATTAATAATGAGTGGAGTGGATATTTCTCAGCTGGGTTTTCATCCAAGTATTTTTATACAAATTGTGCTGTATCGAATTAGAACAGCAAAATACGATACAGTATCCTAAAAGACGCAGTTTTTACGCTTGACTGATACAGAAAAGTTTTTTGTTGAAAAAGAAATTATGCAATAAATAGCAATGGACTGAGTAGAAGAAGAAAGAGGAAAAAGGAAAATATGGGCGAGGGGCTGTATGAATCAGGAGGGAGTGGGGGATGTGAGGTGGAGGATGGAAGACTCCACTGTTCTGACTCACTGGAAACAGGACGTCGTTGTTGATCTGTCAATCTGATGGCATTTACGGGAATCTGCTCCGCCTGCAGTGGGCTTTTCCCCCAGGCCACCCCAGTGCTGCGAGGGTACAGGAGAGGTCTGTCCCATGTGGAAACAGTCAGTTACTCCCATCTCTAATAAAGGCGACCCAAAATTGTTAAATGACCTGCGACCCATAGCACTGACCTCACTGCTAATGAAAAAATTATCAAATCGTTCATTTTATCTCGCACTGAAACAAAACTTAGATAGATGGGTAGATGATGTAAATATATTCATTTAGAATACAGTGCATGAACAACTGGAAACATCAAATATTCCTGCCAGCCTGCTATATGTCGATTCATCCTCGGCTTTTAATACTATGCAACCTTATATTTTGGTAAACTATTGCGACCGTTTTAAACCTTAACAATCAGTTTTGGTGAATGGTAATGCCTTGAATATGGTGATCTTCCTCTTTCTTCACTGTCTGTTGCCCCTTGCTCTGCTTTCTCAATACTGATGACTGTAGAAGCTAACACCCAGATCAATCCATAAATGCATTGCAGATGAGTGTTACTCTCACTCCCAACAGTTGATGGACACTGCTTATTTAAAGGAGTAGTTCACCCAAAAATGAAAATTCAGTCATTATCTACTCACCCTCATGCCAGTTGAAGTTGAAGCTGGTGAAGTTTGTTAGTCCATAAAACAATCCCGGACCTTTCCAGCACAACTTCATAGCAGCGCTAAAAAAAACCAGAAGTCTTTGGGGACCGATCTTTAGAATTCCAAAAAGAGCAGAAAAAGAACAGAAAATAACCATAAAATGACTCCTTGCAGCATAATCCAAGTCTCCTGAGGCCAACTATCGCACAGTGAGTGGAAAAGGCAGATATTGACATCATTATTTAGAGCAAATCTTCACTACAACCAGTTGATTTCGAAAAACGGTTGCGCGTCCGCTGTGTGCGGGCACTTTTTTCCTTTAATAACGTCCTTTAAATTGTCCCATGTGGGATAAATAAAGTTGTAATGTAGTTGTATTGCAGCTCATAAAAACATTATTGATCAGTTTCACCCATTACATGATGAATTATTTAACCTCTGGGTTGCGTTTCAGAATGCCAAAGGCCAGTAAAATGTTCTTAAAAGAATAGTTTACCCAAAAATGAAAATTCAGTCATTATCTACTCACCCCCATGTCCCTGAGCTTCCCAGCTGAAGTACGTACAGCCTTCTCCAAAACAACTGAAGTTGCTGGAGACCTGTCTTCAGACTTCAAAGAATAACGGAAAATAACCATAAATGGCTCCATGCAGCTCTTACAGCATAATCCAAGTCTCTTGAAGCCAGCAGATCCCAAAGTGACTTGAAAAGACCGACATTTACACCATTATTTAGCTGAAATCGCCACTCTAGCTGTTGATTTCAAAATACGTCACGTTTGCTCGCACCCCAGCCTCGATAGGTAAGACTAGCTCGAATTAGCAGAAACAAGACGTTTGGCCGTTTAGCCTTCAAAATAAAAGCGCGAGATTTTGAATAGGTAGAAATACTGTTTTAAACCAATTAGCCTACTTTGTATTTAATCGTCAAATTCAAAGTGAGCACCCATATTAAATAGTCAAAGTGAGCACCCATATTAAAGTTTGATGTCATAGTAATAATGAAAAATGCCATAATATGTGCCATTTTAACTATAAACGCTGCATGTATTATTACAGAACACATACAGAACGGAGACTAAAGTGGACATGTTTTAGAGTTCGGGACCGCTACCGTAGCCAGCGTGGCTTTTAGATATAAAACGATTCAGCAGTGGTTTTGGTTGCAGCCGCACACACCTGCTGCCAAAGGTCGACACGACACCCAGAAACGTCCCGAACATTCACAAATGAGAAAATCCAGGCAGAAGGCAGACTCTCTGCAAACACACACACTGTCACAGACTACCAGTGAACCATAAGTAATGATTGAGTAGAATCATTTTTGGATGAGTTCATGCTATTTCAAGGGGGAAATCCTGCTCAGTATGTCTTTAAATTGGAAATTTAGTTACAAGGGGACTTGGGATTTACTAAAATGTCCTTGCAATTTTGTTGAGGTGGGATAGCCAAGGCAACACCTGCATTGTATTCTGTTTTTTTCTGTGTTTTGTCTGTGTTGTTTACAAGGTTTGTATTGAACAAATTTCCACATTGTGGTCAATAAAGGTTTTCATTTTTGTTTTTGTATTGTTTTGATTTGAGTGGAGAGATCATTTTACCATCGGACAGCCTGGACAGAGAAGAATCAAAGCTGTGTGGAGCGGTGACCAAGCTGCCACAGTGATGGACAGCCTCTGCCTCTGAAGCTGAAAGCCTCCTGGACGATAATGGATGATAATTAGACCCTGAAAAAGCTGTATGAGCTACAAGTCCAAGTCACGTCTCCCTCGTGTGAGAGGATGGAAGCAGGTTACAGGCGGCTGCAGGGAGAGTGTTGTCTGTACCCATGACGCTCACAGCTGGCAAGCATGGAACAACTAGGGCTAAACTAGTTTTCAGGCATTTTCCTCCCCACAAGCTCCCATGAACTGTCTGTGTGTCTCCAATACTTGCCAACCTTGTGAGTCAAGAAACTGGGAGATTTTCAAACCAAAAGCAGGGCTTTGTCTGTGGCTCGTTCCCCAGAAAGCCTCAGAGACTTTATTTTCTGCCTTGTGGTGACTTTTTATATAAACAGTAATGAAAATATCTGCATCAGCATCAAACTTGACAGAATGCAGCTCATTTCTCTTTAAAACTTTCAGTGAGAAAGGTGAATTCATCCATGACGACTTGCAGTCGTATTTATTTTTCTTCAAACTCTCCACTTCTTTCTCCATAACCACAGACAGTAGATGTTCAGTTAGACGAATTTTGTTGACCTTTGGGAAACAGCAGTGATAGTATTTTTTGTGTTACTATTTTCAACAATGAGCAGATTTTGAAATTTGATCAAAATATGGGGGAAAAATGTGAGAAAAGACACCATGGGAGAACAGCAGGAGAAGGGCATAAAAATGACAATATTCAAATTCTCATTTTTGTCTCCATGTCTCCTGTTAGCAAAAAGTGCTAACAGGCTAATTACAATGAACAAAAGCTGGTCGCACATTGTGACATAAGAATATATTTTCCCAGGCTGTTTTTGGAGAGTTTTGTGTTTGTTATAGAGCTGAAAGTTGCACAGCAAATATGTGGCATTGACAAAATTGTCTGACTGAAGGATGCAAAGAATCACACACTGTTACCGGGTGCTAATGCTAGCTTGTTAGCTTTGGTCCTTTTGATTTCACACTATAAATCCTGACATGTTAGCATTTGTGACCCTGATTCCAACAACAGAAACAGAAAGATATCAATGACAAAACTTTCATCGTGTTATACGATTCAACAAAACAAACAGACAGACAGACAGACAGACATATATAATGCTGCAATGTGTTCATTTATGAAGCCGCTGACTCAGCCAGGAACTATCAACTTGGGGACCAGGATCACCGGGAATGTCCCCAGAAGTCCATCGCATTGCCTGGACATTTGACAGAAATTCCCATGTCAGACGAACTTAACAAACATCCAGAAGTTACTGTAGCCTACTCCACTTGTGATTGGCCCACAGTTATGTTTGTATTCAAGCCATTTTGTATGTGTATTATCAATCCATTGAGAACCTTGGTCCTCAAATCTGGTCCTAGAATACTGCTGGTTTTCTATTGTGCCAAATAGTTTTCATTCAGGGACTGATTTAGACCTGGGGTGACAGGTGAATGCAATTAACTGCCTGGTAGAATAGAAAACCAAACAGAAGTAGAATAGAGCAGTGGTTCTCAACGTGGGGTCCGGGGACCACCAGGGGTCCTTGAGGGGGTTCCAGGGGGTCCCCAGCACATTGATGAATTATTAAACTTCAGCATAATTTCATTTACATCAAGTTAACACAATTAGAGAATGTAGAAGAACGACTGTTTTTCTCTGTTATCTATCTACCTACAATACAGATAGTCATGGAATTCTGGACAAAATCATATCTAACAATACAAATATTCTCAAATTTGGGTCTGAGAAACAAAATCTCATCAAATGGGGGTCCGTGGCCCTAATATGGACTAAATTAGGGGTCCTTGATATGAAAAATGTTGAGAATCACTGGAATAGAGGACAGAATTTGAGGGCCACTGATCTAGATAAAAGATGTGTATATCCTATCAAATGAGCCACATTAAGTTATCAGGTACAGGTTTAGTCATTACAGGATATGCAGCTATCAAACTCAAATGGGTTTGCATTCTTTGATTTTTCAGATGATGTTTAAAAAGGCAACAAGATTAAATCTTAGTGCTCTGCTTGTGTTTACGTCCCCTTTTAACTTTGTTGATAAGACAAAGGTTTGTCATTACTAGAAAGTAAACAAGTGCAAGCCAACTTCTTCTAACACATCATGACTAAGCTCATTCGGTGTGTCTAAATACAGGCTGCACACATTTATACTGAGCGAGTTCAGAAGGGGAGGAGATACTGGTGGCATTGCATCACCCCACAAATAGCTGTGCCACGCAGCGCCTTGAGGAATGTCAGCTATGTAGCAGTGATGTGTTCAAGGTCCACAGTGAGTAATGGTGTTTTCATGCTGATACTGTAGTTGTACAGTAGAAGTTTAGTTTTCATTTGACGACTCCAGGCTTTGAAGGGGTGTTTTGATGCCCCCCCTCGTGTTGTCTATAAGAGACTACCCAACCTTTGGAACATGCTGGTGAAAACAGACCACCCTCCCCCCACCCCCTCACACTTTCTGACTGAGATCCCTCCTGGCAATTACCGATGTGGCAGGTGCCAACAATGTAACTTCACATATAAAACTCGAACCTTTAATCATCCTCACTCTGGCAAATGTTTCTACATCAAAGGAACTATAACATGCAATACCAAAAATTGAATATATATGCTCAAATGTCCTTGTGGTCTTGCATACATTGGCAAGACAATCAGATCCTTGAAAACCAGAATTATTGAACTCAGGAGTGCCATCATCCTGTTCATTTTACTCAACACAACATCTCCACTCTCAGATTCATCGGAATAGAAACTGTTAAATGTCCTCGCACAGGGGGAGACATTGACTCTCTACTACACAGGAGAGAACTATTTTGGATCTATACTCTTGGGACCCTTGCACCAAGGGGTCTTAACGAAGACTTTAGTATCAGACCATATTTGTAGCTGTATAGGCCTATTGCTATCTGGCATTTTTGAGTTTCTGGTTTATCCTCATGTGTGTTTTGAGTTTTCTATATGACCATTTGGAAGTTATGTTCTGCTTTCCCCTATAGGACATCATGGATGTTGCATTCTCCTATATCTAACTGTTATGGACAATCTTTTTAGAGTATAGAGGTGCTTCTACTAGACCTGGCTTTAATTGAGTGCATGACGGCTATGTGCCTGATGTTTTTCCACTTATGCATGGACGTTCTACTATTCTATGGATAGTGTAAATATGTTTATACTTGATATGTGTATGACTATCATGATTAGTGTGTCTTTGTGCTTTTGTTTCTTATGTGTATATAGATATGCTATATGATTGCACTTAGAGGGGGGACTTTACCACACCATGTGACTTACCCCAGGTGGCCTGATTTGACTAGTTGTTTGGTCTATTTAAGGTGGCGACTGTATACCTTGTTTCAAGTCTGAAGAAGAGCAGTGTGCTCGAAACGTCACTGACTTTGTGGTGCAAATAAAGCAACAAAAGGGAGCTACAGTGTGTGGATTTTCATTGCTAAATATACGACTCCAGGACTGCCATTAAACCACGATGAAGCACGGATGTTGCACGGATCATTGTGATTTATTCACATTAGATTGTGAATAGACACTATTACATAATATTACATATTATATTAAAGCTGGGGCATGGGGCTTGAGAGAAATGTTAAAAAGCTCCAATTCTTAAATACAATTGACAGGTTGGATCCTAATAGGAGAGTCAGTATATAAATATGAGGATAGATAACAAGCAAGTGTGGCACACTTTAGGGCCTTAAAGCCCAGACTTGAGTTATCACTATAGCAACTAACCCTTAAAATTCCATAATCACCATTTTATGCTGTACCAGCCGAATTACCATGACAAACAGTAGAAGGACCGTTCTATCCATTCAAGTTCTGTGTTCTGGAGCATTCAGGGTCTTGTGAACACCTTACGCCAAGGATAGAAGATGTCTGTGTTATCAGAGAAGCAACTGTCACTGCTCATCAGTCTCAGAGGGATTATAAAGCCATTACCAAAAAATATGGAGTCCATCATCCCACAGTGAGAAAGATCATTTACAAATGGAGAACACAAGACATTTGCCAATCTACCCAGGAGTGGGCGTCCCAGCAAATTCAACCCAAGATCAGACCGTATGTTGTTCTGAGAAGCAAAGAACCCTAAAGCTCACCCACACACAGAAAAATGGCCGAAGTGCCGAAAATGGTTCTTCGGAGTGATAGAACCATTTGGTTCCACAAAGAACCAGACCAAGGTTCTTTAAAGAACCATTTGTGCTCTCCTTTGCTTAGACACCTGCATTGTGTTTCTGTTTATCTGCCCTTGTACAGCCTTATATGTAATTGCACAATATATAGGGGGTTTGGTTATTTTCCACATTTATGCCATCCAACCTTTACCATTTCTTGGACCAGGTCTCTCTTGAAAAAGAGATTGCATCTCAATGAGACAACCTGGTAAAATAAAGATTAAATAAATCCAGAAAGGTTCAGAAATTGTTCTTACATGGCATCACTCCAAAGAACCATTTTTGGTTCCAGGTCGCACCTTTATTTTGCTGTGTGATCAAGCCTTTGTCAACATGATAACGGTTAAAGTTTGTAAGTAACATTCGGAAAAGATTGAGCAAATATGGCTTTTATTGAAAGGTATCCAGGAGGAAACCTCTTTTCTCCAAAGACAACATTGCAGCACAGCTAAGGTTTGTCAGAATCTCAGAAACAGGGAGGGGGGGGGGGGGGGGCAAAGAATAGGACAGAATACAGTACTTTATTAATGTAATGGAATATCCCACAGGGAAATTTGTTTTGCAATAGTATTCTGGACGGACCCAACGTTGCTGTTTTGGGGAAAACAGCAACGTTAAAACAAAGATAAGGCGGGGAAATCGCATGGGAAAGCCGGAAAGATTATGGGGTTTCCAGGTTAGATAATTATTTAGTTTATGCTAGTAGTCTGTTTCTTCTTTTTTGTATGAAGTAGCTCCGTTATGAGCAAAGCCTTCCTGTACTTCTGCCTCGCCCACCATTGTGTTTATCATTTGTTTATTTTTTTTGGTCGCACTTTATTCCTACACTAATAAGACTTAACAAGCCGTACTTTGTATCAAATTAGACAAAAACTAGAAATAATATGTTCTTTATTAGACAGTAAACAAACACAGCTATACCCTAATTAGACACCATATAAATTATGCTGTAATTAGAAGCCGCATATAATACCGTATTAAACCCAAAATATACCATACTTAGACACTATTATACCAAATTATACTCTAGAAACCAAATAGGAGATCTTAATACACTATTAGACACCATTTTACAAGATCATAGTCTAATTAGAAACCAAATACAGTTCTGTTGTAATGTGTCCCAAATTACCCTCTAAGAAAATCTAATAAGGGTCTAACAATAATAAATAAATAAAGATGCAATGTCCTGGCAGCTTCCATAGCCTAATGTTACTGGGGTCGGATAGTGACATGGCATTAAATGGTCTTAACTGGTATGGGAGTAGAGCGTCGAGGAAGCATGTATTATGTATTACGCTATTAGTCTAGGGCAGTGGTTCTCAACCATTTTGGGGCCAGCGCCCCCCTATCCATTATCCAGGTCCCTTACCGCCCCCCATCAAATAAAATGTAGGCTAATTGTCTTCCCTGAATATTAATGTTGATTATTATCCTGTTTATTATTATGATTATTATGCTGATTATTATTATTGTTGTTATTATTTATATAATGTATTATATTTATATTAGGCCTATATATTTATTCTTTATTTATATTCTTATTATATTATTATTATTATTATTGTTATTATTAGTATGATTATTATTCTGTGTTATATCATTAAAAAACATGTCATTGAATGCCAAATAACAGATTTGCGCGGGTCACATATGTCACATAGCCTATGTCACATATTATGCAGCATGTAACTTTCTGGCATTAAATAGGGCAGAATTAATTTAGCAGATTTTTGAGTGGAGTTTGGTCTGACATTGTTTTGTGCTATTCCAGGCAAATTAAACCTGGTAAATGTCCCATTTCCTTTTATTCATAGACTTATTAAAGATGTAGACCCCATACCAGTAGAATTCTAGAAAGTTGCTGCAGTTCACTGGGAATTCTCACTTAAATCAGCATTTTCTTGCTCATTCCAAACAAACAGCTATATCTCAAAAATAAAAAGAAATTGACAATCACAAGTTTTTCCATTTAAAAAAAACACAACTTTCCCTTTAATTTGGTACCAAATACATGGCAAGGCGATGCAGGGCGTCTCCTTACTTAAATGTCATTCACAGTATGACAACAAAACAGATCCTTCCTATCTTGGCTAACGATAAGCTTTCACAATCCATACAAAACCTCCAGCGCTTCAGCCCACACAGTAATAAGATCAGACAGTAACAGTCGCCAAACAAATATGGAAAAAGTTGCCAAACTTAACGTTATATGGATAAAAGTCGCGGCGACCCTGCCAGTCCTCCTACCGACTCTTCGGCGCACCGCCTCCCGGAAAACAGCGTCCGTCTCCAGCGGCGAGAGCCAGGTAGGTCCCGCTGTTTAGTGAAGGTGATCTTGTTTTATCGAGCAAGAACAAGCGATTTCGATCAAAAGATTATAACTCACAATGTCTTCGTAACTTTCCACTACATACGGCGGGTCAGGTTCTGTCTCACAGCACAATCTGACAGCTTCCAGAAGGTTTTAAAAGCGTGATGCTTAGCCAGCGAAGCCATTTTTAGATCTACTGGTGGAGGACGACTAAACCCGGGGAAAATCAAACGTCTCAGTGTCACCAGATAAATTTTCCGGTTCCGGTTAATCGATGACAACTTGAAGTATATATAAAACAAAGCTGATAACTTGATTTTCAGTTTTTGGTACATTTTAAACGATTTAAAAATGACGGGCGTTCTTGGGCGCTATAGTGAACTATAGAACGGGCGCTCTTGGGCGCTATGGGGTCTGAAGACTTTAAAGTTCACGACTAGACGAAATGCTGCAGAGAAAAGTTGCAGCGGTGTAAACTCCCCCGTCTCAGCTGGAATCAAGCTGGCTGATGGCGTTGCTGTGACTCAGCTTGTCAGGTGGCAGGTGTCTGGTTTTAGAATATTGTTTTAGAAAATTGTTTATTTATGTTTATTATGGTCGTTTGTGTTAATATGCTTTGGCAACGTTGTACTGTATGCAGTCATGCCAATAAAGCCACTTGAATTTAATAGTGTTATAGTGTGTGTCTGGATGCTAGACGCTAAGTTGCTTTCACGGGAAGTCCGACAGCGGAATATCCCTCTTGTAAATTTGTATCCACGGCGATAACACGGCGTTATCCTCGGGAGAAATGAATGCTTTCAAGAGGAAGAAACTCTTAATTTCCTCCACGGGTAATACCAAGGAAGAGAGCGTCCATTTTCCTGAGTTGACACAGTAAACGCCATGTTGGTGAAATTTTATAGATGATACTCTGACGTCCCGTTCCCGTTAAGGCAGCATGAAGCTGCGCTACAGAAAGCTGACAGAAACACTGAAGTAAAGAGTATGGAAACTATACACCGTCTCGTCTAGTCTCATTGGTGTAAACTGGCAGGTTTTAGAATGTTGCAGACCACATTCTTTTGCAAGCAGTTGCAAGTTTCAACTCGTCTCGTCATGAATCTTTGGTGTAAACTCGCCTTAAACAAACGCCCCCCAAGAACACCTCAACGCCCCTCTTTCAAAAATATTGCTTCCAGCGCCCCCCCACGTTCTCTGAAAGCCCCCGTTGAGAAACACTAGTCTAGGGGATAACCACAACAATTGTGCATTTTATGAGAAAAGCATGACATTTCTAACATAGGTAGTGCATACCATAATGTTTATTTTCAGATGTGGAGGGAAGTCAGATTTGACCTCTGAGGACCATGAGAGGTCAAATCCAAGATGGCTGCCAGTCCCCCGGGTCTAATGTTCAAATGGTTCAAACGCGTTTAATTTTGGAACCAAACAGTGTAGAAAAACATTTAAGGTGCCATTTCCAACTAAGTTGGGGATGCCCATTCATTTGGTGATACTTTTGAGATCGCCAGAACCCAAGGACATGCATTTAGATCAAGGTCAAGGTCAAATTACGTTAAAAACTTTTGGACATTCTTTTGCTAATACATTTATTTTAGCTTGGACACTGGATTGGACCTATGCAATATAGTGAAACTTCACTTCCATTTTGACACTATAGGGATAATAATACAAAAAAATTAACAGAATAGACCCATGGTTAATACTATATTAATAGTAATGATGATGATGATGATAATGGTAATGATCAAAATCTAACCGTCTCCAGAACAGAAGCACAGTGCAGTGCACTTGAGTGCAGCTTTGGCACACTTGCACCGTCCAGTGCACCCTTTCTCGCAGCGACAGCGGATCAATTCATGGCACGATTTTGATGCTTCAGGGAGAGTGGTCCAAAGCGGCTGCCACCCAGTTGTTTCCTTTGTCCAGCCCCAGTCAGATGGCTCTGGCATCTCTGGATCCAGGACCAATGCCTGGTTCCAACAGTTGGCCTGGTAGCAAGTGCGCTTGATGTGCTGCTTGAGTGCTGCCTGGGTTGGAGGAACGTTCTCTAAAGTTCTAGACTTCTGTGTGAAGAGCTGTTTCCTGGCATCATTCACTTCCGTGCTCTCACTGGCTGCACATCAGGTTGTACATCAGCACCACAAATCGCTCTAGCAGTAACATTGATTCTTCACTGACCTCACTTGGCATGCATAGGAGTTCATTGAGAGCATCATTCACCTCTGGGAAAGACTTCCAAGTTTCCCAGGCAGTCTTCTTTCCTCTGCCAGCGAATGCAGATACTGTGTCACACCCGGTGAAAGCATGAAGGACTGGGAGAGTCAGACACTGTGTTGGATTCATTGTGGCAACCATTTCCTGAACAGCTATGTACCGAAAGCTTGACCCGACACCAAAGGCAACCCACAGCTCATCAGGAGCTGTCTTGCTGAATGAAGCCACAGCCAGTACCACCACATCAGTATCAACGGTACGTATGGTCAGCTTCTTACACCCCTTTTGCACAGCATCTGCCACATGCAGAAGTAGACGAGTGTCGGCCTCCTCTTGCGAACATGGGGCAAGGCAGGCCAAGTATGACTCAGCAGGAGAGCAGAGGACTCCACTTCAATCTGTTGCATACAGTTCCTTGCCCTCTGCTAAAAGAAGATGAACAGCTTCGTGTGACAGGAAAGCAAACAATTCGGTTTTGTTCTCATCACATCGAAGGAAGTCCTTCCAGTTCTTTGGCATCACAGTAGAAGGAGCCACCTTTTTCCTGGTGCCCTTTCCCCTCTTCTGTCTGGTTGAGGCTTTCAGGCTGGCAGGTAGGTATACATCCCAGACAAGGTCGATGTGGCTGCTTTTCTCAAGTTGAGCAGAGATGTATGGTGCAAACACTCTTTCTCCATACTCTTGAAATGTTCTTGATGTTGTAAATTTTTACCTTGACCTTGACCTAAATGCATTTCCTTGAATTCTGGCGATCTCAAAAGTATCACCAAATGAATGGGCATCCCCAACTTAGTTGGAAATGACACCTTAAATGTTTTTCTACACTGGTTCCATAATTAAGGGCGTTTGAACATTAGACCCGGGGGACTGGCGGCCATCTTGGATTTGACCTCTCATGGTCCTCAGAGGTCAAATCTGACTTCCCTCCACATCTGAAAATAAACATTATGGTATATACCAACTATGCTAGAAATTTCAGACTTTTCTCATAAAATGCACAATTGTTATAATATGAGAGCTTATCCGCTGTACTATATATATTACTACCTACAAACTCCACGGGACTCCGGAGAACATCCAGGCTACGAGGGACGTGTGAAGTAGCGACCAGATGTGGTTTGACCTTATGGTACAGTTAGCTTCTAATGAGCAACAAATGACCCTGTAAGAAAGTGAAACTATGTTAAATAAAGGCCAAATAAATGTATTGTCCTCTGAGCTCTCAGTGTTTTGTCTATTATAAAGAGTTCTTTAGGGAGGGGTAAAGGCCCTGACACACCAGGCCGACAGTCGGCCGTTGGCCAATGTCGGGCCGTCGGTAAGCGTCTGTGTCCCTAGTTTTTGCGGTGTGTCCCGCACCGTCGGCACTAGTCGGACCCCTGTCGGCGGCTTTTCGGCCGATTGAGCATGTTGAATTGCCGGCAGAGCCCGTCGGTGAGAGAGATCACTCTGATTGGTAGTTCGTGTTTTGCCTCTGGATGATTGGACTGATAAATTCCTTCAACATGTGAAACTGAACAGGAAAGAGCCGAGCGAAATTTTTAAAATCGGAGGTTTCATTTATCTCCAGCTCTCGACACAGGTTCGGGAAAGCCCCTTGAGCCTGTCGCTGGAGTATCCATGATTTCACCCATTTAGTGCGGTTTCTCCTTATTTTTCGCCTCCGCCTCTTCCTTTCTTCTTCCACAACCAAAAGACCAAGGGCTGACAACGGCAGTGCCATTTGCAACTTCTTATCAGACATATGGTATGGAGAGTTATTTCCCCTCACGCAGGCGCAGAACATACGTGCTAGTTGCCCGTTGGCTGTAGTCTTTGCAGTGTGTACAAGTGCAACTTTTTGGACCAGACACAGGCGACGTGAGGCGACGCAACAGTCGGCCTTCGTCGCCGCTGGTTCTTTGAAGCCGGTTTGGTGTGTCAGGGCCTTAAGGATCTACCTAGAACCATTTGCCTCTAAAGAACACTTTTTTGTTTAAAAGAATCCTGAAGTGTTCTTTGTTAGACAAATAGTTATATCAAGAACCATTTTCATTTTAAGAATCCTTTTGGGAAGAAATAGTTCCTCTGGGATCCCTCATAGCACTCGGCACTCTGCACTCCATGTGCCATGGAGGGCCGAGAGTCTGCAGGTTTTCACTCCAACCAAAGACGACACCAGCTGATTTCACTGACTAGTTCTTCCTCCCAAATTGAAGTTGTGCTAATCAGTGAAATTGCCTGGTGTCAGTATTTTAAATGCCCCATATACAGTAAGTTAACTTGATTAACCAAATATTATTAATTATTAAGTATGTTATAGCCTATTATTATTAAAATTTTGACCATTAGCGGGTTTTGAACTCTGACCCTTAATGATGGGAATGTTATGCTCTTGCCAACTGAGCCACACTGACCAACAACACAGTGTGTGCAGTGTTTTGGACATTTTAACTTCAGCACATAAACCAACCAAAGGTTCCCTAAATTGAAAATCACTCACTTTAGACACAATTAGCAGCATTACATGTTTCCTTTTAAAGTAGCAATGATATATTTATTTAAATTTCATCCAGGAGTCAACACAGCTGTAAGGGAACCTCTGATAGAATGCATCATGCCAGAGGGATCAGGAAGACTGTAGCTCACGTGGGATCTGAACCTGCATCTCGCAACACAGCTTACGATGGTTTGGAAGACATGTGCTTTAACCACTACACTATCTGTGATGTTTTCAAGCATGTAAGAGCAATATTTTGATCAACACATTTCCTTTTCCACCAACGAGATGTGACATGTAACCAATCAGGCAAATTTTGATCAGCTGTTTGTGCGCCATGTGGCCAGAAACTATCTTCAAAAGGAGGAAGTCAAAGGTGAGCTCCATCTAACATCCCAATTCAAGCTTGAATCTAGCAAAAGTGTTGTGTGTTGAAAGAAAACTAGGCTATTTATTTATTTAAACTGTTTGCTTCTTGTTTTGTTTTTTTGTTGTTGTTGACAACTTCAACTGGTGTTGAGGAGAGCTTGTGTGGACAGTTATCTTGCTGCTTTAGCTGCTCCTGAGCTTATTCATGATATACTGAGGAGTGACAGAAGTTTCCAAAAGATCTCCAGAGCCCACGGGCATAGGAAGCACGGGGGACAGGGGGGACATGTCCCCTCCAATATTAAAAGATGTTTAAAATGTCCCCCTCAAAAAATAAACCACGACGTTGTGTTATTTTGCCTCGGCATTGAAAAATCAACTGCGGGACTTTTATTTTGAAAAGCCTTTGACTTCGTGCAATGTGGAATGAAGTTGAATGAAGTATCTCCATATGAAAAAAGTACGCCACAAGAAATAGACTCGATAGGGCTTCATATCGGTGAGGAGCAGACAGCAGTCAAGGCAGTGCTCCAAACTGCAGCCAAAAACAAAGCTGCATAGATCATGTGAAGAGGTGTCACTCTGGCCCTAAATTAAATATCTTGTAGTTACGTGTTCTGTTCTATAATATTAAAATCATTCCACTGACGTTTTGGCCCGCAAAGGCAGATTGTAAAGAATATAATGGCTTACATTCTGATGCAGACCTTTGTGGGCAAAACGACAATGGAATGATATTAACTGTGTAGAAAAAATAAATACATTTACATTTATCTTCACTTGATCTGATGGAGCAGAGCAGTCAGAGAGCACAGGGCCGTTAAAGTGTCAATCATAATGAAGAAATTCATGGTAATCAAACGGCAAGATGTCAAATCAACACTACTGGTCAGGTGCCGATAGAGAGAGAAAAGGAAAAAGAGGATGTGCAGCAAATGAAAGGTATGATATTGCACCAAGGAGGAATAAATGTGTAAAAAGTTTAATATAAAGCTAATTTTCATGACTGTCAACAACAAAAGGTCAATAGCTTTGTTGCCACTGCTTCCAAAAAGCACAGACATCTGTCCGTCAGTTATGTAAAGACAATACTTTGTCTATTTGCCTCAGTGTCCTGTATGCTTGTAAGTATGTAATCTTTCTCTGATATTATTACAGCACTATATTTTCATCTGTGCTGATTTTTAAAATGGCAAGGTAGGTTAGGCCTAGTTGTTTTGCAGCTTAATTCTTCACCATATTGGATGGCTTGCATCTTGTCTGAAACGTTTCTTTGCATGGCTCATTATCCTACCGTAATGGAACAGGTACTGTGCTGGCTTTTTGTATGTACTTTATAATTAACATCTTTTCAAAGTAAAGCCAGTCAGTGTTGTAGCAGGGCTTGGAGAAAAAACACACTTGGCTCTTAAAAAGGACCAGTGCATCACAAAAACGAAATGACTAGAAACCAGATAATATCAGTGCAGTTAGTTGGAAGGAAAATACAACTACATAAAACACTGTCATTCGAAGACGGAAATTCCTACAATAGGGTTCCAGCTGGAACCCTATTGTATTTGGGAAGGGAAGGGAAGGCCAGGAAAGGCCAATTTAGCACCTGCATTCTTTCTTTATTTTCAGATAGCCTTTTTAAAAGTTACTAGAAATGAGTATTGCAGAGCTGTTTTTTGAAAAATGGTCCTCCTGCGGAACCACCTGGATAGATTCTAGGTGTAACCCCAGGGTTCTGTAATGAACCCTGAGGGATGGTTCCTGTTAAAACCTCCGGGTTCTTTACTGAACCCTTCTTAGAAGGTTCCAGATGTAACTACCTACTGTGAGTTCTAGGTAGAACCATTTAGTAAGGGTTCTAGATGAATCCCTCTGAGAGGGTTCTAAGTCTAACCTTCAAAAAGGGTTCTCCTATGAGGACAAGTCAACGAACCTATGGTTCTAGTTAGCCCTTTTATTTCTAAGGGCGTTTTCACACCTGATAGTTCGCTTCCTTGGTTCGCACCTGATGCGAGAATGATACATTGTTTCGTTTTTCAGCTGGTTCGGTTCGCTTTCACAAAGTCAAAAATCAAACGGTCCAGATAGGGATGCCAACCCTCCCGGATTAGCCAGGAGACTCCGGTAATTAGCCTCAGTCTCAACAATGGGACATCATATTATTATTAGTTTTTTGTTTGTCTCCAATTTATTTTTTCCATCCCGGGAGACTGAGGCTAATTACCGGAGTCTCCTGGCTAATCCGGGAGTGTTGGCAACCCCTTTGATTAAGCAAACTATCAGGTGTGAAAACGCCCTAAGAGTGTAAGATCAGTGGGAGGAATCAGGCCCAGCTCACTGACCATAGACGGGTCCTAAGGAAAGCCAAGGCCATCTTGTATCACCCTCCTCTGTGGAAGGAATTTGAACTTTTGCTGTCAGGATGCCGTTTCAAGGTGCCAGGAGTTAAAACAAAGATATTTAAAGTGTCTTTTGTCCCTGCTGCAATCAGAATGTTGAACTCCACCTCTACCTTTCTCATCCTGCTTGGAAAGCTCCTTGCTGACGTTCTCTGTTTAGAATTGAATTGATTAAATTGACAGAGACAAGAAAAAGAATGAACTTTCAAACTTTAACATCATTCAATAAAAAATATCAAACGATACACCCTGTGTGTGTGAGGGGGGTGTATGAGATGAAAAAATTCAGTTACACTTAGATGCACTCACTGTAGCCTCATCACTTTGACTAAACCATCAGTGAGGTTATAATGAAATAATGAGTTTTACAGCAACGTTCAGGCTCTGGGAGGCTCCTGTATAGATATAGGTGTTTATCTCAAGCTGACAACGTGTATTAAATCACTGATATTTTACTTAAGTAGGCTAGAAGTAAAAGTACTTGTGTGAAAATCTACTTAAGTAAAAGAAAAAAGTCTCATTTAAAATGTCCTCAGAGTAAAAGTTACTGAGTTACTTTTAAGAGAAGAGAAAGCTGAGATCTTTTCCATGTGATTCTAAAAGAGGAGAGGACATTGTTTAAATAGTTTCTTTTATTTGGAAAAACTGGAAATTCCAAAATAAAGCGTACAAACAAAGAAAGGCCAGATTCCTCTTCTCTCCTTTGCTGGCTGACCGTTCACTCTGAATCACTTTATGATTGTCCAGTTTCTGATGCTTATGTTGAGCCGCAACATCTGTAGGACACAATCTGTAATGGATGTGATTTAAAAATGTACACCTCCTGTTTCTCTGCTGTTTTTCAGTGCAGAAGCTGTTACCATGACGATGTGAAAAGGGCCTATTAGACTTCAGAGGTAGAGCCAGTGCAGAGAGGAATACACCCTGAGCCAAGTGGGCGCGGTTAGATGTTGCAGATATTGCGTCACGGTGATTTAGGAAAAGGAACTAAACAGCTACATTTTATTGAGCCGGCTGCGTCAGGATTTCCCCAAAAATAGAGTAGTGGCACAAGCCTATAAAAAGGACCAATGGAGCGTTTGGACACCAGCAAACCTGTTTCAACATTAGGACTGCGGGCTGAAGATGACTTGGGTCAGTCTGCAAATGGTAATTCATTTAAGTGATATTCAGAGGATGCGCCCTGTTGCGCTTACAGAGTGAAATCGGCTTTTTTATGCGCGCTGATTTGAGCATGTGTGTCAATTAACAAACCAGATTCTTCATATTTTACATATTGTTAGATTTGCATTGGCTGGCTGTTCATCCTGAGCGACCGGACTGCTGCTGCGGCTGCGCGGAACTGTTCGAGGAAAAGATGCGTCAGTCAGAATGAGCTGGAGCATTTCACTGCGAAGTTTGAGAAGAAGTACCACCGGGAGAAGTTCAGTATCCCGAGGCTGAGGGAGCTGAGGCAGCTGGAGCCGCACTGGGACAGGCAGAGCTGCTCCAGCTTCACCCTGCAGACGGCCTCACGGCAGCTGGGCAGCCGCTCCCTCTCCCCCTGGAGGTACAGGTGAGGCGGTGTGGAGCAGCAGCATGAACACAAACCAACACCGGACCGGAGAGAGTCCTGCTCGAAAACTGTTGTTACTTTACTGACATTTTACTTAAGTAGAAGTAAAAGTACTGCTGTAAAAATCGACTAAAGCAAAAAAGCATCTAGAATTTAAAATGTCCTCAGAGTAAAAGTTACTGAGTTACTTTTTAGAGAACTTGGTTAGACGTGATCTTTTCCATTCCAACATAATGAGAGGACAGAGTTCAAACTAGATTATTTTAAGTGAAAAATTCGGAAATTATAAAATATGGTGCACAATGTACCTAGGGATTATATTATTATTATTATTAGTAGTAGTAGTAGTAGTAGTAGTAGTAGTAGTAGTAGTAGTAGTAGTAGTAGTAGTTGAGATTTGAAGAAAATACAGCCATTCGAATTTCTGTTGTCTTTTGATGATAATAACACGGACTCCAATACCCACAATGCCTTGCAGGGCAACCAGGAAGCTCAATGCATTCTTTGTCATGTTGTGGTTAGATTATACAGATTAATATCAACCTCAAACGGCAGGTAAACTCTCTCTAAACTTTAACTCTATTCTATCCAACTCTATTTCACAAATGAAGGTGTGTAATGTGAGCTGAGGTTTACTCTGCACTAGAGGTCTTCACGGGTCTACCCGGACCCTAGGATCCGAGACCCCGTACGGGTTCGGGTCCACGTTTTATTATGGTCAATCGGGTCCGGGTCGGGTCCCATTCTATTGGTCCCGGGTCTGTTTATCATTATGTGTAATACCCGAGTGGATCCGAGAAGACCCGTGATCAGCGCTGATCACGAGAGAAACGCATGAAGCGCTGTGTAACTTGCGGTATGATTACTGACCATTAGGATCAGATAACAAGAGCGAAAATTTGGTGAAATCAATTAATCAATCATCATTTGAAAAGCCATACGTGATATTACGACCAATTTATCACTGCAGGAACGCAAAACTGACCAATAGAAACAATGTAGCCTACTGCAACTATTGTTTTATCATTAACATGAAATTTAATTTCCTTGTCACTTATTGTAGGCTATAGCTGTTAGATCCCATTATGGAGTCTCACTGTCAACTAGACAAACTGTAGAACAGCACAACTTGGCAAGTCTTTCTGTTATTTTGATCTCCTTTTATTAGGCTACCATATGTTGTATCCGACATGATAAACGTTTTTAGCAGTAGAACGGCATTTTCAATAGCAATTTTAATTACCGGGTTTGACCCGAGTCTCTCTCCTCTCGGACATGCACCGGGTCTGTAATATCTCGGGCAAAAACAGGTCGGTATAGGCTATATATATTTAAAAAAAATTGTCGGGTCCAATCGGATCTCGGAACGAATTTCCCGGGTCCATTAGGGTTCGGGTCCGTCATTTTGGGCCCGTGAAGACCTCTACTGTGCACTGTAACACTGTAACAACTTCTTTAGCTCTCAACTTCAGACTATTTCTCTTAGATTCTTATCTTGAACATGATCATTCAGAAACATTGAGTAACACGCACAAGAATGAAGTTTGGTTTTCATTCACTTTCACTAGCACTCCTGTTTTGCTTTCCTACCTGCTGCCATGACAATGTTTAATAAATGACTCATCACTTAGGCTATCAGTCATCCAGTTCCATAGCTTTATTATTATTAGGAAGAGTGATACGTGAACTCAATATCAAAACCAAATACTTTTGTAGCGACATCATGAACATCAGACCCAAAACACTTTAGGATGGGGCTGTTGAGGAAGAAACGGAAAAGTCCCTAAACTAAGCAACATCCCTATATGCTCAATTAGATGTAAATATGGGTCAAATGTTACATATTAAGTGAGCATGTGGGAATGTTGCTTAGTGTAGGTACTTTTCTATTTCGTTTTTTTCTATTGTCGTATTTCCTCAACAGGACTATCATCAATCACCAATATTTGTAAAATACATGATTTCCTGGTGTTGAATGATGTTATTAGGTCTGTATGATCCTATATGATAAAATCAAATGTGTAACTTGAATACATTATGGAAGCTACTGGTGTAAAACCTCACCTTATCTTACCTTATCTTATCTTATCTTATCTTATCTAATCTAATCTTATCTTATCTTAGCTTGCCTTATAGCCCTTAATCACAGTTACAGTCTCACAGAGCTTCACAACGCCCCCATAATGAAACAACAAATGAAAACAACAAATGCATTTCCTCAGTTGTTCTACATTTTGTTTAGTTGCCCACTCAGAGTTGTTTTGCTGACCGGCCTGTGTTTTTCCAGTGTGTGATTCGTCTGCTCGTCTCCTTCAGAATAGACGAGGAGGACGGCCGGATCCCGCGCCACATCGCCATGGCCGAGTGTCTTTGCGAGGGCTGCATCGTCAACCAGCGTGAAGACCTGGGCTACAACTCTGTGCCTGTGTGGGCGCAGCTGAGGGTCCTGAGGAAGACCACCTGCCCAGGTGACGCACAGAGATTCCTGATCACAGCACAGGTGGTTGAAATCCCTGTGGCCTGCACTTGTGTTGTGCCTACAACTACTAAAGGAAAATGACCACAAAAACATCAAGTCATAGACTCAGACGGGCTTTGGTTTTCTTTTTTTAACCAAATTGATCATATCAGGATAATCCTTTTTGAGGGATGGGGTTTAAAGCTGCAATAAGCAAAACTTTCTGACCACTAGAGGGCGACAGAAACCACAACACATTTGCAAACAAACTCACAGCAAAGCCACTTGCTAATAGCTAAGCTAACCCTCCCTAAAGAGAAGTCTCACCGGTTACCAGTCTCACTTTGACAGATCTTTCTCCTGCTGAAGGTTACATGTCCCACAATGACAAGTGAAGAGGCAGGTAGCAAGTTTACTAGTTTAACAAGTTTACTCGCTCGCTTCATCGATTCCGCCATTACGAGAAAATGTTCAGGAATGGGAGGGGGAGAGAGCCGCTTTTAAACAGCGAGGGAGGAGCCAAGCTAGTTTTTAAAAAATGAAAATCTACTGAATGGAGCGGGAGAAGCTTCGAGTCCGTCCGGGTTTTGACAACAAGCTGTAGAAAAGAGGTGAAAACAGCAACACAGCTGGATATCGGTTTCATTGGTTTCATATCATTATGTCTCAGTGAAATCTCCACATAGCACACATTAGTTTCAGGATCGGTTGTAAGGTCTGATATCGCTTATTGCAGGTTTAAATGAACTATTTCCATGTGATCTCCACAGTGTTAAAGGCTTGTTTTGTTTATTTAACAGAATATTAAGTGACTTCTGATGGAAGATAGAGAAAATATCTCAGGTAGCTGAGGAGCTATATTGTTATATTGTTACTCCCCCACTCAGTATAAGTCAGTTGTTATTAGACTGATAGGTGGGTGTTCTCTATTATGTCCACTGCAAGAAGGGAGCACACTTACTCTTACTTGTGCACACCCTCTTACACATACTTGCCTATCGCTTTTGTCATGTAAAAACCTCCTAACTCCAATTTTGGTGCTTTTTATGTTTTAACTTAAATTGAAGGATTATATCTTCCTATCTTCCTAAATTCTGTGACCCTTCAGCTTCTATATGAAACCCTCTTAAAACCTATTGGATGATAGTCAGAAATAGACTCTTGTCAAGCTGAAACCAAGGCTGTATTTTTTCATTTGCAGTCACTGATGAATGTGAAATATGACAGCATCGATAAATGAACCGAACGTTGCAGATGTTCAGATGATGCTGACGCCACAAACTGAGCAGGAAACGCTCCAACAGTTAAAACAGGGAACACAGTAGGCTATTTATAACAGACGTGACACACTAATCCTTAAACCAAGCCTAGACGGGTAAAACTTGTTGGGAGTAATCTGTGCATGGGAGTGTAGTGAGTTTCCTCACATAAAGTTGTGTTTGTTTTAAAACTCATTTGGCAAACAGGAAATGTAAGCCTCTACTGGGTGAACTAGGCCCAGCACTGATGTAAGACACCTATGGATGTTAAAATTGTAAAGAGGTGTTTTAACCCTCATTAGATTTTCTTATACTGTTGAAATGATACTGGTCTAATTTTGATCTTTCATGTTTTAGTAAGTAAAGTAAAGGAGTAAATTCAGGGGTAATGATGCCATCAAATGAGCCAGTAAAAAGTCACGTGTGTCAGATTTTGTAATAACGTGTCTCTAGCTAAAAATTCCCTCATCACAGCTGGAATTTAGTCTTGTTATTTTGTCTTGATGTGTATCTACTCTGTACTGTGAACATACAGTCGTCTTATCCATATGCTTCATGTCTGTGTGTCTTTCTCCACAGAGTGCTGAGTGAAGCATGTGGCTGAAACATTTGTCTTTTTTCATTTGCATCAATGCACTGTGGAACTGTTATTTAAAATCAATAAATTGAGTCGTTTTGGCAAGACATCAGACCTGTTGCATCTTTTGCACCATATCATTTTTTCCAATTAATTTTGACTTTACTCTCCTGCATCTAAATTCTAGCAATGTGAGTGCAACAGCATTTCTTTCATTTTAAAATACAATCTGGAATTTGTGTGACATCTGAATTTTGGGTATATTTATATACGCTCTTAAAGAGTTGGGCTTGTAGTTTAAATGTATATAGTTTTGGGGAATTTTCCTAAACCATCATACCTGAAAACACTGTTTAAAACTCCAGTGATTAGATACACTAAAATTGTGAACAAAACGAAACTTTCTACCGCCTAGCTGTCTCATTCTGTCAGTCCTTGTATGGAAAGCACAGACAGTGAGTTTCAGAGTGGAAAACACGTCTCAAATCCAACAAATCGATGTGCAAAGCAAGCCAGCAATGGGGCAACAGTGTTTTAACAGATGCAATTATGGATTGAGTCTTTTAGTAAAGTGTTACCATATATTTATTTTTAGAATTGCATCATATACAGGTCGGACACAAAGTAGAAAAAAAAAAAGAATTGCATTATATCCTGGTACACTATTGAACATCCTGTATTTAGTTAATCATTTGTTGATGTTCTTGAAAGGCCACAATAGCCTGATTGAGCTTAATGGACTGCTCTAATGAAGTTCAGCTGCTGCACTGCAAAAACTGACAAACTGAAGTTATTTTATCTTGTATCCAGACTTATCAGCTTATTTTAGTTGTTTTTTTTTGGTGAAATCTGGATTTGTTTTTACTGTACTAGCCAATAATTTTACTGGTTTCAACAAATTTGACTTTTTTTCAGGAAAATGTAACTGTGTGTTTCAGGACATTCACTTGGTAAAAAAGTTGGAGAAAGTTTCTTGTTTTAAGATTTTCTTCATTGTTTTATGATGATTTCTTGAAAGAAGTCATATTGGCATGTATCAAGTGAAATTTATTGAAACCAGCAAGATTATCTGCCAGTGCAGAGAGATAATTTGGCTAAAAATATCATTAAATAGGCTTGATAGGTCTGGAAACAAGTTAAAATCACTGAACAACTTGTCATTTTTTGTACATCTAATATAATGTTTTGCCTAGGATGCAAAATAAGTATCATTTTCTTGCATATTGTAGCATGGTAATAAAATATATAGGTAATTTTCTCAGACATGTTTCTGATTTGATTGCCAGTCACACAAATACACAATAAAAAACAAGTTGTGAGGTTTTTCTTCAGGATGGTTTGTCACCTTATTCAAGTGCTTGTTAAAAAACGTCCACTTGGTGTCTCTGCACAGCAACAGGAGGAAACATTCTGGCTTGAGGCTGAAAAATCCCCCGCTGGCTCTTCAGCAGACACACAGCAGGTCGCGGCATGTTCGCCTCACTGCACAACGAGTTTTTACTCTCATATCAGACATTTCATCTGTAATGTGAGAGGAATAAACCTGCTATGGAATTACCTTTGTTGAACCTAGCAGCAAAGTGTTAGTACACTGCAAAAAACGTCCGTCTTAACAAGTCACTCGTCTCATACAGAGGCTTCAAATCTTAAAATTCTGCCAGTGAGGTGAGATAACTCTTGCTCGCTTGTTTCCGATACAGTTTCACTTGTTTCAGGAATTTTCTAGAAAGGAGTGTCAATATGTTGAAACAAGTCAGAATAAGGCAGATCACTGCACTGCTATCAAGAAAATGACACTTGATTCTACAAAATTGTTGCAACAAGTTGATTTGCTTTGGAAACAAGTGAAATTATCTAACGCCATTGGCATTTTGTCACTTATTTTAAGAAACTTACAATTTTAGGACTCAATAATAGACTAAATGACTTGTTAAGATGGAGATTTTTTGCAGTGTAATGACATGATTGCAAGGTATAGTGCATTCAAGTCAAGACACCAAGACACCACAAAATAGTTGGTCATTCATTTGGCACGCATAACAAATTGATATCTGATATTTGTTTCATCAATATTTGCTATGAATACCACTGAATATGATTGTCACTCTGCAACATTGTATAGACACTCATTTGACATTTCAGGAAGCATTTAAATCAGTCAGTAATATTATCATAAATAATATTATTATTTGTACAAAGCTTTAGAATATAAATTATTCACATCTTACATTGCACCATAAATATGAACAAATGTCAGGCTAAATTAACAGAGTTGACAGGTATGATATCAAAACATTGTGTGGAGTGGTGGAAGGTGTGTATGTGTATGTGTGTGTGTGTGTGTGTGTGTGGGGGGGGGGGGTTTGCTCATTTAAAAGTGAGAGTATTTTTCAAATTGTGATTATTCCTCATCTAGCAGTCAGTATTTGGCTTCCTCAGTCGTTTTTCCCTAATATTAATATTTACACCTTAGCTTGTGATCTATGACAGTCGAATAGTGCAGAAAAATGAGGTAGAATGCAGTTTATATGAGGAAGTACAGTGGCAGCTACTGCACTTTGCCTTTGTTTGCTACTGCAGTTAGAGATAAGACCAAATCAAAATGTTTATACACAACACAGATAACCATACCACAGAGGCAATATGAAAAAAAAAAACTTGTGTCAAGATTAGTCAGTTCTTCTTGTGTCCTTTAGAAGAGAGACATTTCTTTGTTGTTCCATCACTGGTGGACAAATACTCGGTTCGCAAAACACAATGAGAAATTACTGACAGAGCACAATAAGGATTATAATGGAGTGAGAATCCCAGTGTTTGCCAGAGACGATGAAACTCATTATTCTATCCCATTTGGGTGTGGCACTAAAATTTCGACAGACTTCAGACTTCAGACTTCCATGATCGTGTTTTAACAGCAACCTGGTTAAACCCGTCACATTTTGGTTAACAGCTTCATTTGACCCTTTGTTATATTAACAGTGTACTCAGACCATCCCGCATTTTAAACACCAAACTGTTACAGCTCTTCTCTTCTTTTTTCACCTCAACAATTAAGGCTGCTGGTTACCTTGCCTGTTGCCAACACACATAAATACACGCCTCACTAAACCCTAGCAATTAAATCGTTAAACATTATTTGATCAGGTTTGCATTAGGAGCATGGTCAGACTTGGCTATGATGTCATATGAGGAACTGAAGGCAAACCGGTATGTGTTGTACAGTAATGCTGGGCTCAGATTACAGGAGTTTTGAAATTAACTCACACACATATGGAGAAATTTAACCGATTTTCTTCTCTCTAATCGCAAACAAGCTCACACTACAAGTTTAGAAAATAACGGTGCATCACACACCACAAGATGTTATAATGATCTTGCGTGAGGGAGCTACTTTACACAACACGTCACGTGATCATGGGGAGGCACGAGGAAGATGGTTACAGACATGGAGGCTGAACAACTGGCTTTGGTGTGTGCTGTAGTTTGCAGTACCAAACAACAGCCTCCCAATAATGGATGAGGAAATGGTTGGAGAGACGTGGGAAACACAGATTGTCTGTTCCTCAGAGAGAACTGGAGGCGAGAATTTGGTACACTATAGTCTCAAGGGCTAAAGGTTTGCTGTTGCTGTAGGCGATACCGTCAGCTGTCACACTGCGGCCGGGACGTTAAAGTTGTATTGTGCACCGTCCAGATTTTAACTTGCAAATATCAAACAGGATATACATTATCGGGGCGGCCTCGATGCGCCTGCGAACAGTTTGGGAGGGTTAAGATTTGATTTCTCAACAGCTCACATTACCAAATATTCTGTGCCGAACATCAGTACCGACCAAGGCCCAAAAGAAAAAAAAAAAGAAAAGCAGTTTCTTGAGCCTTTCTCTGGCTGTCATTCTGTTTTTTGACTCCTTCATTTCAAGATTGTCCTCTATCAACAGAAAGGCTGCGGTCTTTTAAAGTCTTTCCAAACCCACACCCGATCAGTGTTTTCATTAGCAGTGGTAACTATTATATTGGAGTAAGCACAGCGATTGTAAAACAGAGGGCTGACATGAAACAGATTCCAGTTTGGGGGATTGGTGGGTGAAATGCCCAGGTGTCTCATACACAACCCCAAATATACATCCTCAATGTAGACCGGTTTAACGTGTCTGGACGCTTCTACAAGCTTTTTAGGGAGGTCTAAAGACAAAACGTAACCCAGTCCCAACGCATAACGTGGGTAATGTGACTCAGGGAAAACCGATACAGGTAGGTACCACTTAGATCTTGGGTCCCTCAGAACTTGAGCTCCCGTTGCCACAAGCCCAGTCATGTAGTTGTCCTTTGGAGCGTTTAGCAGCATGTTGACCAGGTTGTTCAAATTCAGGAACGTGTCTGAATCAATCTTCATGGCATAGGAGGCACTGGAGCAGTGAGAGTCTAGCCACTCCAACATCACCATGGTCTTGATGGTCAGGTTCTTGTAGCAGTCCAGGAAGTCACTCTGGATCAGGTCCTGGTGCTCTCTGCTCTCCTGCAGCAGCTGCTGTTGGATTTGCTCAGCTCCTTCTCCAGGGTGCAGCGCCAACAGAAAGAACAGCTTCACCACTTTGCCCAGTACCGTGCTTTCACTGCCCCAGGTGCTGCGGATGATGTCGCGATGCTCCCGGTTGTGGGGCGCCACTGGAACCATCAGAACCACGAAAGGCTTCTGTTGCTCGCATTTGTTTGGCTCGTTTATAATGAAGTGGTACTCATAGGGGTATTCCACTGAGTACGGTCCCGGAGATACATAAGGAATTGGTGTTGGCAGCACAGCTTTGTTTTGTGTCGTCAGTTGAGTGACCAGTGGAGCCTCTGCAGTGGGAACCGGTGGGTTCTCCGTGAGGTGGACCACCTCAGTCTGTGGGACAGCTGGGGAGGAGTCAGAGGTATTTGTATTGACATCAGTGGTGTTGGGAGGAATTTCCATGTAGGTTGCACTTTTAAATTGCATCCACCATTTTGCTGTATTATTTTGCATCCACCATTTTGCTGTATTATTTTGCATCCACCATTTTGGCTTCCAGTCAGCTGTCATTTCCATTATATTCGTGTTGTAAAAAACCCAAATTGCTGCCACAAGCAGAATACAGAGGAAGCAGCGACGCCGTGGCCAACTAAAGCATCTCCCACTTTCTGCCGACTTCCCGCTATCCATGATTTCCTGGCTGAGAGAAAAGAGAAGGTGATGAAATAGACCTGTGTATACCCCAGCACTCCTTTAATGCAGTGTCTTTGATTTACCAGAAAGGCTTTGTGTGGTTACTTATTGCTTGGTGGAATAACAGTGAAACTCACACCTAGATAAAGAGCAAACAAAGGCAGAAGTGGAAGAATAGGTACTAAAACTTCAAAGTGTTGATTTGAAACTTTTGACTGAAAGTAGGATTAATGTTTCCTTTTTTGTAATGCTGATACATTACTCTCTTGCTTCAATTCTTTATGTTAAAGTCATAAAAATGTCATTCATCAGTGTTGTTCAATACAGCTCAACACAGGCAAGCCTAAGTAATGAATTAATTTATATCAATTACAATGACTATAAATGAAGGCTCCTACTATGAGATGACACATTGAATGCTATAATAGCAGTATGTTTCATATTTTACTCTTTTTTTTAATACTTTTTCATAAACTGGTGCTTCCCAAGCTATAGCCTCTTTGAAGGAAATGTTTCACAAATACAGAAAACAGTACAAAAAAGCCCACATACCTTCGTCCTCCGTTGGCAAAGCCATTCTCTGGCATGTTGAGACTCCGCTGCCTAACTGTTAGAGTGAGTCCTTTGCCATGTGCAGCAGAGAATAAGCCTGGTAATGTATGTTGCTCTACTGGTGTTTCCAGTTTCCCGTCGTGTTTTCACCGCCTCCGTTTTACCAGGAGAATGTTGACACATGAACTGTTCTTGAGGCACAAAACACCTGGACCAAGATTGCAAAATGATACCACTTGATAAGGCATAGAGTGGGAGTTAAGCATGACTTCTGCCTGTTTGTTACAATAACTTATATGCCTTACAAGCACATCAATATAAAACAAGAAGTTACAAACAGGATGTCCCTTCTTCAGCTGACTCTTCATATGGCCACATGTTCACCACAACCACCATAGAACATACTGAAAGATTAAAAAAAAATGTGTTTAGTGTCTCTGCGCATTTTCTTATCTTAATCCAGC
This sequence comes from Centroberyx gerrardi, assembly GCF_048128805.1. Lineage (NCBI taxonomy): Eukaryota > Metazoa > Chordata > Actinopteri > Beryciformes > Berycidae > Centroberyx > Centroberyx gerrardi. Next base: position 3,673,389 of record NC_135997.1, read on the forward strand.
TCAAGCAGTCCCATATAGTCAGTCATGCTGCTGCGTTTCCATAGCCGTCTCTAGAGTTCCTGGGTATTGCCACCAGGGTATGCAGATCATGACATGTAACCATGGTGCTCTGATCTTTTCTACCTGCACTGGAGCCACACCTTTGTTTTTGCTGGAGCCCCTGAATTGTCAGTGTGCTTTCAGGAAAAACTCGGTGGAAACACCCAGAGGCTTTGGGAGCAGCTCACTTCAGCCGAGCTATCGTCCTTGTTTGCATGAATGACACTTGTACCTGTGGCAGTGGAATACTAAGAATGTGTGTGTTTGCTTGTGTGTGTGTGTGCGTGTGTGCGTGTGTTTGCTTGTGTGTGTGTGTGTGTGTGTGTGTATGTGTGTTGAAAGAGTGATGACGAGAGCGCCTGAGAGAGGAGAGCCAGTAGAAAGCTGTAAATACATCCCGTAGGTTTCAGGATCACGCCAGGCTGGACTGGGCAGATTTTCACAAATATTGACTTTATCTGCTTGAATTCACAGGAATAACAAACTGTAGCTGACTTCTGTTTTAGGACTGATGCCATATATTTATCGCCTTAATCTAATATTTTGCTGTTGTGTTGGGCTTGTACCTTGAAGTGCATTCACACAGTAGATGAGAATGGGAGGACAGATACCTATAGGCTACCTATAGGCTATGGAAATGTATCTCATCCTTACGTAAGCCTCGTTTTAGGGTGTAATATAATCAGATAATGAGAAGGAGCAGGGTGGGGGGCGACAGAGCTCCCTTAGGAAACTAAAGGCTACTAGAAAGTTGAGTTTCAGCCTTGAGGGCTACTGATGTCAGTTGTGATCTATACTACCAGTCAAAAGTTTGGACCCACCTGATTGAATGCATTATGTTTTTCATTCTCTTAAAGCCATTTTGATCTAAATGCGTATGCTTAAATGCTTGAAATTTGTTTTTTAGACAAATATAAATAGTGAAGTTGATGAATTTCTTTCCAAAGCCTTTGCCTTTCCATCAAGGTAAAGGGCAGCTACTTTAAAGAATCTAAAATGTAAGATAGTTTTGATTTGTTTAACACTTTTTTGGTCACTGCATAATTCCATTTGTGCTATTTCATAGTTTTGATGTCTTTACTATTATTCTACAATGTGAAAAATAGTAAAAAATAAAGAAAAATGTGGTGTGTCCAAACTTTTGACTGGTATGTATGTTCCGATTGTTTGTGTCTATGTATTATATCTATGAAACTATGAAGTAACACAAATGGAATTATGCAGTGACCAAAAAAGTGTTGAACAAATCGAAACTATCTTATATTTTAGATTCTTTAAAGTAGTCGCCCTTTGCCTTGATGGAAAGGCAAAGGCTTTGGAAAGAAATTCATACATAGGATCAACTTCACTGTTTATATTTGTAGATGATTAGATTTGTAGATTTATAGATGCAAATTTCAAGCATTTAAAGGATAAGGCCGGTGTTTTTTAATGCATTTCTTACTGTCAACAAATCCTATGAAAATAACAAAATCAACAATGCTTTGCTCTACTCCCATTACTTTCTGACTTCCCATGTACTGTTTTTAGCCGTCAACCCGGAAGTCATCGGCTCCATTGTAAGCTAAAAACCTTGAAATACAGCTCACAAAGACATAGTTTCAATTTTAAAAATCGCTAACTGTTACCACGAAAAGTCAGACTGTTGTAGTTATTACCAAATCAAATTCAAATGGGAACAAATTCTTCATTACGCCGGGGACTATTTTCTGTGCTACGGAACTACTTTCCTGAGATCGCAAACGTGTTTACAGCCGGCTTATTAAAGTCGAGATTAAATGAAAAATGCCTTTTTAACCCTTTTAGATCACATCCCCGGTCATATTGTGCACCTATTTAACAATATATGCCAAAAAAAAAATACAAAAAATCAATTTCTTTGTATTCTTATATCAAAATTCAATCATGTTTTCTTCCTGTAAAACAAAATATGCCGTGTGCTTACATAAGCATGTCTCAACCAATTTCAACCAATAATATCATGACATCCACCCATCAATCAATCTTCAACTTTTAGCGCACAGAGCTAAGATTCATTAGTTAGCTAGCTAGCAACAGCATGGTACTTCGTTGTGTCTTCGGGTGTTATGACGCGCCCACTATTAAAGGAGCTCACTCTTTTACTGAGCTACTGAGATGTCTAAACCAGGAGTGACCTGGTTGACGCGCTTCGCTAATTTGATGTTATCATACGCTATCATTTGCTGTGTGTTGCGTTCAATACGGAATCTGCAGGCTGTTCTTCAATTGCAAAATCACGATCTCTTTATTGTTTCCATCGTGCGTAAGTGTGAATACAGCCCATTTTCCTGTTTCCATTGAAAACCAAACACAGCTCACAGCATGACAAAACAGAACTTTAGCGCCACAGCGGTCAAAAACCCTTTGCCCTTCCGGGTTCAAACACCTGACGACAACAGTGAATTACCTACCTATATACCTGAGCTCTAGATAATAACACAGCGACACCCAATGTACACACAGTAAAGGGCAATTAAATTCATGTTATTTCAACAACATATTTGGCTCCTACACCCACTTTTCAACATTCAAATCAATTTCCTTCCAACGTTATGTCCCGCCTGTCTTTCCTGTTTCACTCGGAAATACGTCACGATACGGAAGTTGGATACTCTCGAAATGCCGTTTCATCTCGACTTTAAGTTGTTTGAGGAAAAAGTCGGCTGGCCCGGTGCATCGCGATGATGAAATATGTTGCCCAGAGCAACGGCATGGCTCTGTGACGTGTTTTTAATCGTTTTTTTAATACGATGGAGTTCTATGGCTGCTGGGACATGAGGCTTCACTGGGCACCGGCTACATGGACGAGACTTGTTGGCAAAACAAAATCATTGCTGATTTTGTTATTTTCATAGGATTTGTTGACGGTAAGCAATGCAATAAAAAAACACCAGCCTTATCCTTTAAGCATAAGCCTTTAGATCCAAATGGCTTGAAAAACATAATAGGCCTACATTCAATCAGGTGTGTCTAAACTTTTGACTGGGAGTGTATATGTAAAAGCTTTTCTAGTAGATTGATATACAGTAGAACTACAAAGTAAAGAAAAAAAAACTCCCCCCACACCCTACCCCACCCAGTGCGGGCAGAGGTTCAGCGTCTTGCTCAAGGAAACTTTAATAGGAACGGACACTGAAGCTGACATCTGATCTGTCACCTGTCAGTCATTGGGAGTGTCTGTCACGCCATCGATCCTAATCACATGTAGCTGCTCAAACATAACAAAGTCCAAGAGGTCGGATAAACTGATGTGTGAGCTTTCATTTGATTCAAGGTTTCAGATTAAAATAAGCTCAGTCCTTCATGTCTGTCGACCCGGAACTCCAGACCGGGAGAGGCTCACCATGAGGAAGCTGTAGTCCTTTCTGGCATGAATAACATCTCAAGCCGATTAAGGTGATGAAATAATTGAAATTATTGTCATATAAACGCCTTTATCTGATTATTAGTAAGCATAATCTGGTTAATACATCTAGATTTCTGCTTCTTTTTTTTCTTTATCGGGGCATAGCTTTATTCAGATTTATTTTGTTTTTTTCAAACTTGTCATAAAGTTTGTCATCTTACGTTGGTTCCTTTAGACCTATAGACAGATTATTAAATGAATCCATAGCTACACCAGGTTATTAGAGAAATTGCGCCACTTTGAACCATGTTGTAATTGAAATATTGCCTTAAAGTGATTATTCCCAGTAATGGGAGCATTGCTGTGCGTGTGAACGTGCTGATTGGTGCCGTGATCCGGATCGTGTTGCTGAGGGCGGGTTGTGGTGTGTGAAGGGGCTTAATTATTTATTATTAACTTATTATTTATTAAAGCGGTCAGTAGAATACACTTGAGAAAGCCAGTTAAACTCACGTCCTTTGCGTTTGCTTCATCTGTCGCATGCACGGGACACATTTGATTGTAAGTGAGACGTCCTCCTTGTTTGCATGACTGACGCGCTGAAAGCTGACGATAAATGGCCATCAGCCCGTCTGCGTCAGTCCAGTTGATCATAGATTATTTTACCGTTAGGCGACCCAATACACAATTACTGTAGGTGAGGCACAGAGATATGAGATAATGAAACGCCTTAGTGAAACATTTACATGTGTTGAAGCAACTTCCATGGAGACTGAGTTAATAACTCAATACTTCCAGCTGACACTCAGAAACTCAGAATCTGCACCCGGGTAATTCTACAACTGTGGGACATCTATGGAATGTCTCTCACGTATAATTTTATTAAAACTTTTTTGAATAATATGGTTTTATTTTCATAAATTATGTTTGAGCAAATACCAGCATTATGTATTGTAGCAACTGTATAATTACACAAAGAAGTAATAAAATGAGTATATTCATAAATTCTTTTCATCATTTTCATTTTATGAACATGAGGTAATCATGACAGACAGGCATTCATTGCCAGCACACCAAACATTAGGTGTGAAATAACAACTTTTATGTTTCAGTTCAGCATTTCTGTCTTCTGATAAATATCTGAAATCATTATTCAATCAAGTAGTCTCTCAGTTACAGCAACTTGAGAGACTACTTGGTACATGCGTATTTTGCACATAAGAATAGACCTGCACAACCCATTCAGACACTTCTCAGCCCTCTCACCAATGGGAACTACCGCTGTGGTAACTGTGCACAATGTAACAACACCTCCAAGATTACACATTTCAGTCATCCACACACAGGCAAACAGTTCCCTATCAAAAGTGTGATTACCTGCTCTTCCACTCATGTGGTTTACATGTTGCGTTGTCCTTGTGGTTTATCATACGTAGGTAAAACCACTAGAAAATTGAAGCAACGCATCAGTGAACACAAGAGTGCAATACGCAGAAATGACTGTGATTATCCTGTTGCTATGCACTTTAATGATAAAAAGCATGACATCTCTTCCTTACGTTTTTATGGTATAGAGAAGGTAAAGGTGCCACCTAGAGGTGGTGACCATGACTTGTTACTGAAGAGATGTGAAGCTTTTTGGATCTTCACATTACAGACATTGTCCCCCAAAGGTCTTAATGATGAGTTGCTACTTAATGTGATGCTGTGAATATTAGTTCTGTATGGGATCAGCCAGGACAGATTCCTATTTGATTGTTATTAGATTTATAGATTCATCCACTAATGATGAATTTTCTTCTATTGCCCAGGTATTGAAGCCCTGTTTGGATGATTTTTGCACATTGTCTTCATCATCCCTATGTTTATGTATTTCAATTGTGAGATTCAATGTATTTTAATTGTGAGATTCAATGTATTTTAATTGTGAGATTCAATGTATTTTAATTGTGAGATTCAATGTATTTTTCTATATTCATATTTTTTCTTAATTTTTTTTTTCCTATTTTCTATTTCTACTATTATATGATTGAATGTGGCTATGTAAATTTTGTATTGTGGTAACCTACTGCCTATTTAGAGGTATATTTATGGGGTAGCCTAAACAGTGAAATTATGATAATGTTACCCTGAGATTTGCCATTAGCCTAATATTATTATTGTCATTATGGAAGAGATGATTTTGGATTAATTGTTTTCAACTTTAACTATATGATTTAATGTTTGTATATAAATTGATGTAGTTGCCATCCATCATAGATTGTGGAATGTTCATTTTTGATGGTGGGTTGTGCCTTCTAATTGGCTAAATGCACACAGACTGTGGGACTGATTGCCTGACAGCTCATGGTCCCTGATTGGCCTCACCTGAGGAGGTGTTGGCTATATCTGTCTGGAATGTTGTTTGTTCCTCAGTTTTACCTGATGAAGGTCTAAGGACCGAAATGTTGTATCAGTAATAAAGTTTATTGCAAGTAAAAGGACAGTGTGTGGGAATTCTCTCTACTTTAATCTAGACTACAATCTTCTCAGCAGGTCAAAAGATACGGTGGAGGGATAAACTTCTAATCAGTTCATTCCCCATTTGGTGTTTGAGCTGGTTGACCTCCTCTCTGGAGGTCAACCAGCTCCACCTTCCCCAAGGTCAGATGAGTATGGCAGAAGACAAAATGGCAGAAAAGCAGTGAGTCATAAGACCAAAAGGCCTCCCCAGTTGCTTAATCAATTATCACAATTATAAGTGATTAATTTTCTATCGATCGACTAATCAATTAATCGACTAATCGTTTCAGCACTAATTGGGTTACACTGGGCACATGTCAATCATTCTATTTGCTTCTTATTGAGCATCCTGTGCTGAAGTTGTTGTAGGCGATGTTTTTGGCAGCTCGTCTACTGATCTCCACTGTTGGGACAGCAGGCAGCGCGGGGTGCGTGTCATGGAGGAGAGGAAGAGGGAAGAGGTGCCGGAGGAAAAGAACAAGTGACTGTTGGACTTTTGAATGTTTCCATTGTGTGTGAGTCTGTGTGGAAGTAAGCATGCCAGCAACACTGTTTAAAGAAGTTCTGTAAAGACACCAAGAGGCTCTTCAAAACACTCCATCTGGGTCGTAAAACGCTAAACACAGTCAATAACAACAGATGTCGGTGTGATGAAAGTTTATTCAGTTTCAAATGTATGAATAGACTATTATACTGCTGTACACACAGGATGAAATAGATCTTCAAACTTGTTGCTGAAACAATCAGAAGCACCTTTCAGTAATTTTAAATGGGAAAAAAGTGTGTATCTTGAAGTATATACAGTATCCAATATACCTTTTGTTGACCCCATACATTATACTGTATATCCTATAATGTTGAGATGTTTCATTTAAGAGAGGTTTGCTGAATATATTATATAAGTATGATGTGAATTATGATAATCACATTTTATATATTCTCTTGTCATAACTGTTATGGTGATGCAAAATTATGGCATCATAAAGGGCTTTATTGTCAGTGTTAGAACTGTTCCGTGGCTTCTCCTGGACTTTTACATCAATACACTAGCTATAGTCTGATTAAACAGGTGCTGCTCATATTTGCATTTATAAAACAGATGGTTGCAGTCCTCCATTCTGACTGGCTGAGTCATGTTTGAAGTCATTGTAAAATTCCTGATAAACACACACCTGTGCCTGCAGAACAGTTAAATTAAATATGAATGCGCTAATCGAAAATCACCATGTATACAATTACTTATTAGCAACCACTTCATTAACTATTGTCCAAAAACTACATTGCTTGGCGAAAGAACAACAAACATTGCTATTATTATTATTATTATTTATTATCATTTAAAAATAAAAGTTTTATTGAACATTTGAGCTCTTAAATGGTGTGTTCCTGACATTTTGCAGAAGCAACGCTTTACACCGTGCTTTATTCTGCTTATCATCGAGCCTAATAACGCCTCTTTGTTCTTCTAAAATGACTAGAAATCATGGCCTCTTGTGGTTTATTTCTTATTTGTTAAGCAAACACAGGACCAGCCCCAAAGTAAATCTTTAACCATCAACTTCAAGACAAGTGATGTGTCCAGCTCTGTCCCAACAGATAGAGCAGCGCTTAAATAATGACTTAACTGAGTTAGCTAAGGGAGGAAAACAAATAAGATGGAACGACTCTAAAGTAAACAAACAAACACATGTATGTGCTTTTCAGAAACTTGATGTGTGAATTTGTTGAAAAGAACATTTGAATTCATTATGCATGACCTGCATGGGGAGAAAGGATTACAATCTCATGTTGCCTTATCCATCGTAGTTTACAACAGTGCAGCAGTAGTTCTTGAGCTGATATTCCAATATAAACTATGTACAATGAGAGTTTGGGTACCACCAATACCAGATATCCTTCCTTGGCATTAAGCACCTCGTCACAGACAGTGTCTCATGCATTCACAGTTGCTTGCAGCAGGTACAACACTCTTTTACGCTTTTATGTGTGCTCTCATTTGGACATCAAATTCAAGGATTTTTCAATGAGTTTCAAGTCTTGTTTGGTGAAATTCAAGGACTCAAAATTGGCATTTTATGGTCAGAATTAGACATCATAGAAGCCTCATGTTCTTGTCAAGTCAAAAAATCCAATTGAAATCCTTCATTTTAACACAAATCTCCATCACAGGGTTTTCCTCAGGTTGTGAAGTGTTGATCCGAAGACAGAGAGAGCTGAGGCATATTGATGAATTTGGGTGTTATATTTTAATGAAAGGAAATCAAGCACTTTCAAGGCTATTCGCTATTTTAAAAACTTCCAAGGACTTATTTATAAACCTTCAAGGGTTTTCAAAGCCCGAGGAAACCCTGCTTAGTGTGTCGGTTGTCCACTGTTGTCCGTCTGATGTCTGATATTCCACAGATGTTACCTGCCTCACTGTGTTTATATTAGTTGTTGCTGTCTTGTTCTGCTCTGTTTGTCATGTTTGTGCTGCTGTTGCCCTATTTCTTATCCATCTTATTGGCTTACATGCTAGTAGCTTTGTTGCCGTTTCACTGTTAAGAGTTTGTGTTCGATATGCTATTGAGTGCTCATTTGTCTTGTAGACCCTAACCCGTATCAAAAAGCATTTTACCTTGTGCCAAGCCATCAATGTAAGTACATCCTTAATTGATCTGTCTCATTAAATAAAGCTTAGGTAAAATAAAGTGTTCCATGTATTTAGTTACATGAAAAAGTTTAAGAATCCTTAGCCTGATAAGATACTAGATATAGTTTGTTGAAAGCTTAATGGATGTAAGCATGAATACAGATTATGAATAGACTAGAACTGGAAGTTTAAGTGTAACACAATGTCCATAATATAACAGTCACAGCTTTCTATTCTAAAGGTACTAATAACAGATACTGCATGTAGAACATTTTTGCCAATTTAAAGATGTAATTACAAAAGGAATGGGTCTGAGTGTGCAATGCATTTCCTGATCCGTCAGAAGGCCGTAGATGGAAGCTCAGATTGATGACTCCTGCTTGACATTAGCCCAACATTGTCTTTTCTGGACAGAGAGTTGGGCTCATCTGGGCACGGTGAGAAATCGGCCTTGGACCAGTTGTCCTGTGACTCGGCGGCGAGTTCGGCGCCCCTCTCCTCCTTCCACAGCCTCTCGTACTCGTGCTTCAGCTCCTGATAGGAGCGGGAGAAAGTGTGGAAGATGGAGGTGGCAGGGAAAGCCATGATGAGGATCCCGCTCAGGATGCTGGTCAGCGCGACAATCTGTCCAGGGATGCTGCGCGGCACCATGTCGCCATAGCCCACCGTGGTCATGGAGATGATGGCCCACCAGTAAGAGGCCGGGATGCTGCTGAAGCTGTGCTGGTGGGGCGTGGCCGCAAACGGCGCCAGTTCGCTCTCAGCCAGATGGACCAGAGGTGAGAAGAGCGTCACGGCCACGCAGACGAACAGCAGCAGCAAGCCGAATTCCCTCATGCTGCGCTGCATGGTCACTCCCAGAGTCTGCAGGCCCAGAGAGTGGCGAGCCAGTCGCATCACGTATAGGATCCGCAGCGCCCGCAGCATGCGCAAGATCAGCCCCAGTTTGTCCAGGTAGCCTCTGCCGCCCGCCGGGGTGAAGTCCTCCTGGGACTCATCTCTGACCTCGACGAACAGGGACACGTAGTACGGCAGGATGGCGATGGCATCGATGACGTTGAGGGGGCCGCGGGCGAAGGCCAGCTTGCTCTGGGCATTGACAAATCGCAGCACAAACTCCAAGGTGAACCAGGCCACACAGATGGACTCCACCACAAACATGCTGCGACACTTTTGGGAGCATTCACCCTGCGGACACAGAGACATGCAGCGAGGAAAAGACACTGAGTAACTTTTGAATGAGATTCAAACGTTCCTCATATTGTTTGTTTTTAGTACAACATAACTTGTGTCCTTGAGACAAGCCCATAAACAAGGTAACAACATAAAACCATATTTTGGTTTTGTTAAAATCGATACTAACATTTCAGATGAAGATCAATGTATTTGCCAATATTGAAATCCACTAATCTTGATCAAAATCTTGAGATTAATTGGCAGAATTAAGTGTTGCACAATGTGTTTTTTTTTAAGGGCTTTTCACACAGCACTTAGCCCTTCACACAGGTAAATTCCAAAGTGGGATAACCCCAACTTTAGCCCAGGGCTAGCTGGCCCTGCATCCCAAACTTTTCAGGGTTATCCCCAGAAAATCGTTGAAAACCAGGGTTATCTGTTGGCTGTGTGAAAAGGGTTAGAACACTTTGTGTCACTTGTGTGTTTTCCAACTTCTCCTTCACAGTGTTGCTAAGCAATGCTGTGTGGCATTCCTGAGCTCAAGTGTTTTTATTACCACAAAATATTCAGACATGCAAGCCCTGAGCTAACAAGAATGCCGGTGAATCATTAGCCATAGGCTAAGAGTTAGCCATGGGTTAAATGTCTGTGTGTGAAAAGGGGTTGAGCTAACCCTGGGCCTGGCCCGGGGTTAAGATAACCCTAGACTAAGAATGTGCTGTGTGAAAAGCCCTTTCGTGTTCTGATGCCATAGAAATGTAAATTAACACCACTGCTCCTGTCTCTGATAGCAAGCTACCTACCTACCCTGCTCTCCACATCCTATTGTGTTGATTGCCAACCTGCCAACAGGGGTTGGACCCTGTGCAGTGGCGAAACTATCATATATGCAGGTAATGGAGCTGCATTGGGGCCCGCACGCACAGGCCCCTCTTTATCTCACCACTATCGTATCATAAGATCTCAAGCACTGACTCTACAGTATACACACAGTCACTAAGCTATAATGGTAAGCGGTAAGTATTTATAGTACTCAAAGTCATCTGCTCCATGGTGTCAAATACTTGATGTCATTCATTCACCAAATAAATAACAATACAATAACATAAAACAGTTTTACATATAGTTTATTGACTCCTCTATGTTACATTTCTAAATTAAATTTCAATAAGGATTAATGGGCGATTCTGGGTTATGCTGATTATGGACACATGCGTACTACTATGTTAGAAGAGTTAGAAGTTAGAAGTGTTAAGACAGCAAGTAAGTGTCATCAATTATGTTTTCATCTGTGTCAAGGTGCACTGTCACCGATTATGTTTTCATCTGTTATGGTGCTCCGACACCAGATTTTGTCAAGTATAGCACGGCGGTCTGTTTTCCTAGTAATCATTTAATTTAGGCGTCAACTGTGCAGTGCATTTCGCTGTTGCTGGTCGTTTTAAAGCTGCATGCTTTCACTTCTTTCATTCGCTACTGACATTACGTTATGTTACCGTAACATAACGTAACCTTATATATAACAAATCTTATAAGAGAACCTGATCACAATAACTTCTGGTGAGGTTGTAACGGAACGATCCGTACCGAAGGGAGAGGGGAGGAGGAGAGGCAGGAGGAAGGCAGGCCGCAGACTAAATAGCAAGCGGAACATTATGCAGTCCCTCCAGGAACTTGCGATTTTGCGATCGCAATAATTAACACAAATTCAAGAAATCTCCGCAATATTTGCGAGAGCTTGCAGTTTTGCAAAATTGCTGCAACTTTTCCGCATGAAATGGCCAAATCAACAGACCGCTTGTGATTTGGACCAATTGTCGCATTCGGTGTCGTGGTAACTTACGTCATCGCAGCGCACATTCAGGTGGAAGATGAACAAAACTCACCTGTCAACAAAAATGACTGCCATAGACCATGCAAAACAAAACAAAAGCAGCAAGAATCGAGGTGAGTGCAAAATTCAAGCTCTTGGAAGAGTTAATAGCTTAAACGGAGAGTGGGAGAGAATAGGGGGAGGCTGTGTGTGTGTGTGTGTGTGTGTGTGTGTGAGTGAGAGAGAGAGAGAGAGAGAGAGAGAGAGAGAGAGAGAGAGAAAACTTTTTTTTTCTTTGCTTGCAATTTTTCCCAATTCCCGCAATTTTACCGCAAAAAGAGCACATGAAACCTCGCAAATTGTATCGCAATTTTTGAGAAAAGCCGCAGCAAAATCAAGCATTTTTGGCCACAATAATCACAAAAAAACTCTGCAAAATCCTGGTGGGACTGATTATGATGCAGGACCCGCTTTGAACATCTTGCATTGGGACCCGGCGCTGACTCGTTACGCTACTGAAGACCAGCCAAGTTGAGTGGGCAGTGATTCCTCAAAGAACCATTGCATCAGTGTGTTTCATTCAAGTCAAAACATGAATGAGTGAAATGACATAGGGTCCAAATTCAAAAGCTAACTTATGATCACCTTCCCGAGCTCTACATAACTCTACATAACACTAAACCATGAATACAACTCACCAGTGCAAACAACGGTAGTCTGCACTCTTCTCTCCTGTTCTCACTGGTGAAAACATTTTTAAGTCTCTATATGTGTATCCTCTCACAGTTGTCTCAGATTCATTTTTAAACATATGTTATTGCGTCTTCGATTCGACTTCTTGATACTAAGAATAAATCTCTAAATTTAAAGTTTCATCCCTGTATGGTCAACTACAGACAGGATGTTAGACTAGATGTCAGTATGTTCTCCAAAGTAGAGTTTATATCAGTACAGTACAGGGGCTTTATTACCTCTAGTTTCTCACATTTCTCAGAACTCTGGCTTAAACATATTGATTTTAACACTTGAAGAGATAGGACACCCTCAATTTTATGCTTTCTCTGCCTACTGCGTGATTTTAAACATTTTTGAGAGAAAGGAGAAAGGGCAGTGACATGTATGACATTTTAAAATCTCTGCACCACCAAAACAGCAACATTCAAAAGTAATTTCAACCAACATAAAATCCAGAAAACAAACATTATGTCAAGATTATAACCAGGATGTATGTGTTTCATTATAAGATTGCCATGAACATTGATTAAAAGCTGAAAAAAGTGAGTTTAGGGTGTCCTATCCCTTTAATGAAACCTGCCCTCTGCTTTTTCTTGCCTGTAGAAGTTGTTTTCATCTCTGCTCCCGTCTTTAAAATCACAATGAATTGAAAAATGACTTTTTCACCTTGTCACCTCTTTCAAAAAGTAGGCTCAAAACATTTATTTTCTCTATGGCCTTTTGCTAAATCATCTTTCTTTCTTTCTTACTTACTTTCTAATGTCATTTTATGAGTTTATGAATGTTTTATGTGAAGCACATTGAATTTGCCTTGTATATGAAATGTGCTATATAAATAAAGTTTGCCTTGCCTTGCCTTGCCAAAGTGATGAGTCAACACCATTGAAATGCTGCTTTCTTGTGACTTTAACTCCACTTGAGCTGATCTTGCTGCTTGTCAACAGTGTTAACTTACTAAATCATTTCAAGAATCTATGTCTGTCTTCCTTGGATTCTTCAGTTTTTAATTAAATGTTTTTAATGAAACACACACACACACACACACACACACACACACACACATACTTTTGGAGCGCGGGCACGACTCACTTTTTCTTGACTGGAAAAACTTGCTTTCTTGCTCTCACAGTTGCTATCACTATCACTTTCTCCACCTACATGTTAAACCCACAGCTGAATTTGACAAATTCGACGAAAAAGTTCTCTAGGGGTTGTCAAAAGGCATTCTGGAAAATGTAGGAAGTCACTAACTGAAATAGAAGTAGACACCAAAAAAGTTAATTACAGCACTTCATCACAAAATAACTCCTGGAATACATTGGACATCATAGGCTGATGATAGTAAGAGTATCCGAGGGTGGAGTTTTCCTTCAAGCAAAGGGATCTAGTATCACCGCCTGCACATAGTATCTATGGTGTCCCCCTAGGGTCAATAATAGGCCCATGTTTAATTATGCTCCCTCTTAATGACAAAGGCTGTCATCACAATATCTATTTACATTGTTAGGCAGATGACGCACAGCTTTATTTACCTGTCAAACTGAATGACAAAGCCAGTTTCAATAGCCTTCTAATCTGTTTTGCAAACATCACATGCAAGATGTCTGCAAGACCTCGACTTGAAAAAGACCTTGGTCTCCTGTCTAACAAGTTAAAAGGAACCATAGCTTCTTCTTTGACCTCTGAACCAAATTAAGAAATCCAAGTTAAGAAGGATGGACAGTTCAGCTCTCATCAACAATTAAACATATCCAAAACTAGAAGGGCACTCGGAGAGCGCAGACCTCCGCCAAGGTTCGTACTATTATTGCTTGTTCGTGAGTCGGATCCAGATCCGCTCCAAAATTTAATGGGTTCTTCCTTGGCCCATGCTACACCCTTCCACGAAGTTTCATGAAAATCGGGCCAGTAGTTTTTCCGTAATCCTGCTAACAGACAAACAAACAGACAAACAAACAAACAAACGGCACCGAAAACATAACCTCCTTGGTGGAGGTAATAAAGCTGTTTGCTTTAGCGTCTGGCCTGGAGATATTCATGCTTTTATTTTCCCTCATCTTGTCCAACTCACTGAACCCGCGTCTCAGTCAGAAAAGCGATCCATCGTCTTATCCATCAGCTTATTTAACACGCAGCAACAAAGCCTTTAAGCTCAACCAAGAAACATAATCACATCACCCCAGTTTCGGCCTCTTTACACTGATCAGTTTTAGAATTGATTCCAAGATATTACTGATCTAGCTAGCGCCTGTCTACTTCTGTGATCTGGGTGCGCGCAAGTGTGAACGTTTCTGAAAACAACAGCTGTAGTGAAGATCTGGGTGTAAATATCGGTCTTTTCCAGTTACAGTGTGATCGTTTGGCTTCTAGCAGACTTGGATTATAATGCACAAACTGTATAGAGTAATGTTATGGTCATTTTTTGTTCTTTTTAGAACTCTAAAGAACCGGTCCGGACAGTGGTGTAGTCTACGTGATACGCAGGTATACGCCGTATACCCACTAAGAAAGCTCCAGGATTTCTGTATACCCACTTAAAAATGCGCAAGGATACGTAACAATATAGTTTTGTGACAGAACTTTCACTTCAGTGATTTTGTTTCACAAATACCGGGTAGAGTATAACTGCAATAAAATAAGTTTTGCAGGGGAAGGCATCTCCTCCATTCACACTTCCATTTATAAAACTAGTGCAGTGCCCGTTCGCCCCGCTGCTGCACAGAGCGCTGTTCGCTTGTTTATTCAAAGTTTATTAATATTGAACGTGTCGTGTGTCCAAATTGCACCAAATCGGACACTGCACGTCCTTGGGTCCCCAGCAATACACCCGCCAAGTGTGAAGTAGATCGGACGAACGGTTCTCGAGATATGCGAAGGACACACACACTCACTCACAGACAGACAGACAGACAGACAAACAGACAGAGATTCCTTGCTTTATAGTTAGATTCACCCTGTGCGCTCTGTCTGTGTTACGAAGCTTGGAACGTGGTGGCTTCCCATATAGGAGGGGCTTTGAGTTTGGCCGTGGCCCGTGACCTAGACCTGACGTCACCTACCGACGAACACAGTTGCTTGACGGTCATTTCCCCGGCTCTATACAGGGTATACAGGGAGGACCGCCAGTCCTGGGTCCCGGGTCCCGGGTCTGGCGGTCCTCCCCCAGAAAAAAATAGTAATTTAAAACAAATTTCCTGCATTTCTACACCGCCTAACCTCTTGGATTAAGTCAAGAAACAGCAACCCTGTATAGAGCCGGGGAAATGACCGTCAAGCAACTGTGTTCGTCGGTAGGTGACGTCAGGTCTAGGTCACAGGCCACGGCCAAACTCAAAGCCCCTCCTATATGGGAAGCCACCACTTTCCACGCTTCGTAACACAGACAGAGTGCACAGGGTGAATCTAACTATAAAGCAAGGAATCTCTGTCTCTGTCTGTCTGTCTGTGAGTGAGTGTGTGTGTTAGGTGGTGTAGAAATGCAGGAAATTTGTTTTAAATTACTATTTTGTTTGTTCCTCACTCATACACCACAACCTAACTTTCCTGTGACATTTTCAGAAAAGGCTGCATGTGTGACAGAGGTTTATGTCTCCATGCATCCACTCATGTATAGTTATATATTGTCATCTGCTTCATACATACCCTGGTTTCTTCCTCTCTGAGATCCGGCATGGTGCTGATGCACAGGCTGACAACAGTGATGACCACCATGATGACAGAGAAACAGGCGAACATCTTCCCTGCCAGGCCTGAGTGAGGGTTTTCCATCATTTCTCTCAGTATCCTGATCAGTCTGCGATAGCCCTTGTCGGCCTCCACGGGGCTTTTCTTAAGCGCCACCCTCCTCTGCCTCCACTCCTCTTCCTTGCGCTCACGCTCGGCTACTTCCTCCACACGGGTGACCATGCGGCGGCGGCAGCACCGCTCCATATGGCCCGGGTCCACGCCCCAGTAGTCCAGCTCATCGTGCAGTGACACGGCGCACAGCTCCCGCAGCAGACGCAGTTTACCCGCAGCCAGGAAGTTGAGGATGACCCTGAAGGCCGTAGGGTTGCGGTCAAAGAAGAACTCCTGGCAGGTCTCGTCGTAGTCGTCGCAGAGCCGTGCGATCTCCTCCGGCGTGGTGCAGAAGCGTAGGCGGCCCAGGCGGCTCTGGGGAAACTGCTCCAAGGTGCTCCAGGGGAAGGCGTAGCGGTTGCCCCCGACATTGACGAGAGCCTGCAGGGTGTGGTCGACCACGTACGAGGCCTCGGGGTCGCGAAGCAGCTGAGCGCGCTGGAAGTACACGCCCTTGATGGTCTCAGTCTCCGGGATCTCTGTGAAGAAGCGGTCGAGGCTGCTGTCATCGCTGCTGACCGAGTAGGTGCTGAAGTCGTGGTTGGCGTTGCTGATGATGGGCATGCTGGCTTCAGGAGGTGCGACGGGACGGAAGACTTGTCAGTATGTCCAGGTGAAAGGAGAGTAGGAGGAGGATCCACAGGAAAGTTCTGATGACAAAAAAAGAACAATGTCAGTCCTTTGTATACCAAGTTCTCATAAAATGACATTTTTCATTACAAATGCAGGATTGTGTTTGATGCAGGGCTGAAGTACTGGAGTCTGGTCTCCACACCACTTTTCTGACTTCTTGGACTTGCTCGGTCTCTGTTGGATGTTGAATTTTTCCTGCTTATCTAAAAATATCTAAAGATATTATCTTCTCCCCAGCACTACAAACAATTTAAGGGATTACATATTTGTATAGAATGTAATGAAGTGATTAACTCTTGCATTTATTAGATAAAATCCTATGCATTGATTAGTCATAATCTTATGCACTGATTAGTTGGATTTTGAAGGGTTTAGTACTGAGCTTCTGCAGATAGCTCTGCATCTTTGTTGATCCTTAAGGGAATCCTAAAGCCTTGTTTTTGCATTTGGTAAGATGTGTAGACTGTTTATTGCCTGTTTATTGCCTATTTTGGTCTTGAATAGTCGGTCTTGACTTGGTATCTCTCCCATCTGGACCTGGTCTTGACTCAAACTCAATTGGGCCTGATCTTGGAATTGCCTAGAGCCCTGATTTGATGTAGATGTAGGTAATCCTCCTTCGCTGAAAATATACACTTTAAAACATGGCCATCTATGTATGTGTTAAATCTTATTATTTGTATATTGGAAGGGAAGAATTTGCTATCAATTAATAACATTTATACAAAGTATTTTTTCAGTTTGATGAGCTTACATATGCTTGCATAGGCAAATGCTCTGTATAGACAAGCCTGAATGGGATTCATCGGCCTTGCTGCTGGCTGTGTTCATTCCGGATAGAACCCCCATTCATTTTCCCATTGACAAATACCAAAAAGTTTCATATGAGCAATTTCCTGCATGAAATTCACCAGGACTTTGCTTTTGAACAAGCTTAGGGCTGTATACTACAACCTGAATAAAATTCAGCACAATTAAACATTACAAAACCAACATTTCATCTGTAACAGCCCACGGACGATTACAATCAATAGAGAAGGATGCTATTATATGGAAATGAAATCACTGTGATGCTTAATTCAATGTACTCTAATACAACTTCCAACTCCTTTGGCAGAGGTCTTGCCTTTGAATACAGCCACCAGAGGACAACATGAAGACTTTTCAGCTGCTTCATACTGAGATATCAGGGTAGATATTATTATTTTAGATCTGATTAAAGAAGATAATGTAGACCAGTGGTTCCAAAAGTGGGATCCGGGGACCTCCAGGGGTCCTGGAGGGGGTTCCGGGGGGTCCCCAGCCATATGAGCGGTGTAATTTCACTATTATTTCACTCCCTAGAAGTTAGGACAATAAGAGAGTGTGTAAGGATGGCTACTTTGTTTATAGGTTTCACTGCACCCACTGTTAAGCCTTATCTAACAATTTCAGACAAATTATTATCATATTAGGGTCCCTCGCCTCATTTATCTATTTGCAGGTCATTGTCATAAAAAAGTTTGCGAATGCTTGCTGTATACCCAACAGTTGAGTAAAAGACCCATGCATAAAACACAGGTGTCTGTTTTACGTTGAGCATTTTTAACTTGCAGAAAAGTGGTTCAAGTTGTTTTCCTCAAATATCACAAAATGAGTAGATTTCTCCAAGGTTTACACCAGCAACCCAAGACTTAAAAGTCCCATTTTATTCAGTTTTCATGATTTTGTTTTCAAATAATGGATAGGAATAATGTTCTTAGTAAAAAGTTTAATTGAATTAGTTAAATTGAATGTATTTGAAGACTAGGGTTGTCAAAAGATTTTTTAAGTATCAATTCAGATTTTTTGAAACAATATCAATATCCAGTGCACCATACATTTGATACCAGCCTCGCTGTTTCACACAAAACGTTAGCTTAAATTGACTTGTCAAACTGAAGGGTGAAATAAAAAGAAACAGAAATCTGTATTCATATACAGACACACACCGGCTCACAAACTGGAACTGCACTAATGGATGTTGATGCATATTCAGACACCAAGGGCTCTCCAGCATAGTGTGTTTCTGTGCCTGTTGTACAACAGTAACAGTATTCATTCTTTCACTGTTTAAATGGTTATCTCTGTTGGATAGGGCCTCTTCTGGTTTTACTGAGTGACCGGCTCTGTTTTGTTCGAGCGAGCTGTTTCCTCAACCTGACAGTCCTTTTACAGAAGAATACAGAGTTGACAGCACTCTTGTTGTATTTGAAACATGTCGGCTTCTGCCTTTAACTTATGTTCTGTATTGTTACTTTCACTTCCTCAAATTATCTTGAAACTAAGGCCACATCCACACTAATACATTTACGTTTTAAAACGCATAACTTTTGCTACGTTTACGCCTAGCGTCCACACTACTCCGGCATTTTCGGACCCCTAAAACGGAGACTTTTGAAAACGCTGCTGACCCCGTTTTAGTTCGAAAACTCCGGGATTGCATTTTAGTCTGGACGGGCGGAAACAGAGACTTTTGAAAACGATGACGCAGACACCCACGTTCGCTTCCTGATTGGGTCTTATCACTCACGACGTCCGCCTTGACCGCCTTATACTCTATACTATACGTTTTAAAACGCCGTTTTAAAATGAAAACGTATTAGTGTGGATGTGGCTTAATGAAACAGTATCATTTTGTTATCATAAAGAATAGCAATAGTTATAATTCATTTTACAAAATGCTGTTCTATTTTGTGTGCCTGAGGTGTTTCCTTTTGTTTAGTTTTTTTTTGCCATGGAGTTGAAAATCCCATTTATATCAATGAGACCTATGCACTGATGGATGACATGGAGTGTGTGAAAATATCGCAATCCAGTCCATCAAAAAAGTTTAAACTAGTTGAACGTGGAGCGGCGGTAAACGTCATCTGCTAACAGACTTCATCAGCCAATGAAATATGTGCAAACTGCTTTAAAAAGTTTTTGGGACACGATCAAAACAACACAACCTGGTGGTTTCAATGCAGACTTGTTTGTGATTCTGACAGATGACAAATGTCCCACGTGAACACCGCCTATAAGAACAGTCACAGTACTGGACCCTGATTGGCTGACAACAGCAGCTCCTCAAATTCAAATGAGGTAAACCTGCTGAGTGGAGGCTTTCCAGTTCAAATGCTGCTGAAATGTTCAGCTGGCCTGATTGGACGGATTTCAGTAATTCTTTAGTGAGGGAGCCAATCAGGATCAAGTCCAGTTATAATGCGTTGACTGGAGTTAGTCTGAAACTGCCTGGAAAAAAGGGATGGGTTATTGAAAATGTAATAACTTTAAATTTAACCAATTAAACAAAAACAAATTTTAACAATGTCTTCATTAAACATCTTTGATTATATATGTATATAAATAGAGGGAACCTATAATATGGGACCTTTAAAATCCAGACTATGGACAAGGAATGGCAATACATCTTCCTGCCTGATTATCAAGGGCGGGGAATGGGTAGATTTCCAGACTACGTATAGCTGAAAGATATGAGTTAGAGAGAAAAGGTTTTTATTGATATCTTCAAATCCAACATCACTATGAAAAGGAGGTGAGGGGGTCAAACCCAAAAGGGCTTTGAAATGTCATTCAGATGTTTATTAAAGCGTCCAACTTGCAGTCCAGCAGGAGGATTATTGGGGACCTTTATCGAAGTATATTATTGATGAAGGACTATTCAACTGGCTATATAAAGCAAAAATGGGGAAAAAAGACCTGGACATTGAAATTTCTCAGAAGGAATGGGCATCTACAATGAGCACCACATACTCACACAGGAGAGACTGAAGAAAGACAAAAAACAAAACAAACTGGAATCCAGAACGAATGCTGGAGACGGTGCAGGCATTTCATGGCAGATCACTGTCATCTTCTGGTCGAAGTTGGGGGAAAAGTGGTACTGTCTCAAGTGTCTGGACTAAAATGCCTCAAGCATAGATTTATAAATATTTTATACTTTTACTTCACACTGCTCTGGTTTTGAAACAGAGTTTGGTTGAAATCTGCAAAACTGCAAACAACTTTCTCAAAAATGTGATACAGCAACTGTTGTGTTATCTCAGACAAACTGGAACAAGCATGAATAAAATCTGGCTTGGTGTTGCAGACAGACAGACAGATTTTGATTTTTGGTTATGACAGCTGATTATCAGCTCAGCGACCAAAACCCAGAATTTCAATCAGAGATGTGTCTGAAAATCGATCAGTAAATGATTGAGTGGAGGTGTGGACAGGTTGACAAAGATGATTGTCAAAGTTGAAATAACGGTGGTGTGAGGATGAGAGGAAATCGAAGGGGGGCGGAGTCCCTTCCTGTGCAAAAGGCCCATAATTCCAAACTACACCCCTGGTTTTGCATAAAGTCTTTGTTCATGATGTCACGACAAAAGTATCAAGTTTGGAGACTGAGTTCACTTGTCTCTTTTTATTGCTATGGAACTGGGTAACGGTGATAAGTATTTGTTAAAGAATAAGTTTGGTGATTTTGGACCTACAGTATATATATAATTTGCTTCTTCCATACCTGTAGTACTTGGACCCACAGACAATACTGGCTCCAGAGTCAGCTGTCGGTTGAAACAGCGAGCTCCGCTGCCTCTTGCTGCTAACAATGAGTCCAAACTGTTTTTCAAAATATTTCCAGAAAAGCCAGTCTGTGAAAACGATACGAGAGCGACCGATGTATTTCTATCCACGACCCGGAAAGCAGCGGCACCGCACCGTTTCCACTCAGTGGATCGTCTTCTACCAAACTCTACTGTTTATAATCTGACCTGACCGTCCAGAACTAGATCACTCCGCCAGGAACCACCTTTCACCCCACAGCAGTCTGTGCTGCAGCAGAGAAAATTAGTTCTGTGATTTCCTGATTAGTGAAAATTGCGTAACGGAGGAACTGAGTCATGAAATCAGCGCTAATTTTCATTTATGTATTTCACATCTTTTCCGTTTACGGAAGGAGGAACTGAGTCGTGTTTACTCTCAGGTCCCTGTGGAGCCACAAACAGCTTTTTTGGAGATATTTTGACAAATATTTGGACTCATTGTTCGCAGCAAGAGGCAACGGAGCTGTTTCAACCGACAGCTGACTCTGGAGCCAATATTCTCTGTGGGTCCAAGTACTACAGGTATGAAAGAGACAAATTATATAAAGGTCCAAAATCACTGAACTTATCCTTTAAAAATTCTCATGGCAGTAAGACAATTACAAGATGCTGGCTCCTAACCCCTGACTCTGAATCAGTGGATAGAAACTGTGACCTGAAGATCTGAAGAAACTATTTCAATGACATCTGTTTACATAATATGCAAAATTAAATAACATTCTACCTGACATATTTTTAATCAAAATTGAATTATCCACAAATTCATGACCTTTGAATGTTGTTATGCTTGTGTAGTGTTTTGTTGTTTTTTTTAGTTTAGTTTTTTTTTAGAACCTTTTTGGGTCAAAGCAGTATATAACAGTTTTTCCAGCTGGTATGTCGAATCTTTGAAGCTCAACATCTCAGAGCTGCACTCCACCCAGACAGATGCAGATAATTCCAAGCTCACAACATGTTAAATAATGAAACTGATCTCCGTTGCATTAAACTACATGGTAAAATAAAGATATAAAATATGCTAAAACTGTAATTTTCAAATAATAACCCCTAATTTGTTTCAGATCTCATTTTGTGAGCGATTTTAATTAGCATTTGCTTTTTTATCATGAATTTAGACAACAGAATTCTACATCAGGATAACTTGATATCATTATTATTCATCAACTACTGACAACAACTACTGAAAGATGATAAAATATTAAATCTAATTATGATATAGTGAACGGTATTTATTATATGGAATGTAAGACTTCCAGTTTAAGGCTATAGAAAAAGCAGAGCAGTACTGGGACATATAGCCTACCTGTTACTTAACGGTCAAAAACATCTCATAACATCTCAAAATCATAGTTAATGTAACCGGGAAGCATACAACTGAAAGTGAATGAAAGCAAAACTTGATGTGACTAACATTTCTTGTGCATTATACTCATTGTTTCTGCATGACTTCGTGTTCAATATGCAATAAAAAGGGAAACAAGAATAAAGTTGAAAACAAAACGAGTAGGTTTGCATATTCTCTCACCTTAAATTGAGCAGGTCGACTGTTTCAGTCCCGCTCTGTCTCTGATATTTGTCCAGGCGCTGTTCATTTTATCATCAGTCATTGGTGTAATGAAGATGCCTCACACTATTTAATACACAAGACAAACCGTCTGCCAAATTGTGACCGGAGGACTTCGCGTTTAAGTTACGAGGAAACGGCAGCGACAGCAGCTCAGAAACCTACCGAACAAATGAAGGTGGTGTTTTTTTTAGTTATCTCATCTTTAAAGTTGGAGTGAGGCTGCACTGAAGTTTGCAGTGAGTCGCTGTGTCTCTGCAGCATCACCAAGCGCGTTGCATCTCCAGCAGCGGAGTTGGAGGAATTAATATGATTTTGTCATCAGGTTGACGCTCCGCTTCCATTGGTCCGCGCTGCTTCCCGAGGAGAGAATAAATGCGATTATCTAACGGCGGTGCCCTCCGAAAACCTGCCGCTGTATTTTCATCTGTGTTGGACAGCAGGATGATGATGGTGATGATGATAATGATCCTCCTCCACCTCCTCCTCCTCTTCCCCCCCTCCTCTTCCTCCTCCTCCTGTTTCCACCCTCCCTCCATCCATCTCTGTCGACTCTCCGTCTCTCTCTTCCTCTACACTGTAAAAAAAAAAAAAAAAAACATTAAGGCACTTCAATTTAAAAACACAAGCTTGTTTTCTGCCTTGAAATTGCAAGTTGTACTTATTGCAAGTTAGATCACCACTGCTCTAAATGTAGTGAAACTAACTAGTAAAACAATAAGTTTAATCAACAAATGTTGACAAGAGTTTTCAGATGAATCCACTGATGAACCACATTACAGTGTAATTTATTCTTTAATTAGTGAGACGGTTTTTAGTGTCCATTGGTCAGACTTTTGCAGAGTAGCGGGGTAAGGATTGAACTGGATACTAATTTTCATCATGGTTATCAGTATTTACATTTTTCAGAGAAATAGGCTACACTTAACCACCTAACATACAGAAGGCACATGGAGGGTGCAAACCTCCACCATCATTCCTATGACTTCAATTTTAAGTTAAATTGATTTCTTGACCCTGCAAACATCCCCTTAGGATTTGCCATCAAGTCTCCACCTCTGTTAGTTTCATGGCTACAAAACGATAATCATCTAATGGTGGAAATCTTAATCCAAATCACCAAAAAAATCAAATCAATTGTTCCTTGGCCCAAGGCCGATCCGTCCACCAAATTTAATGGAAATCCATTCCTAAGTTTTTTAGATATCCTGCTGACAGACAGACAAACAAGCAGAAAATATAACCTCCTGTGGAGGTGACAGTCTCTATTCTGTAACTTTATTCATACAAGAAGGAAGGGTTTCTGGAGAGTTAACTCTAATGCAATGCATGCTGGGAAGTCTGCTAATAAGCTAACAATGTCTCTTATTCAACTGTTACATGATCAGTTTAGTGAAAGCTTGGTAAGATGTTCCTTCAATTCATAATTTGAAGTCATGAACTCATGTTTTTAAGTTATAAAGCTGATAACTCAACTGAAGGTTGAAATTGTGATAAAGCTTAAAGATGAGTTAGTTTGACTATATTGCACTGAGGGTTTTTACAGTGTATGGTTGCTTGAATGTACAGGATCCTGACCCTTCAGTTTAAATTGGGCGCATACTGTAAGCCTTTGGTTTAATGCATCCAAAGCCTGATTGTTGATCACTGAAGTTTGAAGAGTCAGACATCCAAACAGAAAGAGGATTAATAAAGGACAGAAGACACAGAGACAGTCTGTCTGTCTGTCTGTCTGTGTCTCTCTCTCTCTCTCTCTCTCTCTCTCTCTCTCTCTCTCTCTCTCTCTCTCTCTCTCCCTCTCTCTCTCACACACACACACACACACACACACACACACACACAGCAGGAGATGAGATAGAGAGGACTGTTGCTTATTATGTCAGTCATGATTTGCATCTCTGCTTTGCAAGAGGCAGGTGGCTGTTCTGGACCAGGCGCAAATGAAAACCCTCTATGAAGCAGGATGAACGTGGCATCCATGCTCAGAAAATACAACCTGTGTAAAACACATTTTTGGTCGGTTTGGGAAATGAGGCTCCATCCAAGTTTGGATTATGTATTTTGTAGCATTGCTGATGGACAGACACACTTAGGCCTACTATATGTTTTAGTATATTTTGCATATATTGTTATGTTTATTTTTCCAATTGATGTAATCTAGGAGTGTTACCTGATTGGCTCAACATAGTATTGTCTCTCATTTCTGTAAAGATAACCTGATGAAGGTCCCAATGCTGAAATGTTGTTCCTAATAAAGATGCTCTAATAGCAAAGTTCAGTAGGCAGTGTGAGTATTCGTTCCTTCCTACGCACCTGTCACCATGTTCTCAGGTGTGCAGAAGCTCTGCTGTTGGAAATTACAGCCAGCTGTTACAGACCATCGTGCCTGGAGGAAGTACAGTGTGGCTATTGAAGATGACATCACTGTGAACCATGTCTGCCCTCCTCTTTAACCCTGTTCCACTTATCAACCTTGCCTGTCCAACAGTCGTGCCCTTCTAAGCCCCATAGGCAGCCCATACAGTCACTTTCTTGTCAGTTGTAACTGCAGAGTGTTATCCAGGGTTACATCAGTATTTACTGCAAAATACCACCAACCCCCCTCCCAAACCAATACAATCCAGTTCATTTAGATCAGGACAAAGAGCGACGTTGTAATAAGATGGCCTCTGATCCCCAGGCTGATGAATGTCAGGGATTACGTGATAATCCACCGGCAGGAGGGAGGGAAGACTAGCGAGCATGCTGGGACAAAACGAGACTATAAGAACATACTGGGAAATTCAGTCAGAAGAATCAATCATGACTGTCAGCTGGTGGACTGGTGATAACCCTCCCCATTACTTTCTAGACCGTATTGTACTGGGAGTGGGTTGGGGGTTTCATGAATGCCTGAGATCATTATGTGTGTTAGGGAACACTAATCGTCATTTTCATATGGATGATAAAAGTTGCAGGTGTGCAGATAGTTCCGAATGGTTAATTCCAAGAATTAAATGAAATCAGTGCCTTTTTGGATATTTGTGTTATGAAGTAATGTGGATACTAGGTATTTTGACATATATTGATATTCAACCATAATCGTAGCCTTAATTAAAACTCAATAATTCTCTGCACCCATTCTGTGTGCCTGTACCCCTCTCTCTCCTTCCCTCATCAAACCTGTTTAGGTACCTGTCAGGTAAGTAATAACTGACTTCAGCGGGAACAAGGGGGAGTGCACATAGGCAAGCCTACAGGGAGAACAGAGGGAAATTGCCCTCACAAAGGCAAAAACACCCCTGCCCCGTCCGCAGACTCCGGGGTCCTAGACGGTCCTGGGAGGTCCTCTGCCGTCCGCAGACGCAGGCGAGGTGGGAGACGCAGACGTTAGGTCAGCTAACGATGGCTGGGCTAACTAAATGAGCCCCCTGGTAAAGCAGCCAAGGCAAACTGGTGTCAGGTGACTTGGCAATATAAAACTGTTAGAATGTGGAATGTAACCTCTCTGGGGGAAGAAGCCTGAGCTGGTGTGAGAGGTTGGGCTCACCTCCACACACAGTTTTAGCTGTGGAACCAAACTCCTTTATTTTGTATTTGTATACTTTATTATCCCCGTGGGAAATTTATCCTCTGCATTTGACCCATCCTATACACACACTAGGAGCAGTGGGCAGCCGCAGTACAGCACCCCGGGACCAACTCCAGTTCTTTTGCCAGTGCCACTGACCGGAGTATTAACCCTAACATACATGTCTTTAATGGTGGGAGGAAACCGGAGCAAACTCCACACAGAAAGGACCTAGGATGGACTGGGGTTCGAACCCAGGACCTTCTTGCGAGGCAACAGTGCTAACCACTGAGCCACCGTGCCGTCTATAGGGGGTGGCTTCTAATATTCAGGAGTTGTCCAGGGTGTGGTGATACTAAACAGTCCCCGGCTGGCTGGGGAGTTTCTCCCAGCAGATGAGAGGGTCGCCTGAATGCCACTGTGTATTGTGGAGAGGAAAACTCTGACTGTTGTTTGTGCACAGGTGCCTAAGAGCAGTTCAGAATATTCATTGGAGATGATGGGTGGGGAGCTGGAGAAGGCTCCATCTGTTGACTCTATAGTCCTACTGGGGGATTTCAGCATTCATGTTGGCAACGACTGGGATACCAGGGAGTCATGCTTGGGAGGAATGGTATCCATGATCGGAACCTGAGTGGTTTGTTATTATTGGACTTGTGTGCTAGTCATGGATTGTGCATAACAAACACCATGTTTTAAAAATAGGAGGTTCTTAAGTGTACACGATACCAGAGCACCTGGGGTCAACTTTATCAGAACCATTTGCACATTTCATTTTGAGCGAGGAATCAACCAAAACCGAAACGAAAGTCTTTGCCTGCAGAAGCTTCACCTAAGTAATCGGTGTGAATCGGAATGAACTCTGTGACATGGCATCCATTTCTCTGCTGCGATGTTCTGAGGATCAGTTAGAGGGGGTGGAAAAAATAATGGTTACAATATAATTCAATCCAATACAATAGCCCTGCAATAAATACCAGCTTTGTGAAGCTCATAATGTTCAGTTTTTATAGACTGTGTCACAGAGGTGTTGATTCAACTCTGTGGTCATTTTTGAGGCCGTAGTTTGTGGTGTTGTTTAGCAAATATCCCTTTAAGTGTCCTACAGTCAATGTTGGTGAGGCTGTACTTGTGATCACTCTTGTCTTTGCCAGTGCAGTTTGCCTGTGTTTGGCACGTCGTCATGATTTTTGAGACTTTTTTGAGAACTTCATATGACTCATTTTTGTAGCTGCCTTTGTAGTTTTGATGTAGTTACTTCAAATGTAATGTCCTTTTGTAGTGTTTCTGTTATTTTGTCCACCCTCTGTAAATGACAATTACAAAGGCAGCTACACAATGAGTCATATTCAGTTGAATATCAATTAGCAGTATGTGTCAGCTTTAAAAGAGGCCTGATAATCACCATTTTTATAAGTGAGATTCTTTTTATTTATATATATATATTTTTTCCTTTTTATTAGAAAGTCAAGAGTGGAGGAAAGACTGGGGTAGAGAGAGTGAGGGGGATGACATGTGACAAAGGTCCTGGGCTGGATTTGAACCCAGGACATTGAGGTTAGTTGTGTGTTTCATAACATAACATAAGACAATTGACTGGCACTTTGTTGATGTGTGACTGCATGAATTTCTTTACCTCTCCAGGTACAATGACCACTTCTCGCTGGACCCTGATGTCTTTAATTTTCGTACGTTTTTTCTCAACTCCCTGGAGCCAGTATTGCTCCATTTTCTGAAATTAAAAGAGCAAATTAGGCTGTCAACATTTACACTACAATAATTTCTAATTACAATCATTTAACTGGCTGCATGAAATACAAATCAGCTAAAAATGGTATGGTTACCTCAGTGGTGCTATCCTGTCGTGAATGTTGGCTACCGCTGACGGAATAGGTTACATCTGTCAAAGAAAGAGAGAGCGACAGAGAGAGAGAGAGAGAGAAATGGTGGGGGATTGAAAGATATACAAGTTGTGTATATAAGGGCTATATTGACACAATTTTAGATAGCTTGGAGAATTTGTACTGCATAGCACACTCAGCACAATGCTCTAGCAATGGACACTTATTTTGCTGTTTCCAAACACAAATTAAAAATGCTGCTCATAGTGCAGAATGAAGTTTGGCTAGGGAGGTTAACATTGCTGATCCCAGAACAGATAATTTGTTACTTGATAATATTTAATGAACACTAGTTTAACTTTGCCCTGTGAACAGGACAGAAAATAAATCTGCTCCCAGAACAGGCATGAGTCTTATAACCTACTGTAAATAAATCTGCCCCAAGAACAAGCTTGAGTCTTATAACCTACTGTAAATAAATCTGCCCCAAGAACAAGCTTGAGTCTTATAACCTACTGTAAATAAATCTGCTCCCAGAACAGGCATGAGTCTTATAACCTACTGTAAATAAATCTGCCCCCAGAACAAGCTTGAGTCTTATAGCCTACTGTGCTCGGGGCAGATATAGGACAAGACTGCCCAAATACTAAATGATCCAGAATTCTTCTCTTCCCCCATAACTAGTTTAATTCTGCCCTGGGAACAGGACAGAAAATAAATGAGTCTTATAGTCTACTGTAAATAAATCTGCCCCCAGAGTTTTATAATCTACTGTGCTCGGGGCAGTTAGGACAAGACTGCCTACACACCGGGGGGAAAGCAAGGTGAAGGTGTTTATTTCTGCCTAAAACAAGTTAAATAAAACTAATTATGCTATGTAGCCAGCTAACATTAGCTAGCACACAAGCCATGACCAAAGAATATGTAGCTGGCTATGTCTAACTGATCTCTATGGCCGTGATCACTAACATTTAATAACTACTAGCTAACAGCTAACTTGTTTACATAGTCAGCAAACTGTTACACCTGAGCACTTGTCTCTTTCTATTTAACAGGGAAGTTAATAAATTGTGAATGAAACACCTACAACTAGCTGACTTTCCTCTGTCTTTGACAATGCCAGCTCTGCCCGCCTCCTCTCTTTTTTGATTGGTCGCCTGACTGAACCAATCATAACAGTTCCTGCCCTGAGAAGATGTTTCAATAAGCAAAACTCCTATCTGCGTTCTCAGCAGGGGTGGGGAAATGCTGACGTCAGTGTGGGACGTTGTCAGAAGGTGCAAGGAGCACTTTGAGGAACTCCTAAACCTGGCACACATACCCTCTGTTCAGGAGGCAGTGCTTGAGGTTTTGTGGGGCATCAGTCAATGTCCTTGGTAGAGTCCACTAGAGGAGCGAGAAAGCTCCACAGGGGCAAAGTACTGGGGATGCACAAGAAATGCTGAAGGCTTTGGATGTTGTTGGGCTGTCGTGTTAGACACGTCTCATCAATGTCACCTGGATTATGCGAAAAGTGCCTTTGGATTAGCATAAAATGGTGGTCCTCATTTTTTAAAAAGGGGACCAAAGGGGGTGTTCCAATTAAAAAGGAATCACGCAGCTCAGTTCCCTGGGAAAGCCTGTACCAAGGTGCTGGAAAGGACTTGCTCTACAACATTGCCCTCCACACAAAAATTGTCCACTGTGTTACCACCAACTTCTTGTTTAGTAATTTTATGGCTTCAAGGCTACTCTCTCTCTCTCTCTCTCTCTCTCTCTCTCTCTCTCTCTCTCTCTCTCTCTGTAGGCTAAACCTGCATCAAGGTGTGTTGACTGTGACTGTTGACTGTCTTTAACATAAATCGACGTGTAAATGTTTGAAGTGCAAGCTTGTTGTCACAAATAAGGATTTTCCTGCTGTCATGAGAGAGAATTTAGCAAAGAAGACTGAACTCAATCCTGGAAGCCAGTTTTAAGTTTTCAGATGAGTAGGGTTTTCAGATGTTATTAACCATTAAGACTATAAATTGGAGTATTCATAGGTAAGGGCAGCAGCTCTTATGTGATGACAACCACACTATAAATGAGTTTAGGTATACAAATGCAAATATGTTACGTAATATGGTTATTTGTCTGAAAGTATTTATTTATTGCATCCACCAAGACCAACACAGGTTCATAAAGTTTTGTGAAATGAGCCTGAGCTCTGAAACGCAGATATGGACATGAATCATGTGGAAATTACGTTCCTCCAGCACAAATTGGATTATGTGACAATAGTACAAATTGGACACATCGTTTTCTCCTGTTCGTCACATGAAAAGACTAGCTAAAATTTCAACTTGACTAAATTTAAATCTAGTCAAGTAAAATAGCTTTGGTTACGGTTAGGTTAAAGTTTTGGTCATGGTTCAGTAAGAACAACTTGCACTAAACTGTGAGTGAAGTTTTCACTCACAGTAGAAAATTTGTTGTACTGAGTTGGGAATTGAACCCGGGTCGCCGCCCATCCGTCACTTTCCACTGCACTATTTCAATGTCAAACTTCTGTTTTCCCACTTTTTGTGCACAGAGCATGTTATATGCATTTTAAGACATTATGCTCTTTTCACAAAATTTCAGGATGCCATGGCTGATTCAGACTCTAGCCAGCCTTTTCATTTCATGTTGTTTTGGAACCTTAAGCCTCTGCAACATCATTTCCTGATGGTGTTGGAGGTTAGCATGGTTCAGTGGAATCTTTTTGACCGAAGAAATTTAATCACACTCAAGAGGGATTGCTCTGCTCTTTCAATTTGTGCCAAATTGCCAGGGGACCCGTGTAGCAGGGCAACTGATAATTCACCCTTGATTCAGCACAAACACTACTCTCAGAGACGCATTCATTATCCTGCAAGACTCCTGCCTCAAACCCCAACATCATCGAGTCCCAAACTCTACACAATCCTTCCTTTAAAGTGTTGTACCGATATTGAGTGTTGTACACACAAGCCCATGTTGCTAGCTTTGGTTCATTAAGCATTCAAGGCTTGTTTGTGCCATTCCCTCCCCTACAGGTTGCCCCTTTGTCTCTTGTTTCTTGTAATGGGATAGAGGAAGGATAGAGGAAGAGAGGATGTCCGTGGAAGGCAGAGGGAGGAAACCCTGAGAAAGATCTCAGATTATATGGACCAGGGGTCCTTTTACACCTCATGACCAGCTTCTCAGCCCCCTGCTCAGTTTACCAGTCATCTGATGGATCTTAAATACATCCAACTTAAATAAAAGCCCAGGAGTCAGATTTTTTACAGTTTTAAGGAAAGTGGGCATGATATTGACATAATTGTTACAACTTTAAAGCAGAATAACTATAGTAAGGAATGGGACGATATATCGAAATTCAATATATCGCAATACAAAAATGTGACAATACGTATCCTGGGGCAGAAAAATGAATGATATGATATTTTTTCTGCTGTAGTAATCACAAATGAGACGCTTGACCATCACAATTTCACAAGCTCTCCATCCAAATTATATTATTTACACTTTGTAATGACATTTTTAAGTTGTTGTTTACATTCTAGCAAGTCAGTGACATCACTAGAAAGATTTGTGACTCAGAAATAAACATAATTCTGCACAGTCAGACTTAGTTCAATGAACTTTTATTTATTACATCGTATCATGGTTATATCAAATAGTGAACATTATCTTGCATATCGTCCCATCCCTAGTTAATATGCATTAAGTACACAGTATGATCAAAACAAGAAAAAATCAAAACACCGGTGACTTCCCTCAGTGGCTTTTCATTTGTTTGGGTTGCATTATGTGGCATGATTTTTGGTCTGCTCTCCTCCTAAAGCTTATCACTGTTAGCTTATCAAGTCTTATTGAACATTTCTGTCTTCCCACTTAATGATGTGAAACACTGCCATCGATGCCATTCCAAAACCCAACAACTGCTCAGTAGGGATTATACAGTATCTGGTTGTAGAGAAAACACTGACATGCGGCTACATTCAACATGCTGTTCAAACCATTAGGTGACCACTAGTGTTTTTTTGATACTGGCACCACTATGCTGGAAGACACTGCTATCTTTGGGAATCAAAATCCATGATGGGATGAAGCAGACCTTTTGGTGCGGCTATGTTAGTTGTGTTGTGTTGTTGTGTGGAAAATTTCCAGAAATGTAAGAGATAAACAGAGCCCTGATATTTCCAACTATGCTGACTGTGTGCAGACAAACCAGAGAGTAAGCTGGACCGACGGTACTAACCTAAAAACAAAAAAAACAACAACAAAAATACACAGCTATTATCCTTTAAGCATCTTAAAGGTAAGGTTCACCTGCTGATCAGTAATCAAGCATTTTAAGATAATCAATAGAGGCTTGGGGCCATTCATGAATTTAATTGACAATGCATGGTAAGTTCCAATTCAGTTAGTTGGAATGTGAATGTCACCCAGCTCTAAGGAAACAGAACTGGAATTGAATTGGAATGACAGAAAACAGAATTGAGTTCCATTAAATTCCATTAAATTCCACTTCTAAGAGAGTTTGTCCTAAACATATCACATCAAACACACATCAATCATAATGTATGTGTTACGATTAAGTGTTATGCATCAAATACCACCTGAATAGGAATTGGAATTGGAATTGATGAGTTCATTCATGAATTGACCCCAAACGCTGGTATAAATATATATATATATATATATATATATATATATATATATATAAAAATATGATCAAAATGTTTTCACACCCCAGTTTCTTATTTCTGAGGAATTGGCAGCAGCCTAATGTTTGCATTAACCAAGTGCCAGTCAACCAGGTATGACACTATTCCTTAAAATGGCATATGAGACGACAAATAGCTCTTGGTATGCTGAACTATAGGGTGCTTCAGCATACTGAGAGCTTGCTTAATTATAGGGTGCTCATGGAAAACAGCTGGGGGTAGAGGGGTAGAGGGGCAGGGGGGTAGAGGGGCAGGGGGGTAGAGGGATGGGGGGTTAGAGGGGCAGGGGGTTAGAGGGGGGGGACTTCACCCTGATAGACGACATTCAAGGTTTCAAGGCAGACTTTGATGTGAGTAATGACGGTTGAGTGGCCCTATATGTTCTTATTGTCACAGCTCATTGTTTGTCTCGTTCCCATGGTGCATCCGAGAGCGTCAAGAGGTGTATTCAGGCAGGCAGGCAGGCAGTCAGTCATCAACGCTTCATGAGCTGGCCTCTAGAGGGCGTCTTTGGCTGCGAGCCTCTCTAGTCTATGGCTAAATGCCACCCTGAGTCCCACTCTCTGCCGTTAGTTTACGGACGGCCGTGTCTTCTGCTGCTCTACAAACTTTAGTAATGTTAGTGGAATTAGGTTAGGGTTAGACTGATAACAGAGTAGCTGAGTGATGCTCAGTGCATTACTTGAGTTGAACTGAAATGGATTTGATTGAACTGAACTGAACTGAACTGAGTTGAGTTGAGTTGAGTTGAGTTGAGTTGAGTTGAGTTGAGTTGAGTTGAGTTGAGTTGGATTGAATTGAATTGAATTGAATTGAATTGAATTCTAGGATCTGTGCATTTTTTTGTGTTTTGTGTTTATTTTTTTCACCTTTTGGCTATTGTTTTTATGGGGGAAATGATTATGACAAATATGATATAGTGTATATACTATGTATGTCTGTAAGTAGCTATGTATAGCTCTATAAACATTATTTTATTTTATTTTTATCATAATGTTTTACATTTTATCTTTAATATGTCCCCTTTTGAACTGTGTAACACAGTATGTGTTTATACCTTGTACAATAAACCATTCACTTTATCATCATATATTTATCACTAATGACTAATTTGTGATTTTGTTCTCTTAACCCTGTAAATCTTTATTTTCTTTTTAATTTTGACTGAATGTTTGACTGCCTGAAACACGAATGAAATTTTGTCCACAAAAATATATATTGTCGCACTCTCTAGAAAAGTCTCTTAATTGAAGGTGGCTTTAATCACGATTGGATTGTGGCAGGAATTCACTCAATAAAATGAAGATTAAAGTTGGTGGGCCTATTGACTAGCTGCTGGCAAATCCAGTAGGGGGCAAATTAATCTAAAATAACTCATCAAGGTTTGTAGCTATTGATTCATTTGATTTGGTTATAGATTGG
The DNA here is from genome assembly GCF_048128805.1 of Centroberyx gerrardi. Classification (NCBI taxonomy): domain Eukaryota; kingdom Metazoa; phylum Chordata; class Actinopteri; order Beryciformes; family Berycidae; genus Centroberyx; species Centroberyx gerrardi. The sequence goes on from NC_135997.1 coordinate 3,707,822, forward strand.
ATTGATGAAGGATCACAAGTCACAGTGTTCTGGTTGCAAATGGCTGTGGGGTAGAGACCTCCAGAGAAAATGTTTTCTTCTCCTTTTAATCCAGTTCAAAGAGACAAGCCCTGTGTACTCAGCCTTGCTTCCCCTGACAATACTTGGGCCTCAAAAAATCAATAGAAGAATTTGTAAAGCACAGAAATTAGACCAAGGAACAAGTGGTGAGAGCTTCTGAGTGCAAAATATATGAAAAAGGTCAAGTAGGATGGGATAGGGGAGCTGAACGTTGTTTAAAAATTTCCCTTGAGTATAGCAACTGAGCTGTGGAAAAGTGTGTGTGTGTGTGTGTGTGAGAGAGAGAGAGAGAGAGAGAGAGAGAGAGAGAGTGTGTGTGTGTGTGTGTGTGTGTGTGTGTGTGTGTGTGTGTGTGTGTGTGAGTGCATGTGTGTGTGTGTGTGTATATGTTTGTGTATATGTTTGTGTTGGTGTGCATCTGTGCGTGTGTGCGTCTGTGTGTGTATATGTTTGTGTATATGTTTGTGTTGGTGTGTATCTGTGTGTGTGTGTGTGTGTGTGTGTGTGTGCTCCAGCCTTATGTGTGTGTGTGTGTGTGTGTGTGAGGGTTACATGGCTCTCAGGGCCACAGGTTGTTTCTGCAGAAACAACAGCTGGCATTTGTCTCCCCCCCTATACTATGTGCACACACACACACACACACACACACACACACACAGTGAGAAGGAGAATAGAATGGGAATGTAATTACATCACAAGCTGCCCTCTGCCTTGTAGGAATGAAACACAACTCCCCTCGTGTCTCATGCTGGTGTAACGTGACGTTACAGTGCTGAACCGGCTTGACGATGGACGGATGGACGCGACGTGTCCAACTTTAAAACCAGGGAGTTCACAGACAAAGAATTAATCAAAATAAAGAAAAACATATTTGCAACCACCACTAAGATGTTAGTTTGAAGTATTTTGCTACTGTATGTTACAAAGCAGAAAACTTAATTTAAACAATTCAGCAATGGTAAATCATGTGTTCAGAAACACCATGGAACCCCTTTCTATTTTTCTCTCATTTACCTATTTAATAATAACAATCATCATCATCATCATCTTTATTTATATAGCACTTTTCAAAACACATTTACCAAACATTTTACACTTTACTTTAATGTAAAAACAAGGTAAGAGATTTCTTTAAAAGTAAAATGAAATACAAAGACATCACTTCAAACATCATTATTCCAATTCTCAGCATTACAGAAAACAGAAAACATTTCTTGTTAACATAAAGATGGCATTTAAACATGGAAATTAAAAAAAACAAACATTGCCTGTCCAGAATTATTGGACTTTTCCTATAAATGCTGAGTTTTTCAAAGTACAGAGAAACCTATCTTTACAGAATCCTGACTATCCTCTCAGATTTTCATGATGCATATTAAGCAGTAGAGCACATTAGATGATCTCCACTCACCCACTTACTCCCTCTGGTGTTCTGTTGCTATTCCTGGAGCGCATCTCTGAGTCAAAAATGTCCTTCAGGAATCCAATAGGAAAACCCTATAAGACCGGTTCTTTACAGTCAACAGTAATGAAATTCATAACTGCACATCAGTCATCATCGGACAACGTGGCAGCGTGGAAACGTGGCTCAGATCTGCAACAGCCGGCCAGCTTCAGACCCATTATCCTGCTCAGTCACAGTTTGAAAAGGATGTTTGAAAGGATGCTCAGCCACTTAGCACCCACATGCAGCACTTTGGCCTCTTCTGAGTACGTCAAGCAGCTTTCACAAAACAACTCTACAACACCGGCAATGATCTCACACTCTCAAAATCCATTAAACACAACAGAAAAGCAAAAATCCCTGGCAGCAAGCTTCAACTTAGAAAGGACTGGATAAAATGTGGTGCAACAGATTCACCTCCCAAAACTGGAGTTTCCCCACTAGGAGCATCTGTGGAAAGAGATTAGTGCCAGCAGAGATTATATTTGACTTGGATAAATGTTAATTTGTCATGCTCATATTGAACCAAATTGGAAAAAAATGATGATTTCAAAAATTGAATTTGTAAGGCACATGCAATGGCTTTAAATTGAATGTGATGTGGCCATGTCCATACATGACATACACTCTCTAACGTGGTTTTCATTCTTTTTACAAGAGAGAAAAAAGCCTGAATCGAAATGTTGTCCTTTATTTGTTTGTTGCAAGTCCAGTATATGCAGTGATGTATTGGTAAGTGAAAAGGAGGGTGAATTGTGATCTCCAGTTGGTGATCAAAAGGCAAACCACCAACATAAACAGAAATCAATCTTAATTTCAGAATTTTTTTTTTTTTCACCTTAAAATATGATATTCTCATATAACTGCTTACTGTGATGTACATTCTGAACTAGCCTACATATAAAGATTTACATTGTCAACTTGTCAACAAAAATTGACCAAACTCGGTTTCTAAAATTTTCGGAGTGATTATTTGCTTTGTTCCTTTTATTTTACAGCAAGTTGCAACTTTGTTAAGAAAAGTTCTGTGTAAATATAATTCACAACACTGTTATTCACGGTGTTGCCTGCTACAGTGTCAGTGTGCCGTTCACTGGCAGTAAAGTGAAACTGCGGCTTTGTTCCATCACTAAGATGCAATATGTTTCCTGTGCTTTTATGTAACAGTGTCTCTCTTTCCTGTTTGTAAACTGTGTTTTACAAAAGTGCTATATGAATAAAGTTGTCATTATTATTATTTTTTAAGTAGTAGCAATAGTAGTAGGACCTTTTTATTACACACCTACATACAAAAACACGTACAAAAAAGTGTGCATAAATGCATACAAAACTGCTAGGGGTACATTTAATACATACAATTACTGGAAATCCTCAGAGAAAAGTTAGTAAATTTACATTTATGAATCTAAAATGTAGCCATTAAGATAATAAAATTATTTGTTAGAACATTTTACAATCAGACATTTGTGTTCATCATATAACATATGTTACAATATATATATAAATAAAATAAAATAGTAAATGCATATGAAAGACTAAAAAATATTCCTTTACAACAAAAAACATTATTCCTCTCTAAATGAATTACAATAAATTTCGACAGCCTTGACAGTTTTTTTCTGGTTCAATATCTTTATTTAAAGAAAGTACACAGTCACAGTTACAGCAAAAAGTGGATTGACGTGACAAACATAATATTAGACATTGTACCTAGTTTAATACATCCATGCATTGTACACGTGACATTAAGTAAAAAAAAACACAAGACTTCACATACATTTAGAGTTTTTCCTGCTTTTCAATTTTGTATATTTTGCAGTAACTTAAAATAATGTATCTGGGGATTTCTCTAGTCATATATGACGTCACGCTACGCTACGAGAACTCAAAGAGAAATTATCGCGTTACTTCGTGGAGGTATAAATTCCTCCGCCGCCATTGCTCGGTCTTTCCTTTGTCCCTTTAGCGGTGAAGGTGTAACAGTAATCGGTCGTCCCGAATCCGGGTTCATCCGACACCCTCACCAACCCAGCTGAAGTGACCTCAACTTCTACAGCAGCAACATGCCTCCCAAATTCGACCCCAACGAGATTAAAGTTGGTATGTTTGAAGTATCCGGTTAAAAAACTGTTTCAGAGCCAAGATGGAGTCGTTCTGTCGCGGCCGCATCCAGTGGCGCCTGCCTGAGAAATGGTAAAGACAGGGCAGTGGAAGCATTAAACAACGCGGTTCGGATATCTTAATGCATCTATTTAGGCTTAAATAACTGTATTAGATGGTTTAATCTTTCTTGGTTGTAGGCAGTCTAGTAAAAAATGAGGTTTCCATAAATGCCTAAACCACGTGGGCTCTCATGGTCACGTCATCTGTCTTAGCTTAACATCAGTAACGTAGTAACTAACAGAGTTTTGATGTAATTTCTCTACTTGTACCTACTAACTTATAATGGGTCAGAAAATGTCTAGAAAAACCCTTGATGCAGCCCTTAACCACACAAGGTAAAGTTAGTGGTGTTTGTAGCGATGGCTAATGTTGCATGCATTTAGTCAATAGTGGAAAAAGTACTAAAATATTCTCAATTATTAGTATTGTTACTGCTGATATTTTACTTAAGTAAAAGTACTGATGTAAAGTAGGAGTAGCTCATTGAAATTATTTAGTGTCAGGATGCCAAGCAGTGCATATCATAGTGGGATCACTGCTATAGAAATTGACAAAACCTGTAGTGAAGGATTTGTCCTATGGAGATGGAAAAGACATTTTTAAATGTGAAGAAAAGCGTTTGTCAAGCTTGGCAGTTGGCAGAGAGATTGTCAACTGTAATGGCATAGGTCCAAAGTGATAGCTATAGGCAGCAGAAATGAGACCCAGAATATTCAAATAGGCTATTCAACCAAGCACTGACAAATACTGGTCATAGAGGTTATAGTGATGCAAAAGTCTTGTAATTTAAGACTCTGCTGACCCTGATTTTGGTTCAGTTTTTCATAGGCGTGGTTGGGACAAAAAAGATGGGAATGGTTTATAGATTTATGTAAAGTGGGTGGCTGTCCTAAAACCTCAATCCCTTTAGGGGAATGCACAATACTGTTGATTATAGGGTTTGCAGCATTTAAACAAAATGGCTTTAAGTGGAATTAAACTTCAGATTGATCACCTAGCTTATGACAGTGTCAAAATGTTAGGAGGAATGTTAGGTTTTGAATAGCAACCTCCTTTAAAGCTTGTGAAAGCATTCTTTTATTATGCTTTTATTGAACAATAAACAAACCTCTGCATTCATTAGTGCATGTGATTTAGGTAAAAAGGCACAGTTATGCTGATTTGGTGAAAAATGCAGTCGTTTATACTTCACTGGGTAAAACGAGCTTGGAGCAAAAGTGAGTCCTCAAACTGAACACTTACTGAATGAAATCTTAATGGCACACCTTCCTGGACCCGTTCCTAATTGGTTCAGGTGGGTCAGCCTATTCAATATTGTAAAGAGATCAGTTGACAGAGGCGATCAAATATGATCAAGACATGAACTGAAATTTGGCAGTTCTCAACTTGATCTTTAAACAAAAATGCCTAAGCCTGGGGACACAGGAGACTTAAACCCTAACTGATTTTTAAAAATGGAGTGAAACTGTGATCCCCACACACTTCAGCATGTGTCCAAATGTCAGGTCTTGAACATGTGTGATATGATCAGGGCAGACCAGTGTGTTTAAGATTGAATCTGTAAACCCTTCACACTACCAGATCATCTAGGTCCACAATTGGACCCGACTAAGCCTCCAATTGGGGTTTTACCTCATAATCGTCCTGATGGGAAAATATTCTGTCTGCTGGCCTGATGATCCTCTAGTGTGTCCCCAGCTTAACCAGTCTCCTCATCTGGTGCAGTGACTCCAGCAGTTATACTCAAATATATAATATCTATATAATATCTCTCCTTTCCTTTACAGTGTTCATGAGGTGCACAGGAGGAGAAGTCGGAGCCACCTCAGCCCTGGCCCCCAAAATCGGACCTCTGGGTCTGGTGAGTTTGAAATTCATCCGCTTGTCCTTCATTGGAAGTCTGGTGTGAATCAGCCAGCCTCCCGCCACTATTCCTGTCTGTCAGAGTGACTGAGTATAATCCAGTGGAGGCTGAGAGAGACCCAGCTTTAGGAAACAGGGCTGCTCAAACCAATGGGCAACTCTGTGCCGAAAAGTCTGGTACAAACATGAGCTTCAGATATGTTTATGTTCTGTGGCTCTATCCTGGATTCTATTGTACAACTGTTTACAAAATATGGTGAATATAGGTGAAAATGATGATCACTCACATGTAAGCCTTGTAAGTTTTGAAAGTGACTATTTTAGCAAATCACAACGTAGTTTTCTATTTACTCACTTGTATTTAGTCTTTATGCATAACCCTAAAGCAGGGGTTTCAATCATGTGCCATGGAAGGCAGAGAGAGTCTGCAGGTTTTCATTGCAACCAAACCCTACACCAGCTGATTTCACTGATTAGCTCATCTTCAACCAGAGAGGGGGAACTAATCAGTGAAATCACCTGCTGTAGTCTTTGGTTGGAATGAAAACCTGCAGCCTCTCTGCCCTCCACATCACACGACTTGCTTGCCCCTGCCTTAAAGAAATAGGGCTGCAACTAACGATTATTTTCATTGTTGATTAATCTGTCGATTATTTTCTTGATTAATCGATTAGTTGTTTGGTCTATAAAATGTCAGAAAATGGTGAAAAATGTCGATCAGTGTTTCTCAAAGCCCAAGATAACGTCCTCAAATGTCTCATTTTGTCCACAACCCAAAGATATTCAGTTTACTGTCATAGAGGAGTAAAGAAACCAGAAAATATTCACATTAAGAAGCTGGAATCAGAGAATTTTGACTTATTTTTCTTAAAAAATTACTCAAACCGATTAATCGATTATCAAAATATTTGGCGATTAATTTAATAGTTGACAACTAAGCGATTAATCGTTGCAGCTCTATAAAGAAAACAAGATTGCTTCAGCTGTAGCATTTCATCCCAACTGATCCCTTTTTGTGCTTTTATCATCAGTCTCCCAAGAAAGTTGGTGACGACATTGCCAAGGCCACCGGTGACTGGAAGGGCCTGAGGATCACCGTGAAGCTGACCATCCAGAACAGACAGGCAGCGGTATGTAGCCAGCATCTCCAATATGAAGCCTTGATTTGAAAGACTTTGTATAATCCATCCTGGATTGATGTTGACTCATCCCGCAGTGAATCGTGTGTCCAGCGTTTGTGGTTCAGCGTAAGCCTGAATCATAAAAATACTGGCTTTGTGTTGCACTGTCGAGTGAGTCAGGAGGAGAATTACTTAAGAGGATGACAGACTTTATGGTTGATTATGTTCCAATGCTTTCTTTACCCTGTTAGATTGAGGTGGTTCCCTCTGCATCTGCTCTGATCATCAAGGCCCTGAAGGAGCCTCCTCGTGACAGGAAGAAGGTCAAGAACAGTAAGTCATCATCAGCACTGTTTACTTGAGTTTCTCAAACTCTAGAGATCTATGAAATGGCAACTGACACCAGAAATCAATCTGTCAATTAATCAAAATCAGTTAGATACTTCTATATCCTGTTAAATTTGTCCTGTTCAATCCCTTCTCCCACCTCCCGCTCTGAAAAAGAGCAGTGTCAGTTCAGCAGTCCTAAAAGTCCCCTCCAGTTTGTTCCCCTGTTTGGGGCTGTAGCGCAAGCATGTTAAAATGACTTGTGTTAATGTAAATGCTCCTGTCCAGGGTAATGTGGAGCAGTGATGCTAATGGATGTGCCTTAAATAAAAATCAAAGTGGAGTGACACAAAAGCAGGTGGGGTCAGCTGTGAAGGCCAGCTTGTAACTACAAGAGTACAGAAATATAAAAAGCTAATCTATCACTAATATAATCTATCATTTGCTGCCAAGTTGACAGCAAACATTCTTGTACCATTTGTGCTTCCTTTCACTTTTTTTTTTTTTATGGAATTAATGGCCACATTCTGCAAATGGATATGAGGTTAATAATCTAATTAAAACCTGTCTGATTGACTATTGGGTCATTGACAGATTGTCTTCCATGTCTGTTGCTTTGTACAAATTTGGAATATAATCCAGCCTCCCGCCACTATGCCTGTTTGTCAAAGTAACTGAGTATAATCCAGTGGAGGCTAAGATAGACCCAGCTTTAGGAAACAGGGCTGCTCTAACTAATGGGCAACTCTGTGCCGAAAAGTCTGGAACATATTGTGTCTGTTGTATCCCTGTAAGACCAATTATCTTGTCACACTGAAAGGGGAAAATAAACACTGAAACGAAGCAAGTGTCCATGCTTTTGATTGCTAACCTCTTTGAATATGATGCATTCAGTCTCTACCTGTTTTTCTTTGCAGTCAAGCACAGTGGAAGTGTGACCTTCGATGAGATTGTGGGCATTGCCCGCGTCATGAGGCATCGCTCCATTGCCAGGGAGCTGTCAGGTAAGAGTCTGGGTGTTCGGAGTTGAGATTTGCCTGAACGAAGACTCATTGAAAAGCCAATTTTAATTTGTTAGTGTGACATCCTTTTCAGACGTAGAGCCTTCTTAATTTAGTTGGGTTAAAAAAAACCTGAATTTTCCCTGTCAAACTAGGTCAGATTCTGTCTGACCCCGTCGGAAAATAGTATTTCCTTAGTGTGCAAATAGTTTCTCTTAGGTTTCTAGCCATTGTCTACCTATTGGCTTTGGCACTTGGCATGTCCTGTTCAGCCTCCCGCCACTATTCCTGTCTGTCAGAGTGACTGAGTATAATCCAGTGGAGGCTGAGAGAGACCCAGCTTTAGGAAACAGGGCTGCTCAAACTAATGGGCAACTCTGTGCCGAAAAGTCTGGTACACACCGTGCGCTTGGTTTAAATGTTTTGTGACTTTATCCTAGAATCTATTTTAGGTCATTTCAAAGAATATAACAAGTGAAAATGTCTATAGGATTTCATACATGTAAACATTTAAATTTTGATATCAAGACAAGGACTGGCAGATATTTCTCTAACCACAGTGAGTTAGGTTTAGGAGGCATGTTACATTTTGTTTTCAAGTTCTGATTTCTCCTTTTCTCCCCACAGGAACCATCAAGGAGATCCTGGGCACCGCCCAGTCCGTAGGCTGCACCATCGACGGTCGCCTTCCCCACGATGTCATTGATGACATCAACAGCGGCAAGGTCGAGTGCCCATCTGAGTAAACTGAGGACAAGAAATAAAATTTGTTTACAAAAAGTGTAATGTCTTGACTTTGATTTTATCCGGTGTCTACTCTGGAATGTGTCAATGGTGTACGTAACACTTGAGGCTATGTTTACCTGGCTTTGATAGATCTAGAGGCAAAATGACTGAGGTACTTTTGATACAGAATTTAATTTGCTTAATAGCCAACAATTATAGTGTGAGGGATTTTAAAGAGCTCACAGCAAACTTGAATAATACGGCTTGTAGCAACTGTTAAGTACCAGGAAATGTAATGTCAAAATAAAATGTCCCGCTAAATTAGATTTAGTAAAACCTGTTGATGTAATAAATTTCCAGGTAATGAATTATCTCCTTACTTTACATAAAGGTGTAACATTTTTAATGTAGTATTGCCTTAAATGTGGCAAGCTTGCAATGATCAGATAATACAACTTGTTAAAATTGTGTTACACCGTTAATGAGTAATCCTCACCTAGTAACTATCGATTGCTGGTTAATGTGATAAGTTATCTGGCAATTAATTTACAGCTATTGAAGGTCAGAATACTTGTGAAAAAAACTGGCTGTTGCAGCCTACAACTATTATCAAACTACTGTAGCTATTAATGATTAAATGCAACTTTGTTCATTTTATACAAAATATTTATTGAAAATCTCAGCCAGTGATATACAATTCTACAAAAGTATAAATGTTTCAGAAATTGTCAGAACAGCTCGGCCGATAAGAACAGAAGAGCCTGAACACATTGGACAGGCTATTTTCACTGGGTATGAAGTACTTCAGTCCAACAGGTTCACATCACAGCCGTCACTGCATGTCTTTTTCTTTTTAAATAGAGTTCCAAATTGCAATCTACAGTTCTAGAGATGTGAAAATTATCTCACAGGCTGACAGTTGCCACTCATCCAACTACACCTTTTCTTCCAACACATTTCTCAGGTTCTCTGAATCACATTTCTACAAGAAAGACATTTCTGTCAAGTTCCCTTTTAAATCTACAGATCCGATCGTTTAAAAGGAATAAACTGACTTTGGTCACCGAAGCTCTTTGATCCATTTAGCACTATGACAAGGTTGGCAGCTGTTTTCCCACGGTCTGTCTAGTGGTCCATGTGCTGCAGTGCTTTGGAAATGCTGGTTTGTACCAACCACTAATCACAATCTTAAACCTAAATCATTAGGATGGACAGCAACAAATTAATTACTGGACACAAACTTCTACTCATTTTCTCATCGCCCAACGGTAAATTGATCAAAGAGCTCATTTGCCAAAAAGTATTTGTTCAGAGGACAGGTTTAAGCACGACACGATAAAGGGTCAGCTTTCAGGACAGAGTACCACGTAGCGCTTGTATAGTTTTCTTTTAGCACCAAGAACTTCATTAATGTTGTGAACAATGTTCATAACATGATGTTAATATTATCAAGAAATCTTGTTACATTTGTATCAAAAAGTGATGTACAATATCCCTAGTGCGTTACAAAATAATATATCAAATGATAAAAAATACAAAACGGACCAAGAGGAAGCTGGGAACTTGCATGGGCCATTTTAGTCAGTGTGGTAGTTTCATTGTGCTGTTTTAACACTCGGGTGTTGAGGGTGGCTGATGGCCTGAATCTCCAGGCTTCAGTGAACCAGTTGGAAGACGGCTGCTCTACTGCCAGAGAAGCCCGGCCACTACGAAAACACAACCTCGCCTCCTATGAGTTAATCACTAAGATCGATCTGGAAGTCACCGTTTGCTGCACTTTTGTGCACGCACATGTTTCATTGCTATTGAATGGGTTGTTGGTAAACTTGATGTATTGATACATGGTGGCTCTATGAGAAAGATGCATCAATTACACAAGTCATGTTCAATCAGTGATGACCTCAGAGGAGGTGATGGAGTGCATTTCATCTTTCACCACATCTTCAGTGCCTTCATGGCCAGCGTCAGATGTTCCACCAGCCAGTCATCAGTTCTCCACTTCCTCCTCCTCCGCTTCATTCTCTGCCTCGGGCTCCTCCTCCATGCGCTCCTCTTCCTCCTCTTCTTCATCCCTGCTCTTATCATTCTCTGTGTCGTTCTTCTTCTCCTTATCTTTGCGTTTCTGCTCCGACACTTCTTTCTTTCCCTTCTGGCCCTTCTTATACACTGTTGTGGAACAAAAATGTCCATCATTAGTTGGAAAAGTACAGTTTATAAGTGATGTAACATTAAAAGAACTTCAGTTCATTTTATTTTACATCACAATCTGTAATTGTAGTATGGTGCCCCCTGTTGAAAATGTCACTCAAATACTGGCTTTGTTTTACATAATTGATCATGAGTATCATATTTTCATCCTTAAATCCACTGTCCACTTGATGCAAGGACTGACAGTGTGTGGCTATGAGGACCTGAAGGGTTTCTTTACATTTGTAATGTTAAGCATAAATACCAGTAGTTAGCAGAGAGTTGGCAAGGTTGTGGAATAAATATGGAAACTGTTTCTATAACTTCAGACTGCTGCAAGGAGAGAAGGGAATTGAATTTCTATTTTATTTGGTTTTAACAGTCTATGATGTCTGGCCATATGTTTGAGTGGCGGACATCTACAGAGCCAGAATAATGAGAGTATTTTAAAGTTGTTGAGATTCAAAAGTAGTAATTTCAGTGAATACCATAATGCATGCTGCAGCATTTAGACTGGGGTGGAAGAAAGCCAAGCTCAAAATGATTTGAGCTCTGTGATTATGCACCAACTTCCATTAGGTTTCATATTTCCAAAAAGATACGGATCACTGATATACACACCCTCCAACGCTTCTCTTAGAGGCTCCAAGAATCGTTCAAACTCCATTTCCTCCATCGCAGCCAAGACGTCTCCTGCATTCAGAGTTTTCCGCTTGGCTTTCATGGCAAAGTTGTTTGCGCTGTTAGAGATTAATCAGAAAAAAATAATGTCTGAAATGTCTGTCTTTTTGTCAGGCCACTCTTTGAAATAAGACATAATATTCAGGATTCATTAAACTTTTTATAATTCAAGCACTCGAGGTGCATAGTCAGAGCTTTTCAAGCACCTCACAGATTCAGTTACGTTGTATCAAATTCAAAGTTTGCACTTGTCTTCAGTAAACAAAATACATGATTGTAAGCTCAATTCTTCATCTTTGTGTATTACTAATATTAGAACAATGAGAAACATTTTTGTAGATATGCTTGTGCTAAAGCATTCAAATAATTTCAGATTGTTTGATGAAAGCATGTCATGTTGATTTGGCAAAATTTCCATTGAGACAAAGTCAAAACACTATCATCAGTCAAGTCCAAAGTGGTCATTTAAGTTAGTTTTATATAATACTCTAACTGCAAGCCATCTACAGTACAGATGTTTACTGTTGTGAGATTCCCATTGTGCAACGTAAACATGGAATGATGCATGAAAGGTGATAAAAGAAGGTCAGTGGAAATTCATCATAGTGCACTTTACACAAAAAATCCCAGGCATTTTAATAGAGTCAATAATTACTGGTAACTTATTCCAATTAATCAGAGTTTCCTGTATTTAGGGCAAAACAAATAACTGTTGCAATGTGCTTGCTGCACCGTTTAGCCCCAGTTGTACCTAATAGTACTCCACTGGTCATTTTTGGAGTCTCTAGATAAACAGTAGCAGAAGCTTGGCTACACTGATAATGAGGTTACTAAGACATTGAACATATCTACAAGACACAGCAGTATGCACATAGAGCACTCTTAACCACATCATCATACCATCTTCTCACACGTATCTATCATGTACAAACGTAACCAAGTAGATGTAATGATGCCATTCATTTAAATGTGACTAGTAAGCACAGACAGCACTGCCTGACTAATCTGCAAAATAAAAGTAGTAGGTATTTTAGATGGAAAACTAGTCAGTCTGTCGATTCAAGCACCTTCACTCCCATTTATGTTTTGAACACATATCTGTCTTTAACACATATACTCACAAAACCCTAAACGATCCAGCAAAAAATGAGTAGTTATGTTATGGGTGCACGACACCGCTGGTTGGCAAACAAGAATGGCTCGACAATTAAGCCTGTCTGTTAGTTTGGTAAATGGGTCAGTTTTTCTTACCATGATGTTGCATACAGCACAAATACACTGGCAGCTTGGGATATGGCTCTCCTGGCTTCTTTTGACACATTCACCCCATCTGGTAGCTGTTGAAAATAAACGGTGTGGAGGAGTTAGCTAACACAGTAATTAGCTACATGCACGTTTCCTCTGAGTGGATGTGCTAGCATGCAGGATTAGATGTTAGCAAGACAAAAACTTGTTTATCTGCTAGTTGCACTCACCGCCTCCTTGATGATACGAGTGATGACCGCGTTGGGGAGGTTGAGGTCCTCTGGTCTCTCTGCCATATTAGTTTTTACCGGGGCTTGAGAAGGACTTGTTAATGTTGCTGCCAGTCACGGCTAACAGTTAGCTACCTCTCGCTGGCTTAAAAACTACGAGAGCTAGCGCTAACTGACTTAACGCTCGCTGGTAATGTTACGTTAGCCTAAGCTAGCTAACGTAGCTAACTTTACTAGTTCAGTTTCACTGTAAAATTCAGTCGGATACCGACGTATCGTGATACATTCTATCACGTGTGGTTGTGGCAGTTATCTTACCGGGTTTAGAAAAGACAATAACCTTAAATATCTTAGTTAGCGCGTTAAGTAAAGGTACTTTAGCGCTCGCCGTGCTGCCTGTGAATTCAACACCAGACTGGTTTGTTTTGGGACGTTTCCCGCGAACCTTCCTACCACGTGCCTCCTCTGTCAACTTTCAACTTCGACCTCTGACGTAGTCAATGACGTATTTTGAATGTTCTGTAATATAATACTGCCATGTTTTTTTTATTTTATTTTTCGTTCAAATAATAAAATAACAATAAATCTAAAATAGAAAAAAATAAATAAAAAAGAGAAAATAACCATATTACAAATACACAAGGTATAAAAGTAGAACCAGGGGGTTCAGACAATAGAATAAACATATAGGTGTCATACATTATACACACAGTGAAGTTAGATTAGAATGATGACAGAGGTTTATTATTATTATTTTTTTAACATCAGAACAGAACTGAATGGTTGAGATGTAAGGTTCAAATTCCTTTATAAATATTACAATCTTCCATGAGCAAACCTGTATTTATGGATATGAAATGTAGCTACAAGAATAATCAAATTCATTAAGAACACAAGAAAACTACTACATGATATAAATGATGAGCATCATAGAGCATGGACATCATTTGTGAAGCTGAAAAGAAGGATAGTGTGCAAAGACTTGGGTAACAATACATAACATGGTAATGACAGTAAGTAAACATTTCTTGTGCGTGAGTCCAGAGATCGTGTGGTGGAGGCTGAGTCCATAGTCTTAAAAAGATTGGTTTATTTATATATTTTCTTTACTTTAACAGGGACAGTGCACATTAATAAACATTACTCAGAATGTAAATGTGCCAGAGTTAGCCAAAAAGCTCATTTTCATCTGTAGTCCCTGGGCAGATGTTACACAGGCTGAGTGACATCTCAATTGAGTGTTAAGTGCCTTGCTCAAGGCATCTCCAAGCTTGTTGCTGAGGTAGGGGAGAGGATAACTTATCCACTTTTCCTGCTGGTCCAGGGATTCAAACTGGTGACCTTGTGGTCACAAGGCCGCTTCTCTGAGCTTTACACTGCCACTGCCCCTATTGGATACTGTGTTGGAAATAGAGTGATAAACTGACAAATGATTTGATCAATTCAAATTCAATTTGATAAAGTAGGGTTGGTTCGATAACAACAGAGTCACGTTTCATCATTCATCATTACTGTCATTCATCATTTAGTTACCTTATCTTTATCTACTTTGTCTTCTTGCTGTGAGGCGGCAATACTAACCACTGAGCCACTTTCATCATTTAAAGGAATACACTGACTTTTTGGCAAATGGGACCTGTGATCACCTTACCATTGTGCGATGAGGAGATAGGCTGGAGTCTGTCACTTCTGTCTGTATTTAGTGTCTGAGATGATGCTATAGCTGGTAGCATCCATTAACACAGTGGATCTCAGTGTGGGGTCCGGGGACCACCAGGGGTCCTTGAGGAGGTTCCAGGGGGTCCCCAGCAAATTGATGAATTGTTAAACTTAACCATTATTTAATTTACAAGAAGTTAACACAATTAGAGAATGTAGAAGAATGACTATTTTGATCATAGTTTCACTGTTATCACTCTACCTACAATACAGATAGTCATAGAATTCTGGACAATGTCTATATCTAATAATAAAAATATTCTATATTCTCAGATTTGGGTCCAAGAGACAAAATCTGGCCCTACTGTGTACTAAATTAGGGGTCCTTGATATGAAAAAGTTGTGAAAAAAGTGAGAATCACTGCATTAACATACACGGTGTGCTGAAGCACTGGCATTCACTGTGGTGAACTGGACACACTGAGGTGAAATGCTGCCACGCGCCTTGTCACACATTACCTTACTAAGTGGAGAGATAAATGTTAGCTATCATCAACCCTCCAAATGCTTACCTGGGCAGACTTCCAGCTCAGCTTACACTGTAGTTACAGAGTGGGGAAGGTAATGGTTTGTTGGGGGAAAAGGTATTTAGGTGGTTTCCATGGTAGCTGGCTTCCTCACAAATGCAGCAGCGGGATGCAGCCCACACATTGTAAACCACCCTGTAGTGTAGGCTATGCAGTGAAGGCACTCTCTACGCCCACCAAGTTCAAGCTTCTATAGCTGTTGCTGTGCAGTACTCCAGGGTGCAAAACTTCACTCAGCTTAATATCTATGTTGCTGCAACAATCACTGCTGCAACTCTCTTTCATGTTGCTTACCTCACCGGTCCAGAAGTTGCTGCAGATGTGAGAAACTCCAAACCATGTCAAACCTGATCAGTGGAAGAAGTAGTCTTTTCCGGTACTTAATATAGCACAAAACAGTAGCATATAATTCCCTGGACATTTGAGTTGTATTTTTATTTGTTACATGTAAATCTTTATGGTAACTTGCAACAGTGCATACGGTCATGCATAAACACATTACTGGCAGTAATTTGTCACATAATCTTAAACCGTCATCTCTATCAAGTGAGCAGGCCACATACTAATAGAGCAATCACGTATAATTCATTCAGAAAACACCATGCTGCAACAATGACTCTGTTTACATGCATATGTAACTTAATTATTGCTCTCACTCTGATTATGAGCATCATTTGATTAAAATGTTGATTAAACATTGTGGAATAATATGTAAGGCTGTTCCACATCATACCACAAACTGTCGACTCCCTAGATAAAAGTATGTCAATCAATTTTTAGTTTGTTTTTTTTAGCTCCAACAGATACGTCTAATGTGGTGAAAGCATAGACTTACATTTTTTGTAAACATATTACATATACTCAGTTTGCCATGTAAGCTGTCAAACAATTACGAGCCCAGACGACACTGAATGACTTAACTTTAGCAAACTAAATGTCTCATTGCTGCACGCTTACCATTGATATCCCGTTGTTCCCTTTGTCATCTATTTTCTCTACCTTTGCCTTAGGTCTGGCATGTGGAATGGATTTCCAAAGCATAAATTAAAGGTATTTTATCATTACTTTTCCCTTTTCTTGTATTTTATCACCTTTTCTCTCTCCAAACTCTCCTCACCTTCGAGTGAGGAAATACTTTCTGAACATTCATGAGGCCCAGTTGACCTTTTGAGCGCCTGGATCTTTTTCTAATTTTGATAAATTAAAGGTTTGTTTTTTCAATCAAAAATCAGATAACATGGGAGAACATTGTAAGCAGTTGTGAGGACACAAACAAACCAAACATCAGGTCAGAATTAGAGACAGGGAGGTGCTCTTTATTCACAGGCAATGATTTTTTTTATTCAACAGATATTCTAAGAAAATAATTTTGTTGTTTTTAAAGAGGTTGTATAAATGTTCTATTCAGTTTGATTCTATATTATGAAAGAGAAGGTTGATATTTAACTAGCTCAGAGAACCTACCACAAAATAATCTGCAGCCTACAAAACATCCAATCAAAAGCTAAATAATAGGCCTACAGTCCAGTTCACAGCTGAACACAGTTGGGACCAGTTGGGCCTGTTTAACTTAACAGAATGGTCCTTGAAAATGGTTATAGACAACATAAATGCAGGCCTAGTGCAGTGTGTAGTTGCCGGACACTCTCTTAAACAGTAATAATTAGCACTTGATCACTCAGCATCATGTAAAATCTGGAAATTCAAATGTATAGAAAATCAAAATTGTTTTCCAACTTGTTTTTCTGACAAGGCAAAATATCAATTATGCCATTCTTCAATTCACAACTGCTTTAGGCTGATCTGGGTAGTGGTGTAGGCTACTGTACATATAAATGCTGCCATTATTGTGTAGCAGGTGGCAGCAAGATCTGGCATGTTTATGTTTATGTTGCTGGTGTTCTCTACAAAGTTTAGCAGCAATAAATAATGAGATGAGCACTTGCACTGGTGACCTCTAGAAGACCCAGGCTGCTGTTGGGGAGACTGAAGGTGAGAACAAGTCAAGTCAAGTTTATTTATGTAGACATTCATCACAAAAGCATGTCTCAAAGGACTTTAAAGAGATCTACATCTGACTATGGAAGAGGTTTAGGGTCACATGTGAAAAATATATTTGAGTTCTGAGTTTAAAGACAGAATTCTGAGAATAAAGTCAGAACTCAGAATTCTGACTTTTTTCTCAGAATTCTGACTTTAAACTCAGAACTCAAATACATTTTTCACATGTGACCCTAAACCTCTTCCGTATAAACAATCAATCACAAAACAGAATTATGCAATATAATATGCATTTACTTTAAAACTTGTAAAAGCAGTACTGATTTGTGAAGATCGTCTCATGTAACAAAACATATGAATATCTCAAGCCTGTGTTAAACACAGAGCTTATTTTCGGCATCAATTAAAAAGCTTATTGAACTTATAGTGAGGCCACGGCCAATGAACCATGGTGGAGCTAACTTCCAAACGTCTTCACTGGACCACCCTACTGTATATTCAGATGTGATTCTGGTTGGAATATCGAAAATGTAGGATTTTTTTATTCTGATCCACTGATATAAAGTGACTCAGACAAAAATGCCAAGTATGCTGCTAAAACTTAACTGGACTTAAAAAGTAGTCAGCCAAGTTAAGTGATAGCCTATTTACGCTTAATTATAATAATTGGCATAATTCTGTAATGCTGTTATTTTATTTTTTATCTTCAAATTGCACAAAAACATGTGCATCATTGTATGCACCTATTTACACACAGGTAAATTTTGCCAAGATCTGATTGGGAATATGCTTTTTTTTGTGGTATTTAAAATTTAAACCGTGATACTTGGGCTTGTAGTCAAATTCCTGGTAGTAATGAGAAATGAAAGGGAGAATCCATGCTGGCTACTTCAGTTGTCAGTTCAGTAAACTGTCAAACGAGAACGATTTCACTCAAAATTCCAGTGTGGTAGTTGCCCTCATGACTACCAGTCATTTAGCATTAGCATAGCTAACTTTTGCTGATGCAGGTGGGTGCAGAATCAGCTTAACCAAAACAATAAAAGCTCAATTCCGTTTTCACCTGCTTCTTCTCGTGCAAAAGAACAAGATAAAAAGAATAACATTGATCATCCTTTAAAATTGAGGCATACATAATTCAACTCTTTTCACAGACAGCTTTGGCTGAACTGAACTCGAGATTAAGACCGCCACCACAAGGGGTAATGAGACGTGAAGGGGGAACAGCAACTGCTACAGTAAAGGGAAAAAGTCACTAGTCTCCCGTGTATATGTGGTAGATGTTAGCAGTTCACTTGTTCTAGTGTGGTTCTGCAGGGAACAGGCAGAACCCACCGTTGTCTGCCCACTACCGTTGGATTCTTTTAGGAAGCGTAAAGAGGTTTGTTTATGCAGCACTACTTTTGTGTACATCCGACAATTTTTTGTACAAACTAAGAGAACGAACTGCGGCATTTTTTTCAAAGAAGCAACACAAACTTGACTGTAATGCCGGAATTAACTAGTTTCAGTTTCTGTCCTAAAGTATCGTACTCGTTTTGTTCCTTAAGGACGAGAACGGTTGCGTATTTAGTGGATCTATTTCTTTTGGATGGCTGTGCTGCGCCTTTCTCTCCCTCGCTCCTATGCTAGCCGCCATCTTGAATTTTAATGTTAATTTCTAAAAAAAAATGTGTTTCCTGTGATATTTTCATTTAGGGTGTCGTGCCAAAATTGGATTGTTATAAGGACTAGCGTTTTATTTCGGGATTTTTTTGTTTCAGAAGAAACACTTAGTGAGTATTCTGTGTTTGTTTTGTTTCTCTTGTCGATCCAAGACATTTGCCACTTTACCAACGCGTGAAAGTGCTTTCAGCTTAATGTTATACATCATGTTAAATAACGTTGCATACAACGAGCGACCAATTTGCTTGTTCCAATAGCTATCATAGATCGTAGCTATAATGATATAGTTGGGTAAACTAACCTCGATTTGCTTACAAACGAGACAACTAGCCAGTTAGCTAATGGCTTCCCCATCAAACACCCTAAGCTAGCTAACGTTATCTTCTGTGGTTCACTGGATGTGCAGGTTTGTACGTTAGTAGCATAGCTAGTCGCTGGGAGGAAATGTATACTTTGTTGGATAACGTGAACTCTTGGTCTGAAATCAGCTGTTGTCGTTGAATATCTGATGGATAACTAAGTTATATCGTTAACGTGAAAAATCGTGAATTACGTTGCGTTTACCGATAGGTGTTATATTACTTAGCTGTGCTGGCTAACGTTGGACGAAGCTAGCTAGTAACGTTAGCTTGCTAACGTTAAGTTCGTCGCTAGCTGGCATCAACTGCTAGCTAGTGCCAAACTTAGCTTTAGCTAATTCTTTAAGGTTGTGTTGTACTGGTTCCAGCAGGGGACAACTATTAGCAAACGTAGGCCATTAACGTAGCTGTGTTTTTATTTGTTGACTGTTAGTTGTTTCCTTGCTTGATGGCAAACTTGGAGGCAGTCTGAAATGTGGGGGTAATGTATTATGGTTTAATACTAGTTAATATCATGTAGCCTTCTAATATTACTGTTTCGTTCTTTGTCTTGAAGTACAGGTTAACTAGCTAGCAGTTCTGTACACTTGCTACCCAACATTAGCTACAGATTGCCATGGCAAATTGCCGGCTTTCGCTGCATGCTAACGAAGTGGATGGGTGGAGAGACAGCAGTTGTTAGCAAACAATGCAAGCTAAACTGATAGCTGAGGCCGAGGTTGGACCCTAGTTATCGGCATGGCCTTCCGGGTTTCCGCAGCTAACGTTAAGCATGAGCTCTGTGGCATGTTGCGTTTTATTGTGGCTAACGTTAGCCTTTGAGCTACAATATTATGCGTCTTATGTATTTATTATAATTGAGATGATGTCCGATGTGACGCATTTGTACCTTGAAAAAAAACGAACGATTTACATGGTCAATGTATAAACATGATAGGAGGGGTGTTTATGCGATTATGCAGTCCATAAATTAACCAAGCCATAATTTCTATGCATGGATGATGGCACTCAAGACGATACTATTGCACTTGACAGAAAGCCAAAGCATTATTTCATCTTACCACTAAGTGGCGCTGCAAGACCGTTTCAGTCTGTTTTGGTCAACACTGCTTTGATGTTTATTGGTCACTACCATGGTGTAAAAAACACCAGTGGATTGTCTTTTGCTGGTCACATTTGCATTTCACCAGCTATCATATACAGCATTCTATTTTGAAACCTTTGTTTATCAGTAGAAGAGATTTACTGGGCATGTAAGTGCTTTTTTTTTTTGCAACACCTGGCTTTCACGTTCATTCAGTTACACACCTTTACACCTGGGAGCTCAGTACAGCCACAGTCTTATAACATTGACCACTGACCAGTTCCACTGGAGCAGTTGGGGTTTAAATGCCTTGCTCATAGATGGTATTGTTGGTAGTTGTTGAGGGAGGTGTGAGTGTAACTCATTGGTTTCTCTGCCCAGATTTTTCCTTTCAGCACAGGGATTTGAACTGCCAACCTTGTTGTCACAAACCTGCTTCTCTAACCTTTAGTTTATTGCTGCCTCCATGCAAGACTCTCAGGTTTGGTCAACACACTGAAATAAACTTGGGACTTCGTAAAATAGTGAAAGTGGCTGTACAAATGTGGATTTCTTCTACAAGAAATTGTTTCTATATATACCAATCTAGAGGCTTTATAAGTTACAATGCATCATCTTTGTGCTTCATAAATTGTGAAGTTATTATTGTCCAAAGTGGATGGGGCAAGCAGTCAGAGTGGAGAGAGCGATTGCTGATTGTGTTCATTCCTGAGAAAATTCCCATGACAAATGCAGCATAGTTTCTCGTTAATTGGCAGGACTTTCCAAAGCAGTCATTTTTAAACACACAAGGATCAGCCTGTAAAGTGCAGTAAGACATTGTAAAACAACTCTGTTTAGTCTTAAGTAGTCCACAAGTAAACACGATCAACCAAGGAAGATTTTTTGAAAATGGAATCCCTGTACAGTTAAATGCAATGTATTTTTTCATTTTAAAAAAATCACCACAAAGAACTTAATCCTTTGTCAGTGAGCCTTGAACATAACCACCAAATGCACTGTTTCCTTCCCATTGCATTGTGTATTCTTCTGTCATTGTAAAAGAAGCAACTAACTGTCTAGACTGTTCAGCTGTCCCAACTAGTAACGTAGGTCATTTCCACTCTGCCTCCAGGTTCCACACTCTAGACCCCAGTCTTCCCCACTCAAGAGTGTCCCTTCAACTCGGAGACTAAATGCAACTGGACCAGGGGGCTTGTGGGCATGAAGTGGCTGGGCGAATCCAAGAACATGGTATTAAATGGCAGACGACACGGAAGCAAGTTTACCAGTGAGCAACCTGTGAGCCAGAGCCAGACTCGCTCTCAGCACCCACAGCGGGCATCCCTGCGCCCCAGCAAAAACCACCCCAGTAGCCGAAGATGTAGCCGTAGTGAGTGGGCTGTTTTTATGTTTCCAAACTTAAAGGCTCACCAACAGTAGCACACATCAATATAAACTTATGTTTGGTTTTTGCAGGGTTCACTGCGGCCAGCCTGGAGGCAGAAAGGCGTTATGTGCCCTCCTCAGGAATGACCGCGAAGGAGCTGTGTGAGAATGATGATCTGACCACAAGCCTCATCCTAGACCCGTACCTGGGCTTTCAAACTCACAAAATGAACACCAGGTCAGTGGACTCCAACACAGTAGGATGGTTTTGAGAAATGGGGCTGCCAAGGGGTGATGTAACTCTTATCTAACTCTTATCAAAACATTCTCGTTGATGTGCAATGATGTCCGTTGCGTTCCCCAGAGGAGAACTGGTTTAGATTACACTGAATTTCATTTCTAATTTTGATGTTTATAAATGCGTTGTTTTGTTCCATTCCTGTGCCACCACAGATTTCGACCAATCAAGGGAAGGCAAGAGGAGCTGAAGGACATCATCGAGCGGTTCAAGAAACATGACAACTTGGAGAAAGCCTTCAGAGCATTGACATCAGGAGACTGGACGCGACATCATTTTCTCCATAAGACGAAAGCCCAGGAGAAGCTCTTCAAACAACATGTGAGATATCGTCTCTGTAAAATCATTCAATCATTTCTAGCATCCCAGTTAATCAAATCGGTCACTAACTTCATATTTTATGCAGGTATTTGTCTATCTCCGGATGTTTGCCACTGACAGCGGGTTTGAGATTCTCCCGTGTAATCGCTATTCATCAGAGCAAAATGGAGCTAAAATTGTGGCAACAAAGGAGTGGTGAGGACATACTGCCATCTGTCATTTCGGATTATCACAACACCCCTTGTCTACACTACCCACAACACCTTCCCTTAGCCCTCATCTGCTATATGTATTTGACTACCCTCTCTACCTCCTGTACTAAAATCTATATGTCCTTTTAGCACTTAATTTTTATGTTTTTTGCACTTCTTTATTGCTACACAACTTGTGATGATGGAGATGCACAAATGTTCACTCAGTCTACAGCCTACATTTATTAGTAAGCTGCTCTGGATACATGGCAGCTAAATGCCTATATAAGCTAATGTGTTGTTGCAGGCTGTAACCCACCCATTACTTTACATTGTCTTTCAGGAAACGAAATGATAAGATTGAGTACCTGGTGGGATGCATTGCTGAGCTTTCAGAGAGTGAGGAGAACATGCTGCTTCGGCATGGGGAGAATGACTTCAGTGTCATGTATTCCACCCGCAAGAACTGTGCTCAACTGTGGCTGGGGCCTGCAGCCTTCATCAATCATGGTATTAGTTTTTATAGTCTCGAGTGATTGTCGTTAGTGAGTGCTGTAACAACATAATGAGATGCCTGAATCTTGAGGATTTTGCTCTTTGGAAAAGTAATTTAAATCTGTAATGTATTGTTTGAGCGTTGGAGTTTTTGGTCCCTTCAGTCATGTTTTCTAATCCCACAAGTCCTAAATTGTACTCCTCATTAGGATATTGAGTTCATTTTTTCACCCCCCTCTCCCATTTTTTTTCCAGATTGCCGGCCAAATTGCAAGGTAGGTTTCTTAAAAGGGGCAGAAACCACTGAGTCTCACTTGCTTTGTTATTGTTAGATGTGGAAGCTCGGTAAATAAACTAATTGATTTTTTTTTTCTTCTTTTTTTTTTAGTTTGTATCGACAGGACGGGACACAGCCTGTGTCAAGGTTTTGAGGGACATTGAACCAGGAGAGGAAATCTCCTGTTACTACGGAGATGGTTTTTTTGGGGAAAACAATGAATTTTGTGAATGCTATACATGCGAACGGTAGGTGTTATATGTTTTAATGACTTCATAACAATCAAACACACTATCAGAAGAACAAATTATATATGCCTTGGGGTAGAATATATCCAAAACACCCTGAAAAGCTCTGCACATCCTCCTCTGTTTAGGATGTGAATAACAAGTCATGTAGTTATTCAGGAAAAAAAACGAATACTATTAAAACAGCGCAGGTGTCCCTATAGGAAAAGACAAGACACAGCAGGAAAACTTATGTAGCTCAGTTTGCTCGACAGCTATAGCCTTGTGGGCCAGATGAGATCTTGCAATTGAATCACGTCAGTGTATCTTGTAACAAAGTCAAGTACTACTGTGGACTCTTAAGTTGTGCATCACGTAAATTTTGCTAGAGTCTGCCCTTAAAAATTGTAATCATATCTTTGATTGATCTTTCACTTTGAGCAACAGAAAATGTCAGAAAGCGCACATTGACAGTGTTGAGTTGTGTTTGGAATATGAACCTTATATTTAATTGTCAATCAGTAAAGTTATTTCAGCAAGTAAAGTTATTTCAGCAAGTAAAGCTGAAATAACTGATAGCAACTACCTAATTTTTTTTCCAATCTGTTTCTCAGAGAATTCAAATCGGCATGGAATGTCTCATGCTTTTGAATGTGATTAAGTTGTTGCCTAAAAAGCACAGAGTTTGTATGCCCATCTTTAATGATGATATAGTAAAGGTATTAATTGTTTGTTTTTTTTGTTTTTCAGACGAGGCACTGGTGCTTTCAAATCCAAAGCTGGGCTGCCAGTGGAAGTGCCAGTGATCAACAGCAAGTACGGGTTGCGGGAGACAGACAAGCGTCTCAACAGGCTGAAGAAGCTAGGGGAAGGGAGCAGGAGCTCGGACAGCCACTCTGTTGGCTCCCACACCGACGTAGACTCTCAGGAAATGCCAAAAACACATCCATGTAAGAGTCCCCTCAAAATTTGATCTAAAACTCCATGGTGCTTCCACAACAAGGGATAGGGGTTCAAATCCTACACGCCAAATATTTATACATTCACAGTAATGTAAAAATGCTTTGGATATGGCCTGTGAAGTTGTTTTGTAACAAAAGTGCCACAGGAGTTAATCCGTGACAAGAAAAATAATGCAAAGTTGGAAAGAGTATTTGAAAATGTAATTTTCAGATTCATGAGTACCTGCTCAGAACTGCAATCAGCAATGTCATCCGTTGGATTGCTCTAACTCAGTAGCATATATCCAACTCAGTAGAATAATCAGTTTACTTGCAGTAAATGTTAGATTAGTCAGTATTAAGTCAAACAGACAATTCACTCCCAGTTTAGGCCACATCCACACTAATACGTTTTCGTTTTAAACGCATAACTTTTGCTACGTTTACGCCTAGCGTCCACACTACTCTGTTTTCGGACCCCTAAAACGGAGACTTTTGAAAACGCTGCTGACCCCGTTTTAGTTCGAAAACTCCGGGATTGCGTTTTAGTCTGGACGGGCGGAAACGGAGACTTTTGAAAACGATTTGAAGACGCCCACGTTCGCTTCCTGATTGGGTCTTATCAGTCGCGACGCCCGCCTTGACCGCCTTATACTCGTGTGTTACTTTCAGTAACAGTTCCACCTCGTCGTCGGTCCAAGCAAAGAAATCTCTGGTCGTACTTTTCGCCATTGCTGTTCTTCCTCCGTAGTGTTTTCTGCAACTAAGCAACCAACCGCAGAGTAGACAATCTGCTTCCTGTTTACACCGGCACGCGCATGCCCAGTGTACGTGAATGGTCATGTGATATGCGTTTTCAGGCGTGTTAGTATGGATGGAGATTATTTCTGAAACGCTCGTGTGGACGGAGATCGTTATCACTTTAAAATGCCGTTTTAAAACGAAAACGTATTAGTGTGGATGTGGCCTTAGACTGCAGTTTGAATTGCCCTGTCAACAAATAGGGAATGGGTATTGATTGTAATGAATCAGTTCTAATGCCATTTCCTCTTACAATTCTTAACAGAATCATTCTTCAGAATCGTAACGATTCTTGTTGATTTTGGAAGATCTTCAAATCATGTAATGAAACTAGCACCCGATGTATTTCTGATTGGGAAAACCTGTAAAAAGGATAGATTATGAAACTACAAACACTGTTGGTACAGATGCCTACAAAAATAAATTTGCTGTGCTTTTCACTTAAGTCCATAGGCCTAGTCTGATATTTATTTGGTTATAGACCATGGTTAGCCATCACCTCACATCGTGCTGAGGTACTAGGTAGTGCAACATTACATAAGGGGATAGGGTTATTACTTTCTGCCATACAGCCAATTAAAGGGCCATGTGTTTTCGATTGTGTGGAATCACTGACAAAATCCTGGAATCTGACTTTATAAATGGAACTGAGCCATAATTTAAGGCTTCAGGGGAAACTATTGTGGAAATAGAAACTATCAGAAAAGAAATCGTCTGTGTCGGGTGAAAACCTGTAATTGGTGATTTTCATGTTTTGACATAAAATGAAGGAATGCATAGTTCACTATGTGTTGAGAAAGTTCCACGACCCTTGGTCTAATGTAACTTTTAAAACCCATTGGAAAACCTCAAAAATGCTTGGTGGTCAGGCTAAAAGTAGGGCTGTTATTCTTAATTCTTGAAAAGTTGAGAAACAAGGTTTTCACCTGACAATGATAATTAAATATCATGGTAATGTTTATGGGGAGCAGAGATGTTTGTTGGACGGTGTGTGTGTATGGTTTGTGTGTGTGTGTGTGTGTGTGTGTGTGTGTGTGTGTGTGTGTGTGTGTGCGCATCAGAAAACCCATCTGCAGCTGAACTCTAAACAGTTTGTACAAACATTCACCTATTTTCACTTATTTTCCAAAGAACATGAATGTGTATTTGCTTTCTGAGTGTCATGTGGTGATAGTTTTGTGCAGTGTGTGTGTGTGTGTGTGTGTGTGTGTGTGCACGCACATTCATCTTCATCTAGTCATCTAGTTCTGGGTAAAGACTTGTTGCCCTTACTTCCTGATGTATGAAATGCTTTGGTATAGGGATTAGATTTACCAAAAATGATTCTAAACTCAGACCCATGATATCAGCGCTCACAATGATAATGTGTTGTATGCCTATTATAACAATAGATACATGGACTAAGACAACAAAACTAGGGTTGTGGGTATTATTGAGTTGTATAAAACATTAGAAAGTGTGTTAATTCTAGAATGTGATACACAGAAAAATGTAAAAACAAATTGATAAGGCCATGCTAATGCAGTTTTTGGCCAGCATCATTTCTAAACTGTTGCATGTTAACAATGAACATAACAGGCAGATGTGAGAATTTGTATTATATTTCTGGAAAAATGTGCTAAGTAATAAGCAACATCTCATCTTTTCCCTCTAGCTGTAAGAAAAAGAACTTCCCCTGGCATGAAGTTCAGTAAAACCAGGACTCAAACCAGACAGACTCTTTCAAGAGCTCTTACCTCTACCTCACCTTCTAAACAAGGTCATATAAACAATAACAGGGTACCAAAGAGACTAAAATCCCAATCCAAGCCTTCACTAAGTAAAGTCCAGTTGCGGAGTCGCAGGAGGGGTGCAGAGCCTAAGGCGTTGGCCAAAGGAGAGACTTGCCGGCTGGGTCTCAGGGAGTCAAAGGTGTCGCTGTGTAAAGGTGTCACTGTCAAGAAGGAGAAAGATGCACAGGGGCCGGTGCAGCAGACACTAGGCCAGCGGGGCTGCCTGACCCGTCACGCCGCCAAGGAAAACAGCAACCTGCCAGGTGTGCAAGGCTGTGAGGGTAGCCAATCTTCGACTTACAGAACTCGCAGGTCCACTAGGACCCTTGTAAAAGCCCAGGAAACTGCAGCTGGAGTTAAACTGGAGCCCAGTGCTCTGGACGGCTTGAGCCCAGTCCCTGGTGGAGTGGTCATTAAAACGGAGCCAGCCGACATGGAGGAGTATCTCCACCACGGGTTAGGACTGGAGCAGCCGGCACTAGACACTGGCTATGCCAGAAGAGGAACCTGCACCAGGCGCAAACGGATGACACGGCTCAGGCCCGAGAGGACAATTAAATGTGAGGACTCGTATGGTGAGCCGTTCATGCCAGTGGCAGCTTCTGGCCACACTGCTAACTTTACAGACTGTGGTAATATGCTGTTGGGCTTCTCCGACAGACACAGAGACTACAATGGGGTCGCCAATGGCAGCAAATCCCTCCGCAGGGACAAGGGTAAGAGCAGCTGCCGGTCACAAGGCAAGGGGAAGAAGAAGCGTCAGATCACACGCTACGACGCACAGCTGATCCTGGAGAACAGCACGGGCATCCCCAAACTGACGCTCCGCCGGCGGAGGGACAGCAGCAGTAGCAAGACCAATGATCCCAGCGATGCCATTGGCTCCTCCAGCATGTCGGCCTCCACAGTGAACTCCGCCTCCTCCAGCAAGATCAGCATCAAGTTCAGCAAGGACCACGATAAAGACAAGGGCAGCTCATATGTAGCCAAACTGAACAATGGCTTTGCCCCTGTGGTCCACAATAGCTCCACCAAGCTGAAGATCCAGCTAAAGAGAGAGGACGATGCACGGAGAATATCCCAGACAAAGGCAGACCAGATCTCCTACAACGGGGACATGGGCCCGAGTCTGGAGGCTAGGAATGGTGGGCACCGGACCCAAAAGGTCATGGCAGACTCTTCATCTGAAGAGGACAACGAAGAGGAAGGGGAGGATGACGATGACTACTTTGACAATGAGTTTGACGACGATTTCATTCCACTCCCTCCAGCAAAGCGCCTCCGACTTATTGTGGGTAAAGACTCCATAGACATCGATATCTCCTCCAGGAGGAGAGAGGATCAGTCTCTGAGGCTCAATGCATAAGCTGTGGAGCTCATCACTCCACCTTTTCCTGTAAATAAAGATGACTCACTAATCAACTGTTGTGTTGATGTAAAAGAAGTACAGTAATTTAAAAACAAAAAGTTGCTGAAAAATTAAGAATCTAAATGAACGTTATTAAACTAAAGGGGCTGTTAACCTAAAACAAATCTCTGTTGTTCACTTAAGTTGTATTCATCAGCAGGTTTCTAGCGTAATTTGAGTTCTTATTAATACAAATGGCATTGAATCAGATAGGCAAAGGTTAACTCATCCAGTCCATTTCTATGGCATTGTTACATGCATATACTATGCTAAACGTAAGCTGCAGGAATTTGCTAGGTATCCCTCATATTGACTTCTCTCTGATTAATCTGGCAGGACCCTGTCAAGTGAAAAACAAGAGAATTTGTTTTAAGTTCAACTATTCCTTTAAGTGAATGCACTTGTTGTTATATTCATAATGGACATGGATATTGTAGAAAGTGTACAGTATGGTGACTATCCCCTCTGTCTCATAGGCAGATTTTTATCGAACTTTTGATTTTTGTCTCATAGTTTGTAATTTGTGTGGCAAACCATACTTAATGTATGGAATGGTTGGTCCAGAGATATTCTGATAAGATCAGTCAGTGCATTTGGTAATAAGTTCCATGTTCTCATTATCCCAGTAGTTTCTCCGAAAACAACCACTTAAATTCCAATAATTCATTGATTATCAGTGTTATTTACTGTGTAAGTTCAGCATGTGTCTGGTAGAGCTCAAGCATAAGAAAGATGTTAAACCTTTAAGCAAATCTGTTTCTGCATGACATTCACCTGAGCAGCATAGAGGGGTTATTGTTCAAGCAGATTTGTTTCAGATTTGGCATGGATTGATAACATTAAAGAATAATTGGTTTCAATAGAAAGGGAATGGAGTTTAACTACCGTATTGTTTTTGGGTGATTCAACTCCCGACTGCTCATTCAGAGCATTGTAAGGAAATTTAAGTTGCTAATTTAGCTGCAGAATTCCAACAAGTAAAAGCACACGTTTTTATAATAAAAAGTTGAGTACAGTCAAGAGCGTTTCACAAGAAGTGACAGTGAATAAATGGACCAATGTTTGAGTTATTGGATTTCAGTCTTGGAGCTACTGTATAATGGTAACATGGCACACATGATAGTTCAAGCCTTTTAACAATCATTCAAGTAGGTAACTCAAAATCAAAGCAAATGCATATGTAAAGGTTGCCTGCATCAATTATAAATCTGTAATCATAAAGTTATAAAAGTAATGTACAGAAAGACTGGCTCAAGTCCCTCAGTACAATTTGAGATTTATTTTCATTCAAGTCCAGTCTCACTTTTTTTTTACTGACAGATTTTGGAAGAAAGCAAGTGGCGTCCATTGACACTGGAGGTGAAAAACATCATGTATTCTCTGAAATTTACACACTAGCTTAGAATTGTATATTCTTTTCTCTCTTTGGTGCTATTTTATTTCCTTACCATCCATTTGCCAGGCCCTTTGTTCGAAATAATAGCTATCCTATATAACTCTCAGTTGATAGATGGTGGCAGCATTAACTTCAATAGGCCCAAAGTTTTTACATCAGTAATACCCATTTTATCAGTTGTATCTGTAGCCTACTGTAGCTGTAATCTGCATTTTTTTTGTAACGGGAATGGATCTGCTTTCAGGTTTTAATTTGCTAAATCATGTGAAAAATGTCCATCATCCAACAGCATTAGGTGCCTTAACAAAGAGCTTTTGGACACATTTTAGACCAAATTTGTAACATGACGAATTAATGGAGTGAAAATGCTAAGCCATCTTTCCCCCTTGAAATATTGGAACACTTTTTTTTTTTTTTTTTTTTTTCCAAGGTCCACCGTCAGTCCTTCTGTATATTATTTTTGTTGTTTTAGTTTGTGGAAGTTAATGAACTGCCCAATAGATCAAGGGATCAACTGAGATGAATGTTAACCCACTTTTTTCTGTTCATATGTACTGTTCATATCACCAGCAGCTAATCACAGTTCTGAACCTGGCTAAATCTGTCTTTTCCTTCCGTGGACGTCTCCATTCTACACTGTATACTGTTCCAGGTGTACCGTCTGTGTGGTCTTTGTCCAATAGACAGCTGTCGAGATTTCCAATTGATGAGTAAAAAAAAACAAAAAACAAATGTGAATAGTTTGCGGACATTTTAGCGTGTTGCGTGGGTAGTGGGAAACATGTAAAGAGAATTAAAAATGGGCAGTGCTTATATTGTCCAGTATGTAAATCATGTGAACACATCTTGTACTTATTTAACAGTTTTGAATACTTGAAAACTATATAAAGTTTCTTTGTGACTCTTGTTTTCTGTGCCTGTTTTGAGGTGTGCTGGACATTGATATCAAATTATACTAATTGCAAAGTCTTGAAACACAATGTGTGACAGAAGATAGGATCACTGGAGCACAGGGATCAATTTATACCATTAGCCTAGTGTAAACAAACTAATGTTTCAGCGGTACTGTTTTCATTAGAGTCTGATGGAAGCAGTAGTAATGGTGTCTTAAATTGCTCGCTTCGGTTTGTCAGGTGGAGTGGAAATAAAGGAGCAGAGAAATAAGTTAAAGTCTAGACATCGGCAATTACATACAAGTTATCTATAAAATGACAAATTGTAATTACTGCACAATCTATATCTAAGTATCAATACATCGTGGTGTGGCATTAACCATGAGAAGGACAAGCTCCTCTTCCAAACCAGAAGGCTTTGAAACCAGAGTCGCCTATAGAGTCTCACCTCTTGGGGATGGGGAAGGTTTCCTGATACCTCAGAACTATAATGATACTGCAGAGCTATGGTTTGCTTGAGCATAGTTATGTGTGATGATGAAGTCCAATCTATAGTCAGTGGTGCAGTCAGTAATTCTGGATTTTAAGGGGTGTTTGGTTTGGCCTATGTAGGCCACCAACAGGACCAGCACCAGCTCAAGAGGTAAAATAAATGGAACATTTGCAGTTAAGTGATTTGGGATTTTTTTTTCCTAGATGAGATGTTTAATATTGGTGGATTTAGAGCAGTGCACGCAATGTCCACGCTTAAAACTTGTAATCCATTTATCTAAAATGGGTTCATCTTCTACTGATCTGTCAAAACATCTTGGTGTATTTGTTTCTTTTGTCTGTTCTGTTTCTGTATTTGTTTCTTCCTGTCATGATCTCCACAAAATTATTCTACTTCTTAAATTCCTCTATTTTGCTTATTGTTTTCCTATTTGCTTTCTGGTCATTCCAATATAGCCACCTTATTGTTCACAATTTTCTTTAAAAATGTAGTAATTCAAACAATGTTAACACAATAGAAAAATGTAAAACACCACATCACATACAATTCAGACCAAAACCACTTGATAAGACCAGACAAGGAATTGATAAATATGACCAATATGCAACTGCGACACAACTGAATCATAATAGGTTCAATACAGCATCAGTAGCCTGGGTTTGTGTTTGTGCATCACACTGTTTCTTTACATTTCGTCACATCTCATCACTCAGATTATCACAATTACCAGCATGCTGTGTTTGGGGTACTGTGGGAAATAATGTTTTGTGAGTCATCCCAAGAGTATTTTTAACAGATGTCGGGCTCTGTCGCTGCTCATGGCTAACAATTAGTGCCACCATTTAACAAAGTGGCTCGAAAAAAGTTAGGGATGTAGAATGAATCAAATGGGGCTTTAGGGACAACAAACTAATTACGGCTGCATGTTGAGATTCATTATTACTTTTACAACTATGTCACAGTGCATGCAGCTCAAGTCATAAGAATTAGTCTTTATATGAAACTGTGTTGCCAAATGAAAGACCCGACTGTAGCTCTAAGTTTTCCTGATGCTGTTCAGTGGCTGGGGGGAGGGGGAAGGTATGTGATGTTGTCAGAGTCTTTCTTTGTGGATCCTGAAGCGTGACTGACTGAAAATGTACTTGTTCACAAGGCTGCAGGCGCTGGGCTGTTAAGTGTGATCGTACCCTCAGTTTTAGCTCTGTCCTCTTGAAAGATGCTGTGAATAAAGACGGGTGGTGCTGCGCCTGTGTTGACTAAGGCACTAATGATTACTTTGGGTGCGCTGGCTTAAAAGCGTAGTTCAAAGCGCCATCAGAAGGGAAAAGGAGCCCACAAACCACCAGCCAGTTAGGGCATCGAGGCTCAAAAAAGGACATTAAGAAGCTAGAAGAAGATAGAAAAAAATATTTGACATGGTGCAAAAAGTGCACAACAAACATGAAAAGAGAAGACAAATAAAATTTAAGCAAAGCACTATCTGCACTATGTAAAATTCTTGAGAATCCATTTTTGGTTACTTGCAATCAATAAAGCTGTGGAAAACAATCCTGGAGAATTGCTTATTTACAACCAATAAAGCTGGATCCTGGAAAAAAAGTTAAAGTTAAATAAAGAGAGTTTAAAGTTAAATAAAGTGGGAAAAAATGCACTCTCCAGTGGAGTTTAGTGTCTTCAAAGTCACAACAGGTAAGTATCAATTAATAACGGCTCTTGTTACCACTGCTTTTATTAAACTACGTTATTCAAAGTACCATGATATTTCACTAAATCCCTTAGTGTTGATAGTCTTGCCATTAGAAACAATCAGCAATTTATATGGTCATCTGAAACTTGGATATATTTACATTTGTTTTAGAAGAATTTGAGAAGTAGATGGAAAATCAGTGGTTTGGAACTTTTTACCCCATCATAACTCAAAATACAGGTGTGTTTTCATTTTTGAGGTTTTTTTTATATGCATCTTACAAAGGGTGAGCAAGGACACATTATAGATAGATTTGTCAAATTCAGTAACAGATAATGCTGAATTATGTTTCAGAAAATTCTCTTTTTCTGCCTTTAGGGTGGAAGATTGACTCCAGGGCATTTGTGTATATCAGTGCGAATTTTTACTTTGTTTCAGACATTGTAATTTTAGACATGTATTTTTTATCATTGCAGAGATTACCTTTATCTTTAGTTTGATCTTATTCACATCATTGTCAGATGAACACAGATGTTGCTGGAAGTAATTTTCCCAGTGGCATCTCTCTGTTTCTTACCTAAGCCATGAGCTATCCTTCATTCACATGCTATCGGATATATCGCATGAAATTAATTTCCTACTGGGAAACACCATTCAAAGTTGGATGATGAAGTTAGAAAGTCATTGGATATTTTGCTACCCAAGTTTCTGAGTTATGACGTGACCTTTAAGTAACCTTCTCAACATGGAAGAAAAATTCAGTTTTGTGTCAGTCAGCGGTAAGAAAACACTTAATATGAACCTTTATTACATGTTTGCAGTTGGCCAGATCAACCATCATAGCTAACAGTTGTTATAAGTTATTAAATTAGCTTGTTAAACTGCAAGATGCCCATATTTGTTCATTGTTTGTCTTCCAGGTTTGATTTTGACATAATAGCATGTGAAAGCAACGCTTGTTTAGCAGCTGACTTGGAAGTCCGGGATGTCTGATCTTCCCACCAGCACTTGAACGTGGCATTATTTCTGGGCAAAATGTGAACTCTTGTAGTGTGACAGAAAAAATTGCAACTGTGGGATGGTTAAGATACTCCAAAACGTGTAAGACTACCATGTTCATACATGGTAAGACATTTACTATTTATTTATTTATGATTAGATATTTCCCAGTGCACCAGATCTAATTTAAACCTTGTGCTTTTAAGCTTGTACAAGTGCATATGGCATAGTCAGGTGAAACTCCAATTTTGGTATTTTTTATGTTTTACCTTAAATTGAAGTATTGGATGCTCCTCTATGGGCTGAGAAAGATCTACCCTTGAGCCCATGGGTAGATCTTTCTCAGCCCATAGAGGAGCATATAATTGTTTGTATTAAACCCCTTCAAAACCCATTGGATAAACTGAAAACTGCATGGTCGTCAAGCTAAAAACAAGCTTGTTTTTCTCAGTTCCTAAAAAGTTGACATTTTGGAGATGCAAGGTTTCTTTTTGACAACAGCGATATATAGAAGCCTGTCTTGGATATTAGAGGAAAGGGGCTCGGCTGAGTTTGAGGGGTTATCTAGTGGGCGCTTCCCCTCACAGATGCATTGAGTTAGGCCCACATGACCTTCAGAAGGATCAACAGTAAATTCACATCTCCTCTGTGGGTCTCCCCTTTAAACCTTTAAGCCTACACTTAGACAATAACACCTCACACAACAATTTCCACTCACAGCATCAACAGGCTAAAGGAATGACTGGCTTGAAGGTATATTTTTGGACGATTTGCATTTTTAGTTTTTGTAAAGATTCTCTTAACATAAGAGAGTATGCATTTGAGGTGAGCAGAAGGCAACACACTGTAGTTTCTTGGTATTCATAGTATTCCCATGATGTCACATGCATTTCCTACCAATATGGTGCCTTACAATATAGACAGTTCATTGGCTGTGGCTGTCGTTTGATTATAATCACCTGTTAATTTATTACAATCACCTGTTAATTTCCTACCAAGATGGCCGTGTGATGATGTAACAGAATACTATGAATAGGATCTGAGAGTGTGAAGGTTTGTGTTGCAATTAAAGCCAATCAGCCTCTGGTGTTTAAGTGGGAAGGCTGTCAAGACACTTCAATCTCCCTGAGCCTCATCTTTGTTATTTCAAATAAAAGTCAAATCAAGAGATTGTCAGATCAAACGAACGTTTGCAGAAGAGTCACTGCAAATCAAATGCTGCACTTCTAACGTAAAACCCTCAGTTGTTCTGTTATTGCACAAAACGCTGTAAAGTTTGAAATGTTTTGTCTGACTCTGGTGACCTCCGCCCCTCTCCTGGAGGTGGAGCAGTTTCCCCACACTGCTGCTCTGCTGTCGGTCTCCATCACCTTCCTCTACTGTCAATACAGGAGACGCAAGACCCAGAAGATTTGGCCACCCTGCTGCCTAATGATACCACAGTCAAATGGTAAAAAAAACCAAAAACAACAAACTATCATGTAGAATACCAGCAGCCCAATTAAGTTTAGGTGTATATTAGGTTTAAGGTTAAGGTTTACTTTTATTGTCTCCCTTGGGATAAATTTGTCTTGATGAGAGAGACACTGCTGCACAGTAAAAAAAAACAGACATCTCACAATTCATACCTTACACAGAGCCACATAAACATACAAAACACACAAAACATAAAAGAAATCACATAAAAAACATAAAAGAAAACACCTAAAATATATATATCAAACACACGCATATACTCATGTTGCACTTGATCAACAGTGAAGCTAAAACAGAGTCAAGCTTCTTGTTGAGCCTTCTGGAGCTGTTGTGGGCCAAATTCAACATAATCTGTGATGGGAGGTCCCACCTGAAAACCACAGTGACACATACTGTACCTGCTCTCATCCAGCCACCTTCACCGATTTAGGAAATTATTGATGCTCATACCTCTGGTATATGTAACGTCAACTATTTATTGAGAGCATAAAACTATCATGCTTGTACTTTCTGCGTAATGTCTTTGCCCAAAATCCAAACAAAACTACAGTTAGAGCCTGTTAGAGCATATTGAACATAATACAACAAATATATTATTGTAAGTCATTTTGGACAAAAGCATCTGCTAAATGACATAATGTAATGTAATGTATATAGCTGTTGGTTGAAATTGGGGATAGAGTTCAGGAAGCTTTAGAAAGAAGAGTTTAGACGTGAAATAACATTACACTGGATAAAAAGCTTTCATGCCGTTTTCAGCAAGAGGCAAACAAAAGTTCAGTGTTGATTTGATTTGGAAAAGTAGCAAAATACACGATTAGAAGAAAAAAAATAATGTATATTTGACACCAAAGGAAAGCACAAGAAAATGTTACTTAAAACATGTACTTTCATTGTGGTCCTTGATGGAAGACAAAATAACAAAAACATTCACAAAACCAAATAAGAACACAATCAAAAGGTCATAGGATGTACATGGCACTAGCTAAATCATCTTAATACGGGCAACTTTCAACTTTCGTCCAAAGTAATATTCTCACTTCCTTTTTAAACAGTTTTTGATAAAGGCTGATGAGAAGGCTGTTCCACAAACTGATACCAGAGAAGCAAAATTAACTGATATTGAAAATAGTAATTCATGTTGTTGCCCAACTTTTTTGTAATATTTTATTTAATAGACATAGTTGTAAAAAATGTCTAACACACACCGTGACGATGGTTTCCCTACAGAGAGAAATTCTCAACATGCGTGACACAAACAAGACCTCCGTCTCAGGTTATTTTCACCTTCATAATGTTAATCAGGATGAGAATTATCAACTTAAATACTTTCACATCTTAGAGGAATCATTATATGATTAACCTGCATGGCTCTGCTCTGCCTCTAGAGGGCGCTGTTTATGTTTTTTCCGTGTGTGAAGGCTTGCTGGCTTTGTGGCCTTTGGACCCAACATTGATTTTAAGAACATGACAGATGAAGATCCTTATTTTTCTGTCCATGTTAAGAGTTTATACAATCACAACTCATTTTAATCTCCTAAAATTGAATTATTTTCATTTCTTGTGTGATCTGTTTTGGGTAGATGGTTTTCATACATGTAGTTATAATGTACAGCGGGTCCATTACTCTGCTCTGTTGCCACATAGTGTGACCTTGTGCCCAGTATGGACCTTTACACCTTCCTCGCTGCACGCTGCCTTCCAGCAGTAATAACGTCATTTGGCCGGCCAATAGCTGCAACTAAAACCTTATTACCTGCATCTATATTTAGACTCAATAACAGTCTCTGGCCCCAAGGGATCTGACATCAGGAGTGTGTGTGTGTGTGTGTGTGTGTAAGCATGAGAGACAGAGATTCACATCATTTGTTTTCCATCCAGGCAGCCTCATGCCTGAAAAGTCCTGATGCCGCCACACTTCTTCAGCTAATGGAAAGATGCAACTTACAGTTAGTCAAAGGAAATGTTGAATCTCCTTAAAGTCACAATGAAATAAAAAAATGTCACCATGTTGGCTCAGTCTCTGTTTTATAATGTACACCTATTTAACAGTAAATGCCATTTTTTTAAATTTTTGGTGGTAACT
This sequence comes from Centroberyx gerrardi, assembly GCF_048128805.1. Classification (NCBI taxonomy): domain Eukaryota; kingdom Metazoa; phylum Chordata; class Actinopteri; order Beryciformes; family Berycidae; genus Centroberyx; species Centroberyx gerrardi. The sequence goes on from NC_135997.1 coordinate 3,745,354, forward strand.
TCATGGCGTAGCAGTAGGTGTGCATAAAAATTAAAAACCAACAACATCATTTTTGCTCCCACATGGCGTCAAGAATTGCGGAAGTTGATGTCGGCAGTCCAAGATCATAAAAATCACAATTATCGGTTATTTTCACAGTAATACAATCAACTCTACTTACAAAAAGTGAGTAATGACTGCTGCACTTCATTTATGGTTGATTTTAAATTCATAAATAATTATTTCGATGTGGCCGTTCCAACGAGTTAAACACCCTTCCTACTTCACACAGAAAAATAAAGGTGCTGAAAATGGTTCTTTGGAGTGATGTCATAGAGGAACCATTTCTGGTTCCACAAAGAACCTTCCAGACCAAGGTTCTTTAAAGAACCATTTCTGCTCTCCTTTGTGTTTTTGTTTATCTGCCCTTGTATAGCCTCATTTGCAATTGCACAATATATACTATGGAGGGGTTTGGTTATTTTCCACATTTATGTCATCACCCACCATCCAATGACTAAAAATGTATATTTATATATAATATATTTTAATATCCCAAAGAACAAAAGCTTCTTGAAAGGTTGTGTGTGGAACCAGAAATTGTTCTTCTACGGCATCACTCTTTCTTCCCATGTGACATGAACGCGTCATTACACACCTTCAACCAGAGAAGAAGAACTAATCAGTGAAATCAGCTGGTGTGGTGTTTGTAGTGTTTGTTTGTAATGAAAACCTGCAGACTCACCTATCTCTGGGATACTATAATGAAACAAAACACGGAGGACAAACTCTCCTGTCTAGTTTCTGGTTCTGGGAGACGGTAGTTAATGTTGACTATTACAGAAAAACCTGCCCTAGGCCATGAGGCGGCAGCAATAACATACTTTTCAAATCTGTAATTCAGTGTTAATTCCCTTTCATGTCAGAAGGTGGATTTATATCAATGCCCCAAGCAGTGTTTTATCTGTGTTGATTGTATGGGACAAGGAAGAGCCTCTATCTTCAATCAAAAGCATCCATTATGTAAATTGAATAAATCTGGTGCAAACCCACATCACTGGTGCAATGCCTGGTGAGAAAACAAATCGTGCCTGTGAGGCTGCGGCGGGTGAGGTCACGGTGATGAGCCTGGTGCGTCAGGCTTCGGCCCTCCGACCCCAGTAGTGTCATGAAGTCAAAGCATCGCTCGTCTGTTAAGAAAACCGTCTGAAGCCGCCGGATCGTCTCTGAAACTTCTTCGGTCACTCGCTCTGTTCGCCGTCTGAACCTTGAACCGTCACACAGGAGACAATCACACGATTCTGTTGGAGGAGCCTGTCTGCTCTCTGGGATCGCTCCTCTGTGCTCGTTACATCGGAGCCTGCAGAATAAAGCCATTTAGGCTGTGAATACGGCTCATATGCTGCACTGACATATATGTGCTGTAGTCTGTGGAGGGCCATTGTGCTACAACCAAGCCTTGGACTGACCCTGACCTCATTGCCCCCCCCCCCACCACCACCACAGACAGGTCAGTCAATACTGAATGGTGCTAGCTACTGGACCTGACACCAGGCTGAAGCGGAGCAGGACAGTAATGAATTTCTATGGAGGACATGGTACGCTGAACATAAATCATATCGCTGTTCTCCAGCGATATGAGAAAGAGAAATAGCCTCGTTTTCAGATTGACAACCATGCATTATTTTTAGTTTATCTATACTTTCCTTAGTTTAACCCTTTCCTCAACAAATAGAAGAGCATATAATTCAAGTTAAAACATGAAAATCACCAAAATTGGAAGTTTTCACTTTATATTGACAATTATGCTCCAGTATGTTAGCATTGTGTGCAGAGTGCTGCTGTACACTGCATATACACTGCACAACTGTCAGTTTGTTTCAAGTAATATTATCTTGATATTAGTGGGATGATCTGTCTTAATTCAAGATATCATCACTTATTTCTAGAACATTCTTGAAACAAGCTGATTAGTTTGTATTGGAAACAAGTGAAATTCATTTATTTTTTGTTTCATATTTCTTGTTTTAAGGAAAATTAAATGACTTGTTGAAATTGACTTTTTTTTTTGCAGTGTTGTGTTCTCTAGGTGTTTATTCACCAAGCGTTGGCCTTGCATGTTACACTGACAAAATCCTCTCAGCCACAGCATGAGAATGACAGCCTCAGATATTATGTGCAGTATACAGCAGCACACTGCACAAACAAGTCAAAAGAGAGTGTCAAGTGACTAAGATAAGATAAGATAGCATTTTATTGATCCCCTTGGGGAAATTCAGGGTATAATTCAGACTATATCTTGAAACAAGGCAGAACAAATCTCTCCACTATCAAGCAAATATCAGTTAATTCAAGATAATTCTTAAAACAAGTTAATTTACACTGGAAACAAGTGCAATTATCTCACCCCAGCAGTTTTTTTTTAAAACTTGTTTCCAGTGATATGGTGGTAAATAGAAAAATAAGCTCCAGTTGGTGATCAAAACAACCACTAATATAAACAAATAAATCAATTATACTCTCAGAAAAGCTCCTCCTAGTGATGTATACTATGAATTTAGATCCTAAACATATATGACAGCCTATGTAAGGTTGGTTAACTCTACAGTTCATCCTCTACTTCCCTGCATGTTTGAGGGAAAAGCCTCAGTAAGATGGACATTTAGTTTTTTTGGCAGTAATCTAGTGCTTTTAATCTCCCCAGTTCCATAATTACGCGCGAGTGTTGCGGGGATTTAGGGGTTAAAGAAGGGCATTTGACTCGCTAATTCCCATATCTGCCACATGGTGGGGACCGGAGGAGATTCCCCTGCTGGCGGTCGTGTTGTTCAGTTTGCAGACTGCTGCTGCTGCTTTGTTGTTCCTGCCGAGGTCAGTCAGTCCGACCAGCAGTCCAGTGCGCACAGGACCGGGACAGCTCTCCACCGCAACTACATTTCTCCGCAATTTAGCGCAAAAACGTAAGTAACCATCTACTCCAACTCATTCATCCGGGAAGTCTCGTAAACCGGGCTTGTAATCTGAAACTTTTACAACGCTTTCCAAGTTATGTTTTTCGCACACGAGAGCGTATAGGCTAGTTCTGCAGTTGGAAACGTGATCGTGTCCAAATTGATCATGTGGATGTTGAGCGATTGATTGGTGAATTGTGATCAAAAGCATATTCCCAACCATTTTATGAGTTTCATTCACTGAAAACGGCTGGTGATGTGGCGCCTGTGGAAATGATTTATGTATTGAACACAATGTAGAGCTTCACTGGAGACCACTTGTTGCTTCCTGAGCGTGGAATTACAAGGATCTATCTGGGCAGACTGCGGTCCTGAGACACTGAGCATCAAAGATTTGATTTACAAGCTGGAAAAAACTTAAGCTCTTTATATCTTTTTAAAATATTTAACCGCTAAAGGTTCTTTTTTTTTTTTTTTTTTTTTTTTTTTTTTAAACATAACTCTGCACAAGCATAAGGTAACATTCAAAGATCATGAAGAGATGGATGACTCGATTTTGATAAAAAGAAAAAAAGAAAAAGTCAGATAGAACCTTATAATTCGAAACTCACTATTTATTGAAAGTTTTCTATTATAAATATCTCTGGGCTGCTTTCATATGGTTTCACTTTAGATTGCTGCAGATAATTTGGTGTTAACATAGCCTGACTACATGTAAGTAGAGGACTTTAAAGTTAGGAAGTATGAGTTTGTTTGTTTTTTTGTTTATCCTAATGGCAATGAAGCCACCCTCATTATATTGACATCCTATTGATGAATAAGCCCTGTCACTCTGAGGCCATCTGTTAGGACTGTAGGACACCAGCAAACCTCAACCAGCAAGGTAACTGGTGAAGTGTTAGAGGATTAATCACAGAAGATGGTCCCTTACTGGGTATGCTTCACACACACACACACACACACACACACACACACACACACACACACATACTACATACATACACTACTGTTTGACCAACATGGGTTTTTGAAAGCTGATAATATTTGCAGATAGCCCATATTATGAGCCAAAATCTTTAAATCTGACTGCTTTCATGCAAACAATTACAAGTACTCCATGTTTCCCCCAAAGTGTGCTCTTGTCAGGATGGAAAAGCCCCTTTAAACAGCATTTAGTCCATCATGGGACACTAAAACTCTCCACTGAAAACTGATGAAATTCTTTTAGTGTCAGCAGCTCTTTAAGGCAGGTTGACCCACCACACCTATTCAATGGTAGGTGAAACTCTGGGATACATTAGGCAATTAAACGAAGAACTAATTTACAAAGACATGATTAAACAATCAAATTATGTGAATAAAATGTGCAAAGAAAATAAAATGTCATTGCCGGTTTAACAGATTTTTCTGTATCTGTGGTCGGTAGACGACATGACCGGCCAATATCTGATGTTTAGTAAAAGGTTGATATCGGCCCAATATATCGGCAAACTGATTAATCGGTCTCAACCCTAACACACACACACACACACACACACACACACACACACACACACACACACACATTTGCAGCACATTTCCATTAGCACATTTACAACATTATGGACTCTTTTATATGGGTATTGATTGAGCTGGTTGACTTTTTAAAGCTCAACTTCCACAACATGGGGCCGTTTCATGTTTATGAGGACATGTTAGTGTTACAGATGTGTATGTAGGTCAGTGCTGTGTGTGTGTGTGTGTGTGTGTGTGTGTGTGTGTGTGTGTGTGTGTAGCTGGTGTGTGCAGGGTGGCATTGCAAGTCAGCCAGCATTTCAGATTTCTCCCCCCGGCCGCCTCGCCTCTCCTCTCCTCAGGTCCTCCATGTGCTTCGGTGGATCTTTCTTCAATATCTGAGGCTGTAAATCTGTTCAGCTGGTTGTGCTTTACTCCAGCTGAAGGATTCTGCATGACCTTAATTACCTTTCCATATACTGGAGAAAACTGTTGAATGTTGAATGGATTACACTGTGCTGGAGTTAGCAGCTGCTGGTGGTTAGTTTTTTGGATTGCTGTCAGACAAGGAACCAGAATGTTTTCAGAGTTGTTGTTTTTTTGTACTGCACCTTTACAAATCACCACATGCGAGCTGTGTACCAGTTTGGCCGCATTCTGGGTGCCATTTTTTAAGGCTCATATAACAGCCTGAGGTTTTTAACAAGACAACTTCAAGTGAACTCCATGTCTGTAAGTCTAATATGTCAGAAAAGTGTTCGAAGGAGCACTGTGCATTGATTGACAGTGGGTTTTTCTCCTCTTGAAAGAATGAGAGCGATCATTTAAAGTCATACAGGGCCATGACTCACAGATGGCACAACACTCAATAAATGCTGCATGAGTCAATAACCTGTTTACGCTGTTCAGTGGAATTACCCTACAGGTAATTATGGGGCTAATAGAGTTGAAGCCATCTGAACTGCTCAAAGTTCATTCACACCAAACGCCATGATAGACTCAAATAACTTTTTGCTCACAAGTTGTCTTCTCCCTCTTGTGTAACTCTTCATTACCTCCATCAAGGAGGTTATCACCGCTGTCCTGTGGGGGGAAAAAAAGAACCTGTATCTCCAAAATGTCAACTTTTCATGAACTAAGAAAAGCAGCCTTGGTTTTAGTTTGACCAGTATACAATTTAGAGTTTATCCATTGGGGTTTCAAAGAGTTTCATAAGCACCAAGAGCTCCCTCAACTCATAGAGGAGCATTTTGTCCTTTAATTTTGTGGATTTTCATTTTTTAACTTCAGTTGGACTTCTGAGGTTTTCATGTGACAGCAGTGTTTTGTTTTGTTTTCGGCCCTGTTAGTTTGTCTCTGTCAGCAGGATATCTCAAAAACGTACGAATATATTTCCATGACATTTGATGAACAGATAGCCCTTGGGCCAAGGAGCAACAGGTTTTTTGGTGTTGATCCGGATCTGGGATTTGATGATTATCGCTTTTCGGCCATAAGAGACTTGATGGATAGAGACTTGATTCCAAATCCTAAGGGCAAGTTTGCAGGCTCAAGAATCAAATTTAACTTAAAATGTAAGTGATGGGACTGATGTCTTTGGTAGTAACAGCAAGTTGGAGAATTGTTCAGCGTTGGTGTCGGTGTGTGCTCTCCGAGTGCATTCTAGTGTTAAGAAAGACATGTTAGAAACAAACTCAGTATGGAGAGAATGGGCAGAGCTACAAGCCACTGCGGTCTGAAATCTGGTGCTCCAAGACTCTTGGGACTGTTTACATGCCTCAAGTTGGAGGAGTGAGTGGTTGGGTCTGAGGCGAGGGAGGGTGAGTCTAAACAAGCATGAGATTTTTTTTTTTTTTTTTTCCTCGCTAAGGGTCTGGAGCAACTCCCTCTCTCCCACACCTCCCCATCCTTTCACCCCTGCTGGAGCGTTGTCATGGAAACCCGTGCAGCTTGCTCCTTTTTAAATGAGTGGGAATGAAGTTGTCTGGGAGGCCCAAACCGGTTTTGCCATGGAATGGTTTTACGTTGAATTAATTATAATAGGGGTGTCAGAGTGGGGGGGGGCTGTAGGGGTTTTTACTTGCTGACAAGCTGAGGCAGTACCTCTCTTTGTTTTGGTGACACCCCCCCTACACACACACACACACACCCCACAGCCTTTGGTGATTCCCTTGTCCTGCTTACTTACTGCGAGGTGTGGAACTAGTCCTGCAGTGCCTTAACCTCAGGATAGCTTTACGTCGTCTAAACACAGCTAAAAGGCGTCTCAGGTGTCCGCTGTGGCTGAAAACAAGGTTTCACGGTGAGAAAAGGCCGTCTTTCAAGCGGCGTGGCTGTTATTGTGCCGAGGAAATGTAAGGCTGGAGCGGCCCTCCGTGTGTCAAGTTTCTCCTTTTGTCACTGGAGAGAAAATTGTGTCTGAAAGCTGCCATTGTTTTGGTGGCCACTCAAAGCGGGGCCCTGTGAGGCAAGAGGGGTGATGGAGGGGCTGGGGGGGGGGGCGTTATTTGAGGGGTGTGTGTGTGTGTGAGTGGGGTTGTCGTCGTGCGGGAAAAGGGGGTGGAGGGGGCGTTGTCAGTCAGGTTGTTGCCAGTGGAGTGTGTGTGTGTGTGTGTGGTGTTAACTAGGTGTATTTGGGTCTCATAGCTAGACCAGCTGAATGCTGATGACGCTTAACCCCCAAAACCCTCTCCCTCCACCCCCCCACCCCAAAATGGCTCTGATGGACCACAGCACCATTAACAGGGAGAAGCCTGTTTTCAAGCCTAATTAGACCACAGCCAGGCTGCTGCTTGACAAAGACCAAGAGCCTGTGGGAGACACGAGCAAAACTGTTGACCAGTGTTATACTTTTTAACAATAAACACTAGCAAAAATGTCAAAATAAAAGCTTGCTTTGTCCCTGCTGTCCTAAAATCTGAGATTTAAATTTGAGACTACAAATAGATATTTAGCGGTTACGAAAAGAAGAGTGAGTTATGAAAACAAAAGAGTTTATTGTTGTTGTCGTTGCCCCACGCAGCTCCCACACAGTTCTGGATGAGACAAAGAGTGTGTAAGTGATGTGGACGCAGTGTACTGATGCTGCTCAGCAACACTGCATGGTAGAAGCTTTCAGCATCATCGCTGTCTGTTCAAAACCATGTATCTCCAAAATATCAACTTTTCAGCAACTAAGAGAAACACTCATTTTTATGACAATGCAATTTTGAGCTTATCCAAAGGGTTTGAGCCAAAGAGGTCGGATAATTTTCCCAACCAATCCAGTAGCGTGTAATCCGTCAATTGAAGTTAAAATATGTAAATCGACAAAATTGGAGTTGCAAGATTTTCATACGACAACAGCGATATGCAAAACTGTAACACACATGGGACAACTTACTTCGAGCCATTTCACAAATTCCCAGTGATGACAACCTAGAGTTTGCCATTTCTAGTATCTCACTCACTATTCGTCAATGTTATCAAGATGTAGAATTTATGATTGTCTTATCTAACTTTTTTAATATCTCCCTTTGCCTATTACAAGCCAAATACAGCAGATTAAACTTTTAAAGGAGAATACTGCTGTCATTTTGAGTTATAATCCATTTATTTTTGTCTACATCTGGTTTCCTCCAATCGTTTTGCAAGGCATGCTGTATGCAATACGATTTTTTCAGCATTCACAAATTTTTTGTCGTGTTTAAAATAAACTTTATGGTGTCAAACCTAGCTTGAAATTAACTGCTGTCCTCCCGACTTACAAAGACTCCCTAAATAAAAAGACATGGATGTGACAGTAAAGTTTGTAAGACGACATGTTTTTGAGGGATTGGCTGATTATCAAATCCAAGAATACCAAGTCAATACTTGTGTCTTTGTGGAGAAAGTGGGTGTCAGCTGATTGACAGGAAGTAGAGCGGAAGGTAATGCAGCGCTGAGACGAAAACACACGACTCAGCTCAATGAAATCAGGAGAAAACCAAATGAAGGCTTCATGTTTACTGTGATGGATTCTCTCGCTCTGTGGAAGTTGTTTTTCATTCTGTACAAGAATGAATGGCAGCAAATGGCTTCTTCTGAAGGGAAAACGAGCGCTGATATCTGCAACTATGCTGACTGTGTGCAGACACCAGCAGGAAGAATGGAGAGCAGAGGGGAACCTGGACCATTGGCACAAACTTAAAAAAACACACCAGTATTATCCATCAAGAGTCCACAGTGTTTCTGTTGCCTGGTGAATATTTTAGACGGCACATTGCAACACACCTCATCAGATTGGACACATGGGCCGGTTGAGTTACATTTTCTCTCTGGGACTGCTTGTCTTGCTCAAGTGTGTCTGCACATAGAAACACACACACACACACACACACACATGCACACATACGCAGATCAATGAAAAAGTCCCTGTGTGAGCTCCCACACTGCCTTCATCTCTGACCTTGACCAGCGTTGCTCTTTCACTCATGAACACAAAGACGTACATACAGATCCACTCATTCAGAAAATGAAACCTGCCCTTATCTCCCTAACAAGTTTATGTTTCTCTTGTTGAGTCTTGTTGCGTCATTCAGTGCAGATGAGCTGTCTGTTGTTGTGCCTGGTACAACCGGAGCCTTTGGAGGGGAGGAGGAGGAAAGCTGAAGTCAAGGAGAAAAATCAGACAGTTGAGTGGAAGGGCTTGTTTGTCACGACTCAAAATTAAACCAGAAGAGAAATGAAAAAGGCAGGCATGTGATGCGAAGACCATTTAACCCTGCTGTAGCTTCCTGGGATAGTTTAGGGTGCCAAAAAACAGAGCATTGGATGAGACTCCTGTCACTGCAGAGGAAAAAAAACCCTCTGGAAGTGAATGGAAAAGAGAAACAAGTTAATTGTGAGTTGAGCAGAGAGGAGCAGTGTGCAGTGACCAACCATTACAGTACTATGTGTCACTAGCTCTTTCTTAGCTTGCTGGGCCAAAGTGCTGTGAGTGATGGGACGTGTGTCGGAGCACTGGGTAGCATCAGCAGACCAGTTGAGGTTGGAGAAACAGTATAAAGAAAGTTGCTGTATATTTGTCTTTTGCGCTGCTGAGAAGCTTTATTGACCTCCCCAAAGTGTTTTAATAGACCCTTGGTTGGTGAAATCTGCCATTCATTTCTGCTGTAAGGATATTTGTTTAAACATACAGTGTCACTACCATAGGCAGCCATTCAGTCAGTCATTTGCAGTCATTTGTCCCTGTGTGGATCCTTGTGCATGGGACAACTAAGGCTGATGGTCTGTTTATTGCAGTCAAGCACAGAAGATGCACTTTTTTATAGGTGCATTAATTCCCATGAGATGAAGAGAAACCTCATGACGGGGACGTTAAACTCAGTCTCCATGAGTTGGAATCAGGAGTTGTGGTGACTTTCAGAATGGAGAGAAGGTTATTACCAGGCTGAACCTGAGGGATGATGTGTTGATGTTCATCACGAAGAACATTTGTTCACACAAATGGTTGCAACATGTTTGGTGCCTGAGCAGCCTGAAGGCAGAGCTGTGGCATCATGAAAGGGATCGTAATTGATTTCTGTCTAAATATGTGTTCAATTCATGCAAAGTGAGCAGAGTTCGCCTTCTTGCATTTGCATTCTCCCTCAAACAGTTTTATTTGAAAGGCTTTTATTGCATCATGCATATTTGTGATGGCATGTTTGTGTGTCTGAATTTGTGCTACACAGAAAAAGCCAAGTTGCACAACAACCTTTCACTGAAGCTTCTCGAACTTCCCCTTGCCGGACACGAAACTGGTAATTTGCTCAAACATCTCATAATCAGTGCAGCGCTTCGGCTTTGCCAGAGCACCTCTGTGAGGATTTATGGCACCACATTAAAAATCAGGTCATGGCAAAGGAGACACAGGCGTTTCCCTGCACTCAGTAAAGAAGTGCTCAGTCTCCCACTTCTCTTGAAATTGTCTGTTTTTAGCCATTTAGAGCTAGCTACCCAGCTGAGTTGCTGAGCGTCAGTCAGTGAAGGGTGTGAGGTTCTGTCAAAGTATGTTGGAGGGTGACGGCTGTGTCTGTTCACCACACAACGCTCAATAGTGAGTTCTGTGTGGCAACTTGTATTCCCACTGACCATGGCTACACTGAGGCAGGCCAGAATGAACTGGCAACCCAGTTACAGTCTATGTGAACTGGGTCAAAAATTATGGCAGGACAAATCCGACCTGCAGGCCTTCAGTTTGTGTGTAAGAATAATTCTAAAATCTCTTAACTGACATTTTGACATCTGCATTGTAATATGATGTCTACATGTGTTACACTTATGTGTCTCTGTGTCTCTGTTTTAAACAGCACATTCACAACTTTTACTGCCTTTATAATGTGCTCCAGATTGTGTAGAGCAGCTCTCTGTTCTATGGAAATAATTAGTATTGTTGTATGTTTCTATTTTCACTCTCTGACTTCGACTTGTTACACATTTTTGTGCAGACGTAGGGTATTGTTCTTGACTTAAATTGCTACAAAAGATGTATAAAAACATGTCTCTATACAACAAATTTGGGTAATAAATTAATTAAAACATCATGTGCATTCCTGATGCAGACTTGCTCCGTTTCATTCTGCCGCTGCAGCACAAAGTAGCTCTGTGCCACTAGATTTCTAAATTTAAACAACAGACACTAAACTTTTGTTACAGGGTTTCTTTTGTTTTTATTCCCAACCAAAAGCAGTTGAATGCTTTTGTCCTATTTACAACTTCCAAACTTTGAAGTGTAGGCTCTTACGAGGAAAACTTGAAGGCATCATCATTTCTGAGAAATCGTGTGACTATGCATAAAAATCTCTAATTCCAGCTGTTGGCTTCGACTCTAAAATTCGTGTCTCTTTTCTGTTCCAACTCTTTATATATGGTCAAAAACAAACCCAACAATTTTAGGAATGGTGTCCCTGTGAATAAATGGCTGCTGTGTGCTGCGTATGCATGGTTCTTGAGTTTTAGGCCTGAAAACATCAAGACTGAAGTTCACTCTGATATGGGGCTTCAGTTTTCCACGCAGCGTCTCAAGACTCTTTCAGCCCCTTGCTATGCAGCATCAGAAGCTGACCCGGTCTTTGTTGTGGCACGCATTGGCTTCAGTCTGTTGTGTTCGTGGTCGATAATACTTTCCATCTGGCCCTACTGTGGTGCTTTGCCAAAATCTCTTTCCCATCGCACATACACACACTTCCCTCTCTCATCGCAGGTGCCCCCCCCCCCCCCCCCCCCTCCCACCCCCGCCTCTCAAACTGGCACAGGCAGCCTTGTAACAGTAACCCATTTACTGAGATGGGAATATGGGTCGGATGCACGGGCACTGTACTCACGCTACAACGCAGCACTGCCAGGAGGAAGTATTGAGCCGCCCCTCCATATTTCACCCAGATTTTCATAGATTTATTGGACAGTAAGACGCCATTACTGTACGGAGGGACTGAGGAAGAGAAGGGAGATAGCTGTAGGGAGATGGAGAGAAAGAGATGCCGCGTTTACGTCATGTCAGATTTAGCGTAAACACAAGCAGCCGAGTGGGAAAAAACATTCACGTCACTTTCCTAGTGCTAATTAAAAGTAGGACGTGTGGATTTTTTTTTTTTCGATATCTCCCACTTGGTGTCACGATTGCAGAAGTGTGTCACACAAGTGGCAAACACTGCAGCAAATAGCTAGTTCAAGATAAGAAAAATCAGAATTATTAGTTATATTCAAATGCAGTCAACCATACTTATGGAAAGGGAGTAATGTCTCCTGTAGTTCATTTAAGGTTGATTTTAAATTCATAAATACAAATGATTTTGGATGTGGGCGGTCCAACGAGTTAAACAAACATGTCATCCTGTTCTTTGGTTTCTTCCAATAGGACATGAACGCGTCAAGAGAGACCAGGGGATGGTGAACTGTAAGCATGACGGAGAAATAATGCTTTATAGAGGCAGAGACAAAGGAGTGATGGATGCAAAGAGATCAGAGGGTGAATTGGGTGGATTTGAAACTGGGAACGACCCTGTGAGGCAGAGGGCTAGAAAGCGTGAGAAAGCAGGTTAGAGAGGATATCGCTCCGCCCGCCCCGCCTCCTCCCTCGCTCTGCGTGGAGATTGAGGTTGTGTTTTACTGGTTGTGCGGGTGTAATCCTGGAGATTTTAGCCCCCCCAGCCCCTATCATGACCAGCCAGGCCAGCTTAGCCAGCGAGGTCTGTGGTTCTATGCATCTGTCACCACTTGTACACATCAAGCTCATCCCCCAGAGCAAATCTGGATATACACACAGACCCACACACACACACACACACACACACACACACACACACACACACACTGACGACTACTAAACCACTCAGACACAATATAACTTGTGTGCCATAACTAAACTACGTGCCATTTGCCTCTGTATATGTAATTATGTATTGTGACCGTCAATTTTCATTTTTTGCAGATCTAGCACCATGGGGAAAGGCTGCATGACGGCAACCAAGTACTTCCTGTTCCTCTTCAACCTCATCTTCTTTGTGAGTATTTCATGTTTACCGGTGACTCATGGACATGACAGTGTCCACCCTAAAACACTTTAACACCAGCTACTGGTGATGTACCTTGCATTCCTGTGGAGGTTTTGGTGTCAGTCCCTCAGAATCAAAGAGCGAGGGCTTCTTTCTAGAGCTGCCATTTTGCGTCAAGAGACATTCAACAATCATACAGTGAAAAATCCACTGTAGAAGAGGCAGAGAGACCAATTTCTCCACCCACAGGAGCAGCAGATAGACCAGAATGCAATGCAGCCACAAGACAGGTTGGGTTTCGAGGGATGCAACTTTCACTATTTCTCAACTGGAAAAACTCTCATGCCGCTATTGCTATAACTCTCTCCACCGACACATACTAAATACAAGTTCCCACCCGTGCTCTCGGGTTGTCGACAGGCATTCTGGGAAACGTAGGGAATCACTAACTGAAGTAGAAGTAGACGAGGCAGGTTGAGGGAAGGTGGGTACACCAAAAAAGTAAATTACAACACTAACCTGGAATGCATTGAACATCACAGATTGATGGTATATAACAGCGTAAGAGGATCTGAAGGTGGATTTTTCCTTTTTAAGGCTTATTTATTGCTGCATTGTCGCTGTAAGCTGCTGTATGTTGGACAGCCTGAGAGGAGTAAATGTCAGCCACCCACACCAAATACATTCATTCTCTCTCTGAGTCTTAATTACAGTGCAGATGAAGTTTTTGCGGCCCAGTTACCAGGGTGATGCTCTCTTTCTCTTTTCCTCTTTCTCTCTCTCTCTCTCTCTCTCCTACCACCCCCCCCCCCCTCTCTTTCTCCACTGTGGAAATGAAATCTGTGATCTGGGGTTAAGAGCTTCTTAGTTACACAGCAACCTCGCAGACCCTGGTGTGATGAACAGACACACATATCCTCAATGTGTGTCAGGGTGTGTGTGTGTGTGTGTGTGTCTGTGTTCTTGTATTTCTACACTTAAGAGGACCAAGTGTCGTCACAAGGATAGGAAAACGAGGAAAGTCCTGAGTGAGGACATTTTGCTGCTCCTCACTTAGTTTAGGATTAGGACTTGGGTTTATCTTTAGATTAGGGTAAGTGTTAAGGTTAGGCATGACAGGTTAGGGAATGGATGCAGGCAATAGGGATTTAACGAAAGTTCATGACACAAAGTTTTAAATTTAATTCACACAAATCTGTAGTCACACTGTTTATGGTTTGCATTTTCTTTTTTGTTTTCCATCAGAAATAAAAATGATAAAAAGATTTTTTTCAGTCAAAATTGTCTGTTCAGATTTTGTTAATAATAATAATATTGAACCTTGATTATTCTGTATCAAACCGAACCGTGAGCTGAATGTATCGTTGCATCCCTAGTAGTCAGTGAAGGTCCTCACAAGTGTAGTAATACAAACACACACACACACACACACTGATCAGCCCTAAGAGTTGCTAAGAGTTGAGACATGCTGTAAATGTGTGTGTGTGTGTGTGTGTGTGTGTGTGTGTGTTTCTCTCCCAGCTGTTCGGGGTCGTCATCATGGGCTTTGGACTGTGGCTCCTTCTGGACAATCAGAGCTTCATAGTCGTCCTGCGTAAGTGCCTGTATCAAATTTAATTCACATTTATTGTAACTGAGGAATGTACAGAATGATTCTCTTTGTGCTTGGGTGAAAACCGAAAATTGGCTTACATGTTAATTTTCCTTTGCAGAGTGATAGATAGCAGGTGTTGTGTTCACGTTTCTCATCTCATTTTTGTGTTTTTACCCGGTTTAATTATGGCTCCAGTGGAGTCAGTTTCCCATATCTGTTGTTTTGACTGAAAATGAGATAACACGAGGCAATGAAAGACAGATAAACCCTCTGAAAATGCTCTCCTGGCTGGATTTGAGGGCAGCGAGTGCTTAAAAAAACAAAGGGACGAATGGCGAACGCTTTTTTTTTTTTTTTTCCAGTGGACCCTTTACAGTAATCCACTTGTAGAGCAGATGTAGGGCAACACAAATGGACTCATGATTAACAGGCTGAAAACAGGCCAGGTTCTAGCTGCAGGCTCCCATTGTGTGTGTGTGTGTGTGTGTGTGTGTGTGTGTGTGTGTGTGTGTGTGAGAGAGAAATACAAACTAGAAAATGCACGTGGTACACATTGGGTAACTGAAACCTGTCACTACAACATTTCTTGTTAAAATTAGTAACTTACTTTTTCAAGTAATGCAGAATCATATTTCTGCTGCACTATGTTCATATGGGGAAATTGTAAATATACAGATTTGCCTGTAAATGGCACGCAGCTCTCTCATAGTCCTGATGCTGTACAGTAAAGAAATAAAATTCTGTCTTACACACATTAAGACAGAAGGTTGGCTAAGGCAGGTTAGTAATTATTTTGGCTGGTAAAAATGATTCCTGGCAGGTCATTTTCTTTAGTTTACCAGCACTTGGTAGGTGAGCCAAAAAGTTAATTGGGACACTGCCAGTCATCCTCCTTTGGTGTTTCAAAGAAGACCGGCTACCATTAGACGCCGATATCACTAAAGAAGGCTGGAAGTGATGCAACATTATCATGATTTCTTTACAAGGAATATAAGTGAGGTAGGCTAAAGCTTGTAATGAAAAATGTCCACTCTGTTCCTGACAACAGCATATCACTACACAGTCAACCTACAATGCACAGCGTCTAGTCCGAATGGTTTTCTCATTTAAAACGACTTCACTTGGAAGCTCTCTCAGGTGTTTCAGACGGAACGGACAGCGGCTCGTTTGTGCCGCTCGAATTCGCTCGGGCCATTTTCACCTGCCCAAACAAACTGTAAGAGTTTGATTCAGCTGCTCCAAACACGGCAGGTGTGAAAGTATCAAAGTAAGAGTTAAACTGCATCACTGAGTGAGGATGGAGCCGTCTGAGTTCAGTCCAGTACAGAGAAGCTCTCTGTCCAGATCTGCATTGTGCTGGAATACTGGATCCTGAGTGTCAAACTCGACTTCTTGAACGCCATTTCCATTGCAAGTGACAGCTTTTATGATGAGCCCGGCCAGAGCATTGTAAGCTGTAGTTGTTTGGCAAGTTGAAACAGTTTGAGGTTTTCAATAAACCGGTGAGCATTGCATGGGTGTCTCACGGTGGGCAGATAGGTGAAGCTGTGTGTTAACAGTCAGTGTGTTGTACAGAGAAATATTTTAGCCAAGAAACTGATGACTGATTGAAGTTATAGTGTACTCCAGTGATGCAGCTCTGACATCATGCAAACCCGCCTGGTCCTTCCTTCAAACATAATATCTCAGACACCGCTGGTCTGATTTTGATGAAACTTGGAGGGATGATGCATTTTGGCATCGTGTTCTGGTGTCCAAATTACACTGATTGGCCTGATGGGGGCGCTACAATTAAAGGTCAAGATTTCACACTTTGAAAGGCCATGACGGCTACAGCATTGGCCCAATTATGATGAAACTCGGAGGGATAATGCATCTTGTTCTGATTGGCCAAAGGGGTGCTTGCATCATTTGTGCGGGACGACATGTTTACTTGTTTCACAGTTTTCAGTAGTTTCTGCTGATTGTCATCACACATGCCAGAGAAAAAATATGGAAAATAAGCTAATATAGCCATGAAAATATTTTTACGACTATTATTTTATTTTCTCCCGCCTGCAACCCATCGGGAATCATTCAGAAAGTTGTTTTCTGACCCTAACCTGACAGTAGGTATCTTACTGCCATCTGTGCATAAAAGGGTATATAACTGCATGCTGTAAAATATGCTTGCTTTGCACAAGTAGGAATTTTATTTTAAATAATCTGTCATAACTCAATAAGACCAATAACTCGTCTGTAACATTATTGTATCAGTGAACACAAAGCATTCAAGTCATATCCTAATCTGATTTTAATTAGACCTTCTGTGGTTGGCAGGTTAGTGAGATTAGTGTTCCTCCCATGTTGACTGAAAAATGTTTAAGTTTACCAGACTTTACCAGGAAACGTGTACATTTATTGAGTCTCTGGTAAATATGTGCATTTACCCTGGAGCTGGCGCATTAACTTTAAATAAGTACATTTTAAAAGCTGAGATACGTAAAGAATGAATGCAGTAAGTAATTCCCTGTTGTCCTAAAACCCTGAAGGAAAGAAAGATGTCTGGCCATGTAATCGTTTCCTTGTTGGGACAGAAAGAACTAAAATAGCATTTCAGTCAAGTGTCATGCATTTGAGTGTGTGCAACAGTCTGTCACACAAATGTAGCACGTTGAGGAATAACAAATTATTCCATGAAGAAAGTAATATTTTAATGTGACTAATCATGTTGCGTGTGTGTTTACCATTATCCCTACTGTTCCATAAAAAGACCATAGGAGGCAGTGAAAGGGGCTCCTACCTTGCTGCCTCTGACCCCACTCTTCTTTCCTGTGTGTGTGTGTGTGTGTGTGTTCTCTCTCCCCTTGGCCTGTTGAGGTGCTGTTTGCTTGTGCACGTGTGCACCAGTGTATTTTCCAACATGTGACAGGGTGCGCTGTTAAACACAAGTGTCCACCAGATTCCCTCTGCTTCTGTCTGTCTGGCTGCTTCTCCTGTCTGTATTAAAAAAACAAATATTTCTTGACATACATTACCCGTTTAGCCATATTGCCCCACAACAAATTCTCCTCCTCTCTCCCTTTTTTGTCTCTCTATCTCTGCTCCCTCTCACTTTCCTCTTTCATGTGTCTGTGTTTCTCATCATGGCTTCAGGTACACGCTCCTGTTCTCTGACACTGACTGTCTGAAATCAACTTTTTGGCTCGCCTGCCAAAGACTGGTAAACTTAAAAAAGCCAAAATACTGAATATACATTTTTCAAAAAAATATGTCACCCTACCTGTTTTCAGTTCTACTTCGCTCAACCTGCCTCGTCTACTTCTACTTCAGTTAGTGATTTCTTACATTTCCCAGAATGCCTTTCAACAAGCCCCCAGAGAACAGACGTGAACTTGTTCCATTTAGCTGTGGGTTATACGTGTATCTGGAGAGAGCGATATCCGTAGCATAGTAAGAGCAAGAGTTCGAATTTTTCCAGTCAAGAAAAAGTGAGAGTCGCACCCCTTACTCAAAACACAACATGTCTTGATGCTGCATTGCATTCTGGTCTCTCTCCTGCTCCTGTGGGTGGAGAAATTGGTCTCTCTCCTCTTCTATGATGGATTTCTCCCTGTATGATTGTTGAACGTCTCTTGGTGCAAAATGGCGGCTCTAGAAAGAAGCCCTCGCTCTTTGATTCTGAGACCCAAACTTGACGTTTACCGTTGTTTTAGATTGCTGAAATATTTCCTGCTGTCAAACCCCATTGTAGCTACTGGAAATATCTGAACATGACGTCACAGCATCTACATGCAGCCAGTTATCCACAGGAATAAGACAAACACACCACCAAACAACAAAATAGGTCCAGAAATGCAAACTACATCGCCGCTAGTGTTTAAAGTGTTTTAGGGTGGCTTTCTCCTTTTAAAATCTTTGTCGAAAGTGAGGCATTGAGTAAAGTTTGACCTCCCTAAACTGTCTAGCCCAGCCAAACATGTACAGTGGGAGTTTATCAGAGAGAGAAAAAGAGAGAGAGAGAGAGAGAAAGAGAGAGAGAGACGACCAGTGTCAGCAAGACAGAAAGGCATAGAGATGATTGAAGAAGGACTGATGCAGAGGGAAGGACAGGCAGCCAGAAATATAGAGACAGACATTGAGCAAGTGTAATAGAGAAAGAGAGACAGCCAGTGAGCGAGAGCATGTGTGTGTGTGTCTATGTGTGTGTGTGTGTGTGTGTGTGACGCCTCAGAGAGTGTGTGTGTGCTCTCAGAACAGGGAGTGTTACTGAGGACATTGTCCCTCGTCTGTGGCCGATCCGCAGGTGTCCTCCCCTCGGACACTGGGCCCTTTCTGCTCCATCCAGCATCAGCATGCATCACATCAGCCCAGTGCGCTCACTGCCTTACTCATCACTACACACACTCACACACACACAGCCACGCACTACATCACTGGTCTGGCCAAGAAGCGGAGGAGGAGAGGGAGAGTGAGTCCAGGGATTTTATCGGGGTTGGGAATGCAGTCATACGACGCGAACCGCAAGGAGCTGAGGGTTTAAGTACAGCGGACAGTTTAGCTTTGTGTCTGGACATAAATGAGATGTATTGATGCTCAGTGGCATGTTTTATAAGCTCAGCCAATGGCCTGTTGGGGTCACAGATGATCACAGTGGTGTTGAGGATGAATCAATGATCTGCTTGGTGCAGCATGTGAGAGATGAAATCAGCCTGGTGCTGGTGGAGCCTGTTTGTTCAAGGCCTGAGTCAGAAGAAGAGAATGATCCCTAGTCTCTAGAAATAAATTTCTTGTACCGTCGCTGTTGGGCGAAAACCACTCAAATCCAAAATGTGAACTTTTCAGGAACTCAGAAAAACAGCCTTGTTTTAATTCGATGCTGTTTGGAGTTTATCCAGCCTTTTGAAATGGTTTCATAAGCCCAAGAGGTCAAGGAATTTTCTCAACCTTTAGAGGAACCATGTAATCCTTCAACTGAACTGAAAACATGAATATCACCAAAATTGGAGTTATACGGTTTTGACATGACATAACAGTGATACGCTATTTTTGTTTCCATAGTTTTGTGGTGTTTATATGTTAAACGCAGCAAACTACCAAGTCAAATCCCTTCCATGTACAAACTTACTTGGACAAGAAATCTAATTCTGATTGTGAGTCGGCTAGATTCAGCTGAAGATGAGGAATGGTGGAAACGTGTGTGTGTGTGTGGCGTGGTTGTGTGTGCTTGTGTGTTTATACATGTGTGTTAGCGTACATGTCGAGGTTCACAGGTCTCCCCTGTGTCGTAATTTATCAGCTGTCACCTCAGCACCATGCTGGGGTCGAGGGCACGACTGGGAGTCTCCGGTCACCCATGCTAGTGTTGGGAGGAGGTTGACCCTGCACACGGGTGCATGTGCGTAGGGGCAGGCAAACACACACCCATACACACATGCACAGTTTCATTTCCTCCACCCCACCCCCCCACACACACACACACACACACCCACACACACACACCTTAGCCTCATTTTCCGTCATAAACTCCTCTAGTTTCTCTTTGTCTTGAGTTTGAGCTGCACGCTGTGTGCCCTGGTTCATTGATCCCCTGGGGTGTCCCATGTTTCCTTCAGGCCACAAGGACTCTCTGCCAGCAGAGGCCCAGGGGTGTTGGGAGGAGGGGGGGGGGGCAGGGCAGGGGGGGGGCAGCATTCAGCCTTTCAAATGCCACATTGGCAAACATCAACACAATGACGTGTTCGTTCCAGTCTGCTGCACGTGCACAACCTTGTTTTGTTTGTGTGTGACTGTTCAAACTGCCGTAGGTCCCTACCTGATTCGAGAGGGAGAGCCTATTCTTCTGTTTTTGTTTTTTTATGGGGTTTCCCAGTTCCAACCCTTTTGGAGGAAGGAGTAGTAAAAAAATTAAAATCAGATCAAGTGGATTTCCGAGCTTTGACTTTACGTAAACGTCTTTGACTTCACGTCTTTGACCTTGTGATGTTGCTGCAGGCTCGATGTTTATGAACCGAATGAAACCGTCTCTCAGTGTGTGGCAGGTTAGTTCCCCAAATCCCAACCAAGGGCTTGAATAGTAGCTGAGGTATTGTGGAGCCTCCTGCATTACACCACACCCTAAGTAGAGCACTGCAACCACTCACTTGTTTGCGATGTTATTCAGTTTTGATGATGACACATTTGGCTATATTTGGAAACTCACTCTGCAGTGTCTTGTTTCACATGATTCATGAGAATGACGGCAATATTATGGTATTCCATAAATTAAGATTACTACAGTACTGAAATATGCCAAGATATTAATGTTACAGTTTGTACTGAGTTATTTCACTGTGGTTAGGGTTTGCTGTATCATTAAAAAAAATGCATTTTATACACACTAGGGTCGACTGACAGCATCTCCAACTGCAGAATTTCTTCACGGTTAACCTTGACTTACTGTTCATAAAGATCTATTTCTTTATTTTGCACTGTGCATATTATCTGTATTGTATTTCTTGCCAATCCACCACAAAACTTGATCCACTGAATAATTTTCTGGAATTACATGTAATTTGGCAATGGTTGTTTATATAGAGTTGTCTTAAGTTTTGAACTGTCAAGATAAAGTATAGTGTTTTCATTCTGTGGTGAGGTCTGGATCGAGTTTGATAACACTCCTAACAGACTTCTGGACACAGGCGAGGTGAGATGCACAGGACGCTTCTCTCTCACTTTTTTTTGGAGCGTCCTGGAATGTTTGGCAGAGCATATGTGACACACACACACACACACACACACACACACACACACACACACACACACACGCACACTGAACCCTTTGCATGCCAATGTAGAAGTGCACACACTTATCCCCCTCTTTCCTTTATCTCCACACACTGGAAAAAGTCCTGAGTTGGTAAGATATCTCATTGCTGCCTCTAGCCAACTCCAGACGGGCTCCATTCACTCCAAGTCAGGATCTGCTAAGGAGGTTTTTCCATGTCAGATGATATGGCAGTGGGACTCTGTGTTGCATTGAGAATGTATTTTTGCTCAATCCAAGGACTTTATGGTGTTCATTTGCAGATGGCTACAAACACCTGAATGGATGAGCTAAGAGTTGGTGGTCAGTTCTCAAAGCAGATCCACAGTAAACGGGACAAACGTCTTTTAAGGGGCTTTAACTAAAATAAACCCTTGATCTTTGGTGCCAGGTGATGTCAGCACCTGTTGTACTCTACTGGCACCAAAGATCAGCCAATAGCAGATGGCAATTTCAGGATTGTGGTTGAGAGTGTCTTGAAACTCCAATGGGTGGGAGGTTTTTGCTGCAAGACAGCGTATGGAAGTTCTGTAAGTGTGAGTTTTGTAAGCCATAAATGTCGGCACCTGAAGTAATCATTGAGTCACTGGTATTAATCGACAACCCTATCAGCCCACCACAAATGTATTATGGTTATTTTGTGCTATGTGGCAGTAAAAACCTTACTTATTTGAGTTAGCTGCAGAATATGACTGTAAATGTACATGCTGGTTGTATAACAGAGTTAGATCCCTTTATCCTTCTACCACAGACAACATATGGTTCCTAATCTATAATGTGCTGTTGTTTCTCTATAGAGGACTCCCTGTCTCTAAAGGTGGCCTGCTACATCCTGATTGGAGTGGGGGCCTTCTCCATGCTCATGGGCTTCCTGGGCTGCTTGGGGGCCATTTATGAGATCCGCTGTCTGCTGGGCCTGGTGAGTGAGAATATGTGTATGGCATGATCATGGGAACATGGGTAGTGGGGTGTTTTTGTGCATAATTTTGATGAATAATGCAGGAGTGGTATAAGACAGTGGGGAGGATTTACTTTGGGAGTTTGTCCTAGAGCAAAAAATAGTGTGCATAACTTAAAGGAATATATTGACTTTGCACAACAAGACCGGTTAGTATGAGTTTCTACTCTGTGTGCTCATTATTTTAGAGATGTGTACAGTGTTTTATAGATTATGAAAAGTTTTTTTGTACCGTCCAGAAGAGGTATTCACCCGCACCTTTTGAAGTACAGAAACACTGAACACATAAAGGTTAAACAACTATTTTCCTCTAGAAAAAAGAGCTTATTTGCCAGAAAGTCACTGTTTTTTCTTTAATTGTTGCAAGAGCCAGTGTTTAAGTAAGTAAAACTTTATTAGCGCCTTTCTAAACTGTGGTTACAAAGTGCTTCACAGTGGGTCTAGAAAAGTAAAAATGCATAAAACAGAATAGTAAAACATGGATAGTAAAACTGTAAAATAGTAAGACATGGAGAACACAGTACAAGAAATAAAACACAATCAAAGGCAAGAGACTAAAAATGGGTCTGAAGTTGTTTAAAGATGGTAGTTGGTTCAGATATCAAATGGAAGGCTGGTCCAAAGTTTAAGGGCAGCAATAGCAAACGCACGCTCACCCTTTAGCTTTAGCCTGGTCAGCCTGATTTGAGGACTAAGGGACAGTATTGTATGGGCCCAACAATTCAGAGGTATAACCAGATGCTTGACCATGCTTAGAATGCTTAAAAGTGTCTGTCAGTTGTGGTTTGATTGGGGTTTGATGAGTTTGTCGTGTGTTGTATATCTCACAATCCTTCCTCCGTTCTCCTCAGTACTTCACCTGCCTCCTGCTGATCCTCATCGCTCAGATAGTAGCCGGTGCGCTCATCTACTTCCAGAAAGACTTGGTGAGTGATGTCACTTCCCCTCATTTCTCCCTTCTGTGCTCGATGGGTCATCCCAATGCTCTCCATCTTTTTGTTTCCCCTTTATATTGCTCACCTAGACGTTGCATTCATGAAGGCAAACGTTGACAGTGCGTGCAAAGGACGGATGAGTTTAACGGTTGGAATGTGGTGGTTTGCAGCACGCCTTACATATACCTCTCTTCTGATTGTGTTGTTTCACGCCCACTATTTGTCATAACATGCCATCAAAAGCAAAAGGTATGCGCTCTGCAACTGTAACACAATAACAACTTGATCTGCGAGGAATAGAAAGTAATTCTGTTCTTCCTGGTGCTTTCCACAACAAGCATACCATCATCGTTATGGGAATGCAATGTCTGGCTTGATGAGATACGGCTGTGGCAACCAGCAAACTGAAAATGAAACCCAAGTGACAGCATTTGGTGTTGTAGCGCCCCCTGGTGTCTAGTCTGAAGCATTCTCCAGATGAACAGAAAGGCAACAGCAAGGGTGAAAGTAACTAATTAGTTACTGTTACTGCAATTGAGTAGCTTTTTTGTGTGCTTGTATGTTGAGTAGTTGAGAATTGCACTTTGAATCACATCAATTACAGAGAACAGTGCACATTTTGTAGGCTCTCCATAAGCATCAGAAACTAGCCATAGTCATAAATTGGCCAATGTGGATCCATTCGCAGTGAGAATTAAATTAAAAGAATCTAGTTTGAACCCTGTCCTCTCTCAGCCGCCCGTCTCCTCAAGGAGCCACATAAAGCATCTGACTAGGATATGCTACAAAAAAAGCAGGAATTCAGTTCTGCAGACAGATATTATCCCTGCTTATTTTATCTGAACTTTCGCTGGAAGCTGTTGGATCCTGAATCAGCCACTGCTCTCTGCCAAATTGAATTTCAAGGCAAGGTTCCCCCCTTGTGCTCCGAAAAGGGGAGATCTGCTTTTTCAGTATGTTGAACTGTGTTCAACTGTGTCTCCACAGCCGTTTATGTCCCAGGGTTTACTGGGTTTGGAGCCTGGGCTCTTGGAGGGAAATGTTTTTAGCAACTATCAAACACAAATTTCCTGCATCTGGTCTTCAGTGTCACACATGGAACCAGTAAAATGCAGCCTCATTTCTTCTTTTCCTTTGTTGCTAAAAGCCCAGATACTGATGTTATTAGGATTGCATGTACCCAGGCACGATCATTATTTGAATGTTTTTTTAAAGGAATAGTTCACCAAATTCAGTCATTATCTCCTCACCCCGTCAGGTCAGTCGAACTTCTACTGAAGTTGGTGGGACCACCAAACACGCTGCGGGTTAGCTCCTATAGTTTCATCTCAGTGTTCTCCCCGACTATTGAAGTTAACAGGGCCATCTTCTTACAGCTCCAAAAAATCATAAAATGTTCATCAAATTTCTCCAAACAGCTTGTGCAGAATAAATAAGTGTTTTGTAGCTAAAGAATTGCACTGAGGGTCCAAAAGTCCAGTGTTTACCTCTTTGGTTATAACTAAGATTATAACTTATTATAACTTGCATGCATGTTAATTCCCATGCATTAGTGGAAGCATGCAACCCAAAGGGAGCTGTCAACTATTCCTTGAAGTATTCCTCTTAACATTTAGTTTGGTCAGTGTAGAGCTCCACCCCTCTTTCCTTTTTCTTAGATCATTTGCATCACAGGATTTATGTTATCAACCCCACACCCCCACTTTGTTTCAGGTAAATGATGAGATGTCAAAGATTGTTACCAAGGTGCTGGACAACTACCCTGGCAACAACACAACCACAGAACAGGCCTGGGACTTCATCCAGCGGACGGTGAGTGGGAAGCGTGGTCTTCGACTGAAATGGTCCTATCACTAGAAATCTCCATCAGTACCAACAAATAGTCTCTGATAGTTTCCAGTCGAGACATCAACGTCTGATTTTGGTTTAAATGTGATATTCATTGATTTGCTCTGCCCCAGGTCATTGGAAGGCTAACCTGAAGACATAAAGATCATACAAAAGATTTTGAAATATTGCAGTCATACAATTTCATGAAAAAGGCACTCAAAAGAATTTGGAAGCGCATAAAACTGCAGCAGGTATTGAATTACCTGTGGGAATTACCTGAACATTTGAATGACTGTCAGTGGAAACAGGTATTAGATATGACAAGGCAGCAGAGTGCGTGAGTTAGAGAGACTGTGTTGTGACTGTCACAGGTTCGAGTCTGTCCCTGACGGTGTCCTTAAGTTAGATACTAAACTATCTGCTGCAGGAGTGATGCTCCTTTTTGCCTCTGTTACCCTCTGATGCCTTTAGTGACAGACAGTGCACAATTCCCCCGATAACTGGGAGCAATCGGCTTAAGGCAATATTTAAGGCAATATTTTGATTTACATGGTTTGATGTAACAGGATTTCAGTAATAACCCGGTTTACATGGATTCATTTAATAATCAATGTACTGCTCGCCACTCCACTGCACTGCGCCATGTTGTTTGCTTTTTAAATACAACATGTAGCTTACTGTGTCTGGTGACCTTTGACATGCGCAGTTTTAAAAAAACAAAAGAACTCAGACTAAGGCGTTTACATGCTGCAATAAATTGCTAGATTGAGAAGAAGGTGTGTGCTTATTCTGATTATGACCTTGGAAGATAATCAGATGAAGACACTTCCAGTAGTTGGAGTATGGCCTTGATGCTGTTAAGATTGAATTATTAGTGTGCATGTAAACATACTCAGTGCGTGACAGTTAAATGTATGTGTGTATCTCAGTGGGCTGTGGCGATCTTGCATTCAGAAAACTGACGAGGAAGCGTCCTGCCAAGCTCTTAATCTCCCATCTGTCAGGAAAATTAATGTAGAAGCCAAGGTCCAAATTTTTCCAGCTCTCAAAGTCAACACATTGACTAAACCTATAATATTTGACAATGATTTTTTATTCCTGTCTGGAGAGCCAGTCAACCTGAATACCCTTGAAAAGCTATTTTTTCACGGGCCGCTACCCTTTCTCCGCACCAGACAACAACTGTATTTTCATTGTCTATGATTTTGTCCTTGCCTGTCTCTAGCCCTTTTTTTATTTTCAATAAGCATGCAGATTATTCAGTCAGTATTAATCTCTGTCGTCCTCCTCCTCTGAAGATGGAGTGCTGCGGCTGGACTGGTCGTATGGACTGGAGCGGTAACATGGTCATCGTCAACAGCTCTCAGCTGCTGTTTCCCTGCTCCTGCCAGAACATCTCTGTCGCCACCGGAAACTTCTCTGACAGCGGCTTCTGTGAGGCTCAGACACCCGACTGGCCCGTATACGATGTGGTAAACAGTGTTTTCTACACCTTTTCTCGCGTTATTGTCCCCTATGTGATGAATTGGGAGTGGGTGGAGGGGCGTGGATGGGACTGTGTCCGTCAGGTGATATCTCAGGCACCACTGGATGGATTTTGACGGAACTTGGAGGAATGACACATCTTTTCACTGTGTTTTAGTTTTTTTTTAAATGACACTGATTGGCCTAATGGAGCCACTATACTTAATGGTCAGTAGTTTTTAACTCAAATATGATATCTCAGACATCACTGGTGCAATTTTGACGAAACTTGGAAGGACGATGCATTTTGGCACTGTGTTCGGGCATAAAAAAATTGACTAATTGGCCCGATGGGGGTGCTTTAATTAAAGATAAAAATTTGTAACCTTGAAAGGCTGTAACTCCTACACTGTAAGTCTAACTGACATGAAATTTTCTACAGAAATCCAGCTATCCTTCCAAATGACACTGATTGGCCTAATGAGGGCGCCAAATTAAAGGTCAAAATTTTAAACTCAAACTTAATATTTTCAACAACACTGATGCACTTTTGACAAAACTTGGAGGGATGACACATTTTCACACTGTTCTGGCATTTAAAAACATTACACCCATTAGCATGATGGAGTGTGGTATTATGTGTTGGTTGACCTAGGGCAAGCCTTGGGGACAGATAACCACACACAAGATATACCGTCTCGGGTCTATTCGTCTCAGGGTCACGTCAGTTATCAGTCATGTGGTGACATAGAGTCTGTTACTCAGTCTGTTATTTATGTAACTGGACACTATATAGATCACAGGGCTGCCACAGTGCAGAGAGAGACTGACATCACTGACTTTGTCCTGTTGTTCATCTCCAGTGATGCATCATTAAACTTCTAATCTACTGATTGATCAGATCGACTCCCGTCTGTTCCTGTGCTCCAGTATCAATATCCGATACAACAGGAGGTGCTATAATTAAAGGTCAAAATTTCAGTCCTACACCATAAGCCCAATTGAAACTTGCTACACAAATCCATCTGTCCTTATGAAATAGGCTGATTGGCCTAATGGGAGTGAACGCAGTGACGAGATGCATCATTCCCAGAGGTTTAGTCAAAATTCGATCAGTGGTGCCTGAAATATGACACATCACAGCACACAACTTAATCCACACACAAGAGACCATAATCAATACTACATAAACACCGGGTCACATAATTTTAAATGATTAGCCCAAACAATGCTTAGGGGTATGGCATCTTTACTGTTGCCTTGTTTGTTCAGTCTTTCACGTCATCATTTGTTTTGTTCGATTCACAAATTCTTTTCAACTTCACATTGAGGTTAACGTGATTCCCAAATTTACGTTATCTTTGTACAGTACGAGGCTCTCGGCCAGTTGAACAACGTGGCCAAATCACGAGCTGCTTTGCCATTCATGTCTTTGTCCCTGATGATAAATCAACTTGACTGTGTGTGTTAACCAGGGTTGTTCTGCCAGTGTGGAGAGCTGGCTCCTCACCAACGTTGGGGTCGTCCTGGGCATCTGCCTCGGAGTGGCTGTAATTGAGGTACAACAACACCATCAATCATAAACGTGATTGTCTGTTCTTAGCTGTATGGTAAATTATATTTAGCCTTTAATGTCACTGAATCTCCAGAATTAGACTGTTCCCTGCCTGAAGCAAAAGCACATGAACTGACTTATTGTAGTTTTCCTCTGGATAAGCTATGGGCAGCTAGCTAATGTTTCCAGGACTGCATTATCAGCGTTTTGTTTTTTGTGTACATTTCACGTCCAGATATGAACTAATTTCCGTTTTTAAAGGAATAATTCACCCAAAAATGAAACATCTGTCATTATCTACTCACCCTCGTGCCAGCTGAAACACAGGTGAAGTTTGTTAGTCCACATAACGCAGGGAGGTGGTCAGCACAACTTTGTAGCAACCTTCTCCAAAACAACTGAAGTCAGTGGGGACCAGTTCATTAGAGTTCCAAAAAAGGCAAAATATGACCATAATATTACTCCATACAGCTCGTGCAGCATAATCCAAGTCTTCTGAAGCCAAACGATCGCACTGCGAATAGAAAAGACCTATATTTACAAAAAAAACCTAAACGTTCACGTCTGTACGCACCCACATCTCGCGTTTACGCCCTGCTCAACAAGAATGCGCGACCTTCCCCACTTCTGTGTTTACACTGCTACGCACAAGTCTACATCACAGAAACTGAAAGTCCAAGACTTAAAACGCTAACCACTTACTTATCACACTTTGAAACAAAGAAGAAAATGTCAGACAACTTCAGTATAGAAGAGGAACAGTTCTTTGCCCAGCTTTATGTATTTGAATTGAGTGATTCAGTGATTTCAATCTTGTTCCCTATCAACTTTGTGATTATTATAGAGCGCACATTTTCATTTTTGGATGAACTATTCCTTTAAGCAATGAGCTTCAGGGAAAAACTTTACCTGTCTTGATATATGGACGAGTACAGAGCTCAGGAGTGGCCACAGGAGAATAAAATAAACATTTTGAGGCCATGATTTGTCTTATCGAGGGCACATGTTGGTATTGCACGCACACAACATAGACCTTGTGCTCTCTTTTGATTGCAGATACAAACCGTTCCCCTGTTTTGGTTAATACCGTACCATATTTTGTGCACATGATTGTTTTGTATTTGCTTAATTTAGCTCCTGCAGCAAGTTTCAAACTGATTTCACTCACTGGCCTGAATTATTTGAATTGATTTACTGATTTATTGATGCACTGATTTATTTAATGTAATTTGCCTGATACTTTGTTTAATAAAATAATATTTAGTTGAATGAGGCTTTTGATAAACGTACAATGAAGGTATAATGGATAGACTTCTTGATTAAACTTTACTTCAGGTAAAAAACTCAGCGGATGAGTTATCAAGGCATTACCTACTGCCATTGCTGCCATGCAGGACATTAATAATAAGAAACACATATTATACATATTATACTCTCCAACACCAAGCCTCGGATGGGGTTGGTGCGGTTGTTTTGGCGCTATATATGAACTAATTATGTACGAACGTTTTCTATCCATTTGCACTCTTGTTATGCAACTCCTGCGTGAGTTCATATTTGTTACGGCAAAATCCAGTTTTTCCCTACAGGACGGCCACTCCTGGGCTCTGTAGATGAGAAAAAAGTGTTTGGAAGATGTAAAATGTTTCATCTGTCTTCTATTTTTGCTTTGCAGCTGCTGGGTATGATCCTGTCCATCTGCCTGTGCAGGAATGTACACACAGAGGAATACACCAAAGTGCCAAAGTACTAAAGATCAGAGGAGGAAGTGACGCTCACATTCTTGAACTGCAGATACACAGAAAGAGGGAGAGAGAGAGAGTGTGTGAGAGAGAGAGAGAGAGAGAGAGGGGAAGAGAAAGTAAAAAAATTCCACCCTGTATTTGGTGAAACATTTTGTCCAAATGTAAAAAAAAAAAAAAAAAAAAATGTGTGTTTGTTTTATATTCTGTTGGATTCTTCTTCTTTTGAGGCACTTCCATCTCTTTTGTCTGTCCAGTTTCCTTGGAGCACTTTAGAGAAATTCGTTTTGAGCTTTGGAGAGTGATGAGGAACATGTCAATAGAAAAGTCTTGGGAAAACGAGTTGAGAAAGTAAGAAAGGATGGAGGAGGAGAAATGGGAAGATTGAGGGAGAAAGGTTGAAGTGTTGGGATACAAGTTCCCTCCCTCCCTCCAGTATGCTGCCTTTCTGCTCTCAGGCTAAGATTACATGGCAGTGTTGCTGGTATCCATTCGGACTGTTCCTCTGTAAGTAATCTCTTGGTTTGCAGTTAAGTTTCCCCCAAAAAATCTTAAGAGAAATCATATTTTTCACCCATAAGTGACAGAAGCTGAGCTACGTTTGGGAGACTCTGCTTGACAAATGAATTGGGCAACTGGAAAATTCACCTAGATGGTGTTTTTTATTTTCTGTACACCAGTGTTTTGAGTTATTGTGAATTATGTTTTTAGTACATTGTATATAATTTTAGTCATTATTTGTGTGAATTTGAATCCAAAAAAACATTGCCAGTGTTTTCTTAGAGGCTGGTCACTCCTTGAATTTTTAAAAGTAGGTTGTTTTCTTGTATTCTTTTTCATGTATTCTTAATTTTGAATGGTCAAGATTTTTTTTTTTTTTTTGCAAATAATTTTGTTCAAGTAATAGAAATAATGAGATACTAAAGAGGACCATTTATGATACTTGCTTTCCAAAAGTATCACACCCAGTTTACGATTGTCTTTGATGACAAGCAAGGCAAGGCATGAAATGTTCATCAGGCATCTGATTTGTTCAAAGCTTCCTCTCTTTTTTGAAGATAGCTTTAATTTTATGTATAAGCCCATTTTCAACCCCAAAAAGACAAAAGTTTGACAAGTGAAATATTTCTTTTAACAGTAATTTAAATCAGGGATATGAACTTTGACTATGAGCGACGGGCAAATTGATACAACAGATTTTAAGTTGTTTTTGAGGGGGAGAAATACTTTTGCGGATCCATCTTGGAAACAAAATTTGTTTATACCGTAAATCATTTGGAATTCATTTATGTACATTTTTAACTTTCAGTGAAGGTCTTTCTTGCGTTGTTTTTATAATGTACAAAAGATATCCTGTTTTCTTTTTATGTACAGTCTATATGAAAAACATTCCATTAACCTGCAAACAGTTTCTAAAAAAAAGTGTAGGACTATTAAAACTGGATGGACTTCTGGTAGCTAGCTGGAGTAGTTAATGTGTACTCACCACATTCATTCTGTTTCATTTTGCCAATAAACTGATTACAGTATTTTGTTTGTTCTTATTGAAATCCACCAAGGCAGGCGGCTTGATAGCCACTTCTCTACATCAGTCCTCTATACTGTATATTACATGTAGAGTTCAGACTGAAGTGCGAGTCAAAGCAATAATTGCATCCAAGTGACCCTGTATTCACGCGCCGTTGCATATAGAAAAACAAATTTCCTATATGAAAATGTCAAATGAACACCGTAAGGGCTGAGACTCACTTTTTCTAGACTGGAAAAACTCTCACTAGCTCTAGCGCTCTCTGATACCTACACATATAACTGACAGCTGAATACAACAAGCTCACACCTGTTCTCTGGGGGTTGTTGAGACGCAATAATTAGAGTTTTACAGGCTAATTTTTGCCTTTCATCTGATATGGAGGTTCCTTGATGTTTCATTCAATACATGTTACTAAAAATATCTTAATTCAAATATGATATAGAAAAAATGTACACTGAAACATTTTTTTTGACGAGGCTTCTTCAAACTAACAGCTGACAAACTTATGCCACTCTTGAATAAATTGTCTAAAAATACACTAACATTTTTACAACTGGTTATTGTACAAGGCTTCTTATGAGCAAGGGTACTCTCACCCATTGTCCAAGTAAATAAATATTCCAAAATATTTAAAATAATTACATTACAGTATGCTGCTGAGCGGGCTGTTTCAGCTGTCCCTTTAGCCTGTGACTGGAGATACAATTGAGTTTTTGAATGTAACCTTTCCCCTAACATCCAAAAAAGGTTTCCACATTGGCATTCACGCTAAATAACACAGGCAATAGTTACATCAGAGCCTGAGTATCGATAAAGTATTTTCTCTCAAAGGGAAGAAATGTCACCAGAATAATGTTTAAAAAATATTTGAGATACATATTTGATGATATGTGAGTATACAAATATTTTAGTTAAGTTAGTTAAAGTTAGTAAGTTATATAATAAGTTAGTGAGATCCGGGCTGAAGTGTGAGTTATATGCCTCATATGACACAAAGTCGTAACTATATTGCACATCACAACATGGCACCACAAGTAAGCATGCAGTACTTCAACTTGGGATTTTTAATAAAAACAACTGCCCATGTTCATATTTTATTTTAGTGTCTTCCTAATCAGATACATATCAGCTCACACTGGGCCCAAACGCAGAGACTCCATTTAAAACTATGCTTATTTGAAAAGATCAAACAATCTTCTTTTAACCTTTAATTGTGGGAAACAATCCTCATTTTAAGATGTGTCCGTATGTACGTGTGTGTGTGTGTGTGTGTGTGTGTGTGTGTGTGATCCTGTACAGAGTGAACTATTGTTTCAGCAGCTGACTTTGGGCAGCACTGTGAGTGTTTCTCCCTCCTCTATCTGACACAGAGACACTGAGGAACCAAACCCAAATCTAAGCGCAGGGTAGAGAGGCTCAGTGAATGTGGAGTGGAAGGTGTGGAGGTGGATCAGTGTGTCAGAGGAGACTCTGTAGAAGGACAGAGTGCCAGCAGGCCAGTCCAGATACACTGCTACTCTGTCAGAGTCAGAGGAGGGGGGGGTGCGTATGTCTGTTATTCTGTTATAGTGCCAGGCAGAGTAACTATTATCAGAGCAGAACAGACTCCACGACTTATCATTCCCTCCAAGCCAGCAGTCATCAGCCTCTCCTCTCCTTGTGATTCCTCTGTATGTCACTCCTATATCAACCAATCCTTTCCTCTCGACCTCCCAGTAACAGCA
This sequence comes from Centroberyx gerrardi, assembly GCF_048128805.1. Lineage (NCBI taxonomy): Eukaryota > Metazoa > Chordata > Actinopteri > Beryciformes > Berycidae > Centroberyx > Centroberyx gerrardi. Next base: position 3,778,390 of record NC_135997.1, read on the forward strand.
CCCAGTCAGACCATTTCTACACAGCAGCTGTTCCCAGTAGTCAAATCTCTCTGGGTGATCAGGATATGGCTGCTTCTCTCTCACCAGTGTCACCTTTCTGTTGTTCTCAGACAGAGAGAGGTTTCTGTGTGCTGTGTTTGGGTCCAGTGTGAGTTCACAGGCATCTGATGGGGAGAACAAGACACAATGCAGCAGTGGTTTTAAATGTAATAGACCTGTTCTGTTTATTTGTTGATTTATTGACAATTTGACAATTAATGTCAGTTTCATGATGGCATAGTAAGTCAGCCTGTCAAGCCCTCCACTGCTAACTCCGCCTAGCCTGCAGTCTCTCTTCCCCCTTCCCTTGTTGTCTGTGTGCTTTATTGCAGGAGTGGAGACAGGTGTGTGGGAGTCAGGCTACCAGCTGCTTCTCATCATCTCATCAGCCAGCCCACCTGCACACATGCTGTAGCCAGTACAATCCACCAGAGGGCGACCTCACTCCACACAAACACCTCATCATCAAGATATCAAATCCTATTATCCCAAATGTGACTTTAACAACTCTGTGCATGTTACTGTAACTCACCCACTGTCATCCCTCTGCTGACCTCTACTGATCATCATTTTTTCAGTCTGAAATTTATTGTTTGGGCTTTTGATCCAAAGACTTTTACAGTCAGTGAAAGTTGAGTTTTACATCTATTTTAACACTGTAAAATTGATCTATTTTGAATGAGGATGGAGTAGGAAAGTTCCAAAACAGCTAACACTGGATAAAATAGGGTCTAAAAATGGTTTCATATTTAACTCTTATGAAAATCATTAAACATTTATAAAAACTGGTGTAAAATTGATTGGATCTATTTTCAGAAAAGCATGAATTACCTCCACCAAGGAGGTTAGTTAGTTTGTCTGTCCTTCTGTCAACAGGATATTTAAATAACTTATAAACAGATTTCAATGAAATACAGATGCAGATAGGCCGAGGAACAATTGATTCAATTTTGGATTTGGTAGGGTTATTGTTTTTCAGCCATAACTATGAAACTAACACAGAGACTTGATTCTAAATTCTAAAGGTATGTTTGCAGGGTCAAGAAATCAATTTAACTTACAAATTTAAGTGAGAATTGTTCAGCATTGGCAGAGGTTTGCGCTCTCAGTGCCTTCTAGTTTATACATTTTTTTATATGCAAAGTAAAAAAAAACTCAGGGATCCAGAAAGTAACTCATTCACATACTAATTCATGCAGTCATTCATTTGTTTTATTTATTTGAGGTAGCCTATAGTTTTATCTCATTGTCTCTTTGTGTTTTAATGTATGTTAAGCAGTTTGTAAACATTGTTTTTAGAAAAGTGGCATACAAATAAAGTTATTACTATTATTATTATTATGGCTGATGTTATTATTATTATTACTACTTCTACTACTGTTAGCACTGCTACTAGCCTACTATAACTGCTGCTACTAGGCCTACTAGTATTAGGCTACTACTACCACTGCTACAACAACTGGTACTGCTATAAGTACTACTAGTGTGGTGTATGAGAAACAAGAGGCCATGATGGCAAATACTGTGTGCATTAAAGGTTCAACAGAGTGCTGTGAGTTGTTTGATACCTAATTGATGGATGCTGATTGGCTGCGCTTCAGGTCAGCACTAGGGCAAGCCTAATCAGAGAGCCAGCTAGTAGACGTGTTGGCAAATAAAGCAGTGTTAAATTAAATAGCTGGTGTGTTGTTTTTGTACCTGAATCTGTCTAAAACATATTCTGTTTGGACATAACAACTAGCAGTATTAGCGCTACCACTACTAGGCTACTACTTCTAGTATTACCACCACTACGAAACCAAAACTCCTTAATTTTATCCCTGAATGTCCTTAATTTGTCATTACATAAATATTAATTATCCATTAAACATAACAGAGCTTTAAAAAGTATGGTTAGTATAATGGGTTTTTAAGGGATTTATTCATGGGTTGGTTCGTGGAGACACTAGAAATTAAGAGATTTTTTATGCCTTTTGTGCATGGTTTACAGGGTTATCAAGGAAATTAATGGAAAAGTTCCTATCTCCCTGAATTTTACATTAAATTTGAAAGTAAGCAGTCAAACATTAAGGGGTGTTTAAGGTGGTTTTGATTGGGTTTCCTCCATTAATAACTCCCTTAACTCATTTTAAGGGGATTTTGCATGAATTAAGAGGTGAATTAATGTAAATGTAAGGGTATTTTAAGGGATTACTGGTTAGTAGAGACTACTACTATTACTACTACTACTACTACTACTACTACTAATATAACAGCAACAACTGCTACTACTGCTGTTAGTTCTTATACCAGTTGTTTTTTGTGTACCTGCTACACACTTATATACCAGCTGCATACATTTGTCATAGTACTCATGCATAGAAAATATGTTTGTTTGTTTGTTTGTTTTTAACATACCGCATACTGCTCCTTTACTTTCAGAATGTATGCAACAATACAAAAATATTATACCAGGCAGCCTGCACACATGCTTTAGCCAGTAGAAACCACTAGAGGGCGGTGTCACTCCAAACAAAAACCTCATCCTTAACAGATCCCATTATCCCAAAATGTGACCTTGACAAGGGAATGAGCTGTTGTCCCTAAAACCCTGTGCATGTTAACAGTCGCTGTCACCCCACCATTGGCCTTGTTTAACAAGCAGTTATTTGTAGATATTTTGTTCAGGCTGTAATGTTTTATTTGAGCTTTTGTTTTAAGGACTGACAGTCAATGACACCTGAGTTTTACATGTTAAGGCTGTTAGAGGTTTATCTTCTGGATAAAAATCTACCTGTATTCTGATGAGGATGTAAGAAAAATACAAATGAGGGTAATATTAATTAAAACCAGCAAATTCTCATGAAAATCATTAAAAGCCGTAGTGGGGTGAGTGTGTCGCACAGCTAAAATGTCCCGGGTTTGATTCCCGTGTCTTTCTGTGTGGGGTTGCATGTTTTGGGTTTCCTCTATTCAGAGACATGCAGGCGGATTGGAGACTCTCAGTTGTCCATATGAATAATGTGCTGTTGTGTTAAATGAAATGCTGCCCTCTACTGGTTATAGAACAAAACACATTATATTTCTACTGGGACAGTGTAAATGGGGCAAAAAGAGATATTGCACGCGAGTAGAAGATTTTCAAAAATCTTGACCTGTAGAAATAGGGTAAAATATATTCAGATTATATAATTCGCCTTGTATCAATGATCATAGAGATTTAGAGGAAATGTTGCCTGTTTTTGTGGAAGAAATTATGATGATCTTCCTATGTTCTTCATTGAATTAGGCTATTGTATAAAGCACACCAACAGTTTTCAGTCTATATCAAAGATTTATTCATGCATGGATAGAAGGACAATACAAGCATGCAGTTCTGAATTTCTCTAACAAAGCTTATACACAAGGACACACACTTCCAACGCCTTATGATTACACTGCTGTTCCAGGAAAGGTACAATAGCCTAATCATTACTACTGTTTTTGTGCATTTCTTGTTAGAACTGCCTCGTAACTGTTATTGATTTCACTTGCAAGCCATATGAAGACACATGATGTATATGCTTATAGTTTTTCATCAAAATTACACTGCATGTGTTTAATAGATGGAGCATTGTTATGAAGGGTTTTCAGAAACTCTCTGCTGATTCAGGATTGCTTACAGCCACCATGGGCATCCGGTCAGAGATGAATAAACATTAGATGTCCTTTCAAATCTTTATTTGACTCCATTTACGTTGGGTTAGACTGGCATATAGTCTTGAGTGTGGTCTACAATGAGAAAAAGGAGCATACATTAATATCAATGAACTGCAATAATTTATAAACTACAAATAAATGTCCTATACCAAGCAGAGTTCCATTACAATACAATGTTCAGAGATGCAGTTATATAAACGTCCGCTAGAGGGCGTTTAATGATCACTAAAAAATACCAAAATAGGTCAATTTTACAGTGTCACTGGCGTCCAGTAAGGCTAAACAGATGAATTACATTCAGTTCCATCTAATACAATCTAAAGTAATCTGACATGTAACTTACTTGCCATTTCCACTTTAATGATTAAACTACAATAATAGATATAATATTCCAATATATATAGCACAACTATAACAGGGTTGACTTATGCACATGTTTTCTACTAGTATGAAAAGCACGACCGTTACGCTATTTTTTATCAACTACAATTATCACCCAATAAACATACCATGGACTATAACTAATATTTAAACATGAAATAAAGATAGGAAATAACTTCTTACTTTGTTCAAGTCACAAACACTCTGCATAAAACTGGTAATTAACCCAATGGCGCATGTGAAATAAGGTGCTTCCTCCCGAACTTGCTGCTATACTGAGTAGTCCTTAAACAAAACCTATTCTAATTGGCTAACATAATATTATGATGGACCAATCACAGAATGTCTTATTCTTAAACGAAATTACAAACACAAAGTTTCAGCTGGTCTTAAAGGGACAGACATTAATTCACTAGACCATTTTCAACAAGCATAGTAAAAAAAAAGTCCTAAAAGAAAAAAGAAAATAAGATATTTGCTTTAAAATGTTGTGAACTCAGTCTTAAATTGACCACGCTGGGATTATTACCTAGCTAGGATATGCTAAATATTAGCTGAGGCATGAAAACATCTTATCCTTTTTATTCTTAATTTTTACTGTCGGTGAAAGTTCTGTTTCCATGGTAACATTAAGAGTATTCTGCTGATTAATACACACATGGATTTTCTTTTTAGGATATGAAAATGATTAAACAGTTTATCGCCAATCTGACTCTCATGGTATTAGCATCCAGAAACTCTGTTCATGTAAACACACATTGTTTTGTATCAGTCCTTTCCTTGTCAGTCCAGCAGGGGGAGCTGCTCATATTTGAAATTGAAACGTTTCCTGAAACGCCTCATCCATGTCTAGATAATAGTACAATATATCTATTACATAATATCTACATACCTACCACATACATCCACCATACTACTCATGTATAGGCAAAAAATAAACTTTTCAACATACTGCTGCTGTACTTTAAGTGTAGAAACAGAAAGCAGAGCAGCAATATAAAACTACAGCCAACCTGCACACAGCCAGTACAATCCACCAATTACAATTTGCCATCTGGCAGACGCTTTTATCCAAAGCGACGTACACATGAGATTTTAATACAACACAAGCAAGGTTCTAGTCAGGAGAGAACAACGAGAGTAAGTGCCATAAAGCTAAGTTCTGGTCCAACAGGACATAGGTGCTACGAGGCAGTGCATAGAGGCAGATAAAGAGTTTTTTTTTTTTTTTTGGTTACACAGTCCATCAGGTGAGAAGATGTTCACTAAAGAGCTGGGTCTTTAGCCTTTTCTTAAAGATTGAGAGGGACTCTGCGGATCGAATGGAGTTCGGTAACTCGTTCCACCACTGAGGAACCACAGAAGAGAAGAGTCTGGCTAGAGACTTAGGGCCTTGTTGTGGTGGCAGCACCAGGCGCCGCTCCTTGGCAGAGCGTAGTGAGCGGGAGGGATCGTAGACCTGAATGAGGGAGTTCAGGTAGGTCAGAGCCATTTTGGTTGCTGCTTTGTAGGCGAGCATCAAGGACTTGAACTTGATGCGGGCAGCAACTGGGAGCCAGTGGAGGGATATGAACAGCAGAGTGACATGTGCTCTTTTGGGCTGGTTGAAGACCAGACGCGCCGCTGCATTCTGGATCATCTGCAGAGGTTTGAGCGTACATGCCGGGAGCCCTGCCAGTAAGGAGTTGCAGTAGTCAAGGCATGATATTACAAGCGCCTGTACTAGGAGTTGTGCTGCATGTTCAGACAGGTAGGGTCTGATCTTCCTGATGTTGTACAGGGCAAATCGGCATGACCGAGCAACAGAAGCCACATGCTCCTTAAAGGTTAGTTGGTCATCAATCATGACACCCAAGTTTCTGGCAGACTTTGCGGGAATGAGCTGAGCTGATTCGAGCTGGATACTGATCTGTTGTTGTACAGAGGGACTGGCTGGGATGACAAGGAGCTCAGTCTTTGACAGGTTAAGGTGAAGGTGGCGTTCCTTCATCCATGCAGAGATATCGGCGAGGCATGCCGATATCCGTGCCGAGACTGTGGGGTCGTCTGGCGGGAACGATAGGAGGAGCTGGGTATCGTCAGCATATGCACGGTATGAGAAGCCATGTGAGCGGATGACTGCACCAAGTGAGGTGGTGTATATTGAAAAGAGAAGGGGTCCAAGCACTGACCATTGAGGTACCCCTGTGGGTACCTCAAACCTGTCAATCGTCAATTACTGACTTATTTACTGACTAGTAAATAAGTTAATAGTCTCACTTTAAGATGTATGTGTGTGTGTGTGTGTGATCCTGTATAGAGTGAACTATAATTTCAGCAGCTGTCTTTGGTCAGCAGTGTGAGCGTTTCTCCTCACATGAAGTGACTCTCCCTCTGACACAGAGACACTGAGGAACCAAACCCAGAGCCAAACCCAAACGCAGGGTACAGGGGTTCAGTGAATGTGGAGTGGAAGGTGTGGATGTGGATCAGTGTGTCAGAGGAGACTCTGTAGAAGGACAGAATGCCAGCAGGCCAGTCCAGATACACTCCTACTCTGTTAGAGACAGAGGAGGAGGGCATACGTTTCTCTGTTGTTCTGTTATTGTGCCAGGCAGAGTAACTATTACCAAAGCAGACCAGGCTCCAGGACTTGTCATTCCTTCCAAGCCAGCTGTCAGCACCCCGTCCTCTCCTTCTGATTCCTCTGTATGTCACTCCTATATCAGCCAATCCTTTCCATTCGACCTCCCAGTAACAGCGCCCAGTCAGACTATTTGTACACAGCAGCTGTTTCCAGAAGTCAAATCTCTCCGGGTGATCAGGATTCGGCTGCTCCTCTCTCACTGCTGTCACCTTTCTGTTGTCCTCAGACAGAGAGAGGTTTCTGTTTGCTGTGTTTGGGTCCAGTGTGAGTTCACAGGCATCTGATGGGGAGAACAAGACACAAAACAGAAATGGTTTTTAATCTAATAGACGTGTTTATTGTTGATTTATTAACAGTTTGACAATTAATTTCTTAACAGTTTCACGATGGCACATTATGTCAGCCATCATCCTAATTCACAGTAGGATTTGAGTGAATGGATGTCACATAGTGCTGTGTAGATGGGCTTTCCATCTCACCAGAATGTGTGCTTCTTTGTTTTCATGAATAAAATTAAACACACACTTACACTTCTTCAGACCTGGTTTCAACCACCGCACTCCACCATGGTCCACACTTGAAGTGAGGGGAAAAACAAAGTCAGACCAGCATTGATAATAGAAACGTGCGTTAAAGAACAGTTCTCTGAGTGAAGAGACTATCTCTCCACCCAGTTACATATTCCATATGTGCGGGAAACTGACCCTTGGGGTCAGCTGACGTGGATAATTTCTTTGAGACAAACCACCTGTGAGTGCTGTGTGCCGCACACTATCATTGGTTAGAATTGTGATGGAACAGATCCTCGAGCAGCCTTGAGCTGGATAGATAGTCTCTTCACTCAGAGAACTAGATAATTTAAACATGAGCGTTAAGTAATGGAAGGTTACATATGTAACCATGGTTCTCTATCGTATCTGGACTATCTCTTCACCCAGTTACATATTCCATATGTGGGGAACTGACCCACAGGGTCAGATGATGTGGATAATTTCTTTAAGACAAACCACCTTTGAGACACACTGTGAGGGGATAGAGCAGCCAAAGCCCATTATTTCCTATGGCTTGCGCCACGCATCAACAGCCCCCTCACCCTGCTTGCCTTAACCCGTACCCTTGTCACACCTAGCTGCTTGGCCCTCACGTCACCAGAGCCCCAGATTGGCCCTTGTGTCTGTGATGGGGCAAGTGCCTGACCCCACGATAGGTCAGCCCTCTAAATTGACAGAGCTTGCCGCCCCGCTCCACCTCCTCTGGTTCAGGGGCAGCCTCCCCTTGCCTCTTCTGTTGTTTTAGCACACATGTCACCTGCTCTTGTGGAAACAGGTGCTCTTATACTGTGCGCAGCCACCTCACTGGTGGTTTGTCTTAAAGAAATTATCCATGTCACAGGCCATCTTTACTTCCTTGACTTGATGCGTTTCCTGTTGAAACAGGATGTTGGGGCAGAACATAATGCAGTGAGGGATCATTCCAAAGTCTAAACCAATGGAATATGAGTCAAGGAGAGAAAGGCAATTTTATTTGATAGGAGGGGTAGAGGGGTGAGATTGTTCAAACATCTGATGGTTTTATTGGTTAGACATATATATTCATGCCTACTAGTGCAACATGAGGTCACCCTGGAACATGCCTGGAACAATCTTCCAGAAAATCTGAGGTCTGCCTTCACTTTAGAATCTTTTAAATCAGGCCTTAAAACTTTTCTGTTCGCCAGGGCTTTTTAAGAAATTTAGGGCAACACTCATCTGCACTGGAATATTTATTTATTTTTATCTTTTATATTTTCTTTTAAATGTGATTTTAATGCATTTTTCACTTTTCTAATCGTCTTTTTATCTATGTCTTTATTTTTATTTAATTTATGCAAAGCACTTTGAATTGCCGTTGTGTATGAAATGTGCTATATAAATAAACTTGCCTTGCCTTGCCTTACCATGAAAGATACTCTGTTTTCCAGGAAGTAAAAGTAATGGGAGGTCATTTCATGGGGACATTAAACAATATGGCACAGCTTCACAGTATGCCTGAGAAAATGCTTGTCAACTCTAACCCTTCTATAAGACATTGCCTCTTCCTGGCAGCAAGCCTCTCCATACCTGAGAGAGTCCAGTCTCCAGTGTGGATCCACCAGTCCAGCAGAGAACAGCTTCACTCCTGAGTCTCCTGGGTGATTGTAGCTCAGGTCCAGCTCTCTCAGATGGGAGGGGTTGGAGCTCAGAGCTGAGGCCAGAGAAGCACAGCCTTCCTCTGTGACCAGACAGCCTGACAACCTACACACACACACACACACACACACACACACACAATAAACAAACAGCTACATATTGTTGCATTTTCTCCCAATGATGTGTATAGTTTGTAGTGCTGGGTGATGAAAAGATATCTATAATTTTCTCAGTAAAATTTTCCCCAATTTTTAAGTAAAACCAGCTTGATAACTTTCAATAATGAGCATAGCAGAGTTCCTCTCTTAAAGGTCCCATATTTTACACTTTCCCGGGTTTTATTTTATGTCTTGAGGTCCATTCAAAGCTGTGTGTGTGGTGTCATGTACCAAAAACACTCTCAATCAATTTTTACACCTTCATTTTCCAGCAGCTCTCTGAGCCTTACCAAGAACAGGCTGTTTTTGTTGCTGTGTCTTTATGGCTCATTAATATTAACGACCTCTCTGTTCTGATTGGCTAACCGTTTCAAGAGTGAAACATGAGACACCGCGGCCCGGCAGCTACAGGTAGGGAAAACTCTCTGGTAAATAAACAACGGCACGTACTGCTGTGACGCCACAAAGTCTGGTTATTTTCCTAGTTTTTGCCATCATGACGATTGATTGTGTTCAAAATTTCTTCACTGTAGAGCTTGACATAGCTTCAGTTAGCCGGAAGCGCTGCTGTCCAATACACACACACAGCAAACACACTCTCCAGCAGTTGAACCCGAAAAGCTATTAAAACACATCCTTTCAACAGAATAACACTCACACTGCAGTTAAACATGTCTTCAAATAGTTGCTACTGAATAATTATCATGACATTTCAGTTATAATAGTCCATTTGATACTTTTTTAGCATTGCTCATACATTTGCATACTTACTTTGCTGGCTGCGTTCAGGTCATATCGGAAGAAGCGGAAGAACGGGCTTTCGTTATTCTTATTTAAAGATGGTTTAAGTGTCGAAAAATAAGACTGAAAAACAATTTTATTCCAGCTTGTCTGTTTTTTGTTTTTCTATAAACATATATATATTTCTATTTCTGTGACCAACTTTGTATTTTGTGGTGGCTGAGCCTCTGTATGGAAACACTGCATCTCACAGCCAAAGACGCCCTTGTGGACTGCCTGACTGCCTGACCTGAATATGCCTTGTGATGCCCTCTGCTGCGCCGTGGGAAAAAGAGATCCTAGCTCTTAGTATAAACTCCTTGTTTAAAAAGAGTTACATTTAGATTTTCGCATTAGTACACTGCTCTGAAATTAGTAATGATAATGCCAAAACTGTAATTGTCTCCAATATTAACAGTTGACCCAAGGATCGGGTTTGTGTGTTCATTTAGTTCTCAACTCAATTTGTGACAAAATCTTACAAGTCCTTTATGTTGGGTTTCAACAACAGAGGCAGTATGGAGAGGAAATAATGAAAAATAATCACAGAAAGTAGTTCAGAGGGGATAGAAAGTAATGAAAAATGTTAGTATCCCGGCTGGTTTCAAAATCATATAAGCAGGAAAATTCTACAGAGGTTATGTATTTTAGCTGACATTGTGCATGTAAACCAGAATTTAAATTGCCGTCTGTTGAACAGGTTGAGGAATACTAACCTGAGAGTTTCCAGTCTACAGTGTGGACTCTCCAGTCCAGCAGAGAGCACCTTCACTCCTGAATCCTGCAGGTCGTTGTTACTCAGGTCCAGCTTTCTCAGACTAGAGGACTTGGAGCTGAGGACTGACGAAAACTTCTTACAGCATTTCTCTGTGATCTTGTTTTGATTTAAACTGAAAAATAGAAAAAATAATAATAAGGTATTTAGCTTTCCAGAATAACTCTCAGTGAGCAGGAAGGAGTTCAGTTTCTTACTCCAGTACACTGGGCAGGGAACATTTGATGTTTCAAATATCAAACATGTGATGCTCTAACCCTGATCACCCTTTCGGAAAAGAAGAGGAATACAACATAATACATTTGTATCATGCAGTGTTTATACCACACAAAATGTTTTTGTGTCAAAGCAGAATCTTTATATGACCACAAATAAAACAAACACAAATACATCAAAAAACACAAAAGCATCATAATCTGATTTTACCGGAGTGTTTCCAGTCTGCAGTCTGGATTCCCCAGTCCAGCAGAGAGCAGCTTCACTCCTGAATCCTGTAGGTCGTTGTTACTCAGGTCCAGCTCTCTCAGACTAGAGGACTTGGAGCTGAGAACTGAGGCCAGAGCTTCACAGCTTCTCTCTGACAGCTTACAGACACTCAGCCTCAATGGAAAAAGATATGGAAATGTCTTACTCTTATGTTTAATGTCATTATACTGTCTGTGTTTTTTTGGCACTGGTTTCATATTATTACTATTACTACTAATTAACTGTCTTTATATAGCCCTTAACTAAAAGCAGAGTTTACAGTGTGCTTTGCATGGTGCTGCAGCTCATTGAGTTGTGTAGCACTAACAATGCCAGGGATAGTGGTTTGATTCCCACTGGGGTCACCCATGCAAAAAATGTATTCACACATAGTACTGTAAGTTGATTTGATAATTATATCCAACAAATGGCATATGCTATGTTATGGTGTACAAAAAGCCACAAAGAAGAATAGTAAAATATATGAAGTGGATATGAAAATAAGCGTTTTTAAATAATAATATAACATGAGAAACAAGATCAAGATTAAGAGGGGATAAAGACAAAAACATTACACAAAAGCAAAAGTGTGTTTTATGAAGTGTTTTAAAAGATGATAGTGAATTTGTTAGCTGAAGTCCCTCAGGAAGACATTCCACAGTCTAGGGGCCCTAATGGCAAAAGTGTAATCACCTTTAGTCTTTAGTCGAGACGGAGGGACCCGAAGATCTCAGCTTGATCTTGGGCTCATAGGGAACTAAAAGGTCCGCAATGTAATTCGGGGCCAAAACTAGCCATGCTTTAAATGTCTTCAGTGAAATTTTAATATGAATTCTGGTAACCAGTGGAGAGATGTTAAAATTGGGGATATGATGATCTTACCTTACCACTGGTCAAAAGCCTAGCTGCTCTATCCTGAACAAGTGGAGATGTGACAGTGAATTATCACCGAGACAGGAATAGAGAATTGTGCAGTAATCTAAATGACAAGATATCAAAGCATGGATGACCTTCTCTCAATCATTGAGGTTCATTGCTGTGTTTATGAAGCTGGATTTGGATAAAACTCTGAAACCCTGATGTAAAACTTGCAGGGTCACCCTTTGCAGATTCAGGAATAATAACCTGAGAGAGACTGTTTTGAGAGCATGGACCTAGTTTGGAGAAATGTGTCAAATCAACTGAGAAAAAACGGTAAACTGATCTAACCTGAGAGTTTCCAGTCTACAGTGTGGACTCCCCAGTCCAGCAGAGAGCAGCTTCACTCCTGAATCCTGCAGGTCGTTGTTGCTCAGGTCCAGCTCTCTCAGACTAGAGGACTTGGAGCTGAGGACTGAGGCCAGAGCTTCACAGCTTCTCTCTGACAGCGTACAGCCACTCAGCCTGAAGAAGCATTAGTGATAAAAAAACAAAAAAACAACCTTTTTCTCTCCTGTAAATGATCATGTCATATATTTAATTGATCCAGTTATCTATCCACTTACACAGATTTATTGGAGGCTTTGACCACAGGCAGCAGCCTCAGAAGACCCTCCTCTGAAGCAGAGTATTTCTTCAGGTCAAACACGTCCAGCTCTTCTTCTGATGACAGTAAGATGAAGACCAGAGCCGCCCACTGAGCAGGGGAGAGTTTGTCTGTGGAGAGACTTCCTGATCTCAGGTACTGTTGGATCTCCTCCACTAGAGAATGGTCATTCAGCTCATTCAGACAGTGGAACAGATTGATGCTTCTCTCTGGAGACGGATTCTCCCTGATCTTCTCCTTGATGTACCGGACGGTTTCCTGATTGGTCTGTGAGCTACTTCCTGTCTGTTTCAGCAGGCCGCGCAGGAGAGTCTGATTGGTCTCCAGTGAAAGGCCCAGGAGGAAGCGGAGGAACAAGTCCAGGTGTCCATTTGGACTCTTTAAGGCCTTGTTCACAGCACTGTGGTAGAGGTGGGTCAGTTTAGATTTCTCTCCTAATACCATGGACAGTGAGGGGATGTTGGTTTTTTCTCTCAGTGGATTGACACTGGTGTTGATGAATGACAGAAAGACATAAACAGCAGCCAGAAACTCCTGAATGCTCAGATGGACAAAGCAGAACATCTTGTCCTGGTTCAGCCCACGCTCCTCTTTAAAGATCTGTGTGAACACTCCTGAGTACACTGAGGCTGCTCTGATATCAATGCCACACTCTGTCAGGTCGGTTTCATAGAAGATCAGGTTGCCTTTCTCCAGCTGCTTAAAAGCCAGTTTCCCCAGAGAGAGAATCATCTTTCTGGTCTCTGTATTCCAGAGAGGATCTGCCTCAGCTCTCCCATGATACTTGACATTGCCTTGTATGGACTGAACCACCAGGAAGTGGATGTACATCTCAGTCAGGGTCTTGGGCAGGTCTTCTCTCTCATCTGTTCTCAACACATGCTCCAGAACTGTGGCAGTGATCCAGCAGAAGACTGGGATGTGGCACATGATGTGGAGGCTTCGTGAAGTCTTGATGTGTGAGATGATTCTGCTGGCCAGCTCCTCATCTCTGAATCTCTTCCTGAAGTACTCTTCCTTCTGTGGGTCAGTGAAGCCTCTCACCTCTGTCACCATGTCAACGCACTCAGGAGGGATCTGATTGGCTGCTGCAGGTCGTGTGGTGATCCAGAGACGAGCAGAGGGAAGCAGTTTCCCCTTGATGAGGTTTGTCAGCAGCACGTCCACTGAGGTTGACTCTGTCACATCAGTCCAGATCTTGTTGTTCTGGAAGTCTAGAGGAAGTCGACACTCATCCAGACCGTCAAAGATGAACACAACCTGGAACTTGTCAAACCTGCAGATTCCTGCTTCTTTGGTCTCAATAAAGAAGTGATGAAGAAGTTCCACCAAGCTGTACTTTTTCCCTTTCAGCAAATTCAGCTCTCGGAAAGTGAATGGAAATGTGAACTGTATATCCTGGTTGGCTTTGTCTTCTGCCCAGTCCAGAGTGAACTTCTGTGTTAAGACTGTTTTCCCAATGCCAGCCACTCCCTTTGTCATCAATGTTCTGATTGGTTTATCTCTTCCAGGTAAGGGTTTAAAGATATCTTCACATTTGATTGGTGTTTCTGGTCTTGCTGGTTTCCTGGATGCAGTTTCAATCTGTCTGACCTCATGTTCATCATTGACCTCTCCACTCCCTCCCTCTGTGATGTAGATCTCTGTGTAGATCTGATTCAGAAGTGTTGGGTTTCCTGCTTTAGCAATCCCTTCAAACAAACACTGAAACTTCTCCTTCAGGTCAGATTTGTGTTTACGTTGGCACACTGCTGCAAGAGTTTCTGAGTAAACAAACAACAAATAACATCAATAAGTGGATGTTTTGGTAAACATGAGACACGTGAACATTTCCTGGTAAATGTATATAAATCCCCACTCCATGGCATCTATTCTGCTCATCACTGGCAAGTGGACAAACAGGTCCCGACTGCTTTATGTGCACCACTGTGTTCAGTGCATTACACTCACACCAGATTATCCACAGAGATTGTGCTCATCTACCTTTTAATCTGGAACTGAATAGATGTTGTTTGGCAAATGTTTAGATTTACAACAGACTTTGGAAATGTAAGCATCTCCCATTTTCTGACCATTTCCCAATGTTCATCATGTTAAACCTGTTAAAAGCCTCTTACTGCTCTGCAGAGAGTCAGCCAGCTCCTCCTGCTTCATTCTCCTCAGGAAGTGCAGTGTGATGTTCAGAAAAGCCTCTCTGCTGCTCCTCCTCTGCTCTTCCTCCTCACCATCCATCACCTCCTCATCCTCCCTCTGCCTCTCAAAGCATTCTGGGCAATCTGGACTCAAAACCCTCTGAAACCTCATCAGCTCATTCTTCACAAAAGTGACAATGTTCTCCTCAAGCAGCTGCAACAAAATAATATATGAATTAAACTTTCTTATTAAAATCGTGGAACACAACATCAAAATCATCTTGCATTGATTGGAAGCCCACTGGTTTAAAGAGTGTAGCAAAAGGTGATGTACATTTACGTACCATAAATATAGAGTCCAGGTCTGTTTGATGCTCCTGGGCAGACTGACCACTGGGAACCTCTGACCTCTCCTGGTACGCTCTGTGGAGAAATCAACAGAGTGTGAAGAGCCAGACCCAACAACAAACCCATCTGTGTTTATCATCAGTTTTAATTTTTTACCTTTTATCAACAGAGTGGTGTCCATCTTTAAAATTAAAAAGGCCATCCTTTGACCAGTCACTCTTCATGGACACACAGCTGGGTGCAGGGGAGTCTGGTCTCTCCTGCTGAATCCTGCTAGAAACACAGGATGCACAAAACAGGGGTGATGGTAGAAAAAGGTTAGAGGCAGGATTCTGACCAGCAGATAGACAGTTCTTGACTTAGAGTGTGGGGAGAGTAAATGAGTAACACTCTTTCTTCCCTCCACAACTACCTCCAAAATGCTTTTATAAGAAACTTAAGACCCAAATTGCTCCGGTGGAGTTTTTAGTGGTTAACAGTAGAAGTCTGCAGTTGTACTGGGCAGCTACAGTTATGGACACTTAAGAGTAGAAGTGGGCCCTCTGCCACACACCCAGGCTACCAGTAACAGCCTAGATACACCGGTATTTTGCCAGATGCTTAGCTCTTACTCCTAGCAGACCAGCAATCCTAAAGGCTCTGACAGTCATAGACATGTCGAAGGCTGCCAAAAATCAAAACCATGAGCCCAAGTCCACATACACGTGAGGCTGATGGTTGATATGTTTTTTGGAAAAGGCCTGATCCATATATAGCTCAGAAATGCAGGCTATTTCCAGAATCAGGCTTTTTTTTTTTAACTTTTTTATATCAGGGGTGTTGGGTACATTAAAAAACACATCATATGGAATATCAAACCACCTCGACACCGCATGAGAGTGTCTTTACATTGTTACAGAACCTCTCTGACATTTGCAGCAATCAAGTCAACAATACGGACACACACACACACACACACACACACACACACGCACACACAGGTAGTTAAAAGTGTTGTGTTCTGTCATGATGGATCCTGGTAGGAACTCCATTGTAAATGCTGCTCTGATTGTTGGATGGGAGGTTTTAAAAAGGAAATTAAATCAACAGAGTGTGAAGAGCCAGACCACACAACAAACCCATCTGTGTTTACCATCAGTTCTATTTTTTTTTTTACCTTTTATCAACAGAGTGGTGTCCATCTTTAAAATTAGTAAGACCATCCTTTGACCAATCACTCTTCATGGACACACAGCTGGGTGCAGGGGAGTCTGGTCTCTCCTGCTGAATCCTGCTAGAAACACAGCATGCACAAAACAGGGGTGATGGTAGAAAAAGGTTAGAGGCAGGATTCTGACCAGCAGATAGACAGTTCCTGACTTGGAGTAAGTAAGTAAGTAAAGTTTATTTATATAGCACCTTTCACAGAACGAAGTCACAAAGTGCTTCACAGGAGTAAAATAGTTAAAATAAGACCATCAAATAGTAAGAAACAATAAAACATAAAAACAAAGGACATAAAAAACACACAGAAATACAGACACAAGAGGCTAGACAAAGGCCAGTCTGAACAGATGAGTCTTCAGCTGCTTTTTAAAAGTGTCAACAGAGACCGCAGATCTTAAGTCCAGTGGAAGAGCGTTCCATAGTTTAGGTGCTACAATTTCAAAGGCTCGATCACCTTTTGTTTTGAGTCTGGAGCGAGGGACGACCAGTAAGCCCTGGTCAGAAGACCTAAGTGACCTGCTGGTAATGAGTGTGGGGAGAGTAAATGAGTCACACTCTTCCCTCCCTCCACAACTACCTCCAAAATGCTTTTATAAGAAACTTAAGCCCCAAATTGCTCCGGTGGAGTTTTTAGTGGTTAACAGTAGAAGACTGCAGTTGTACTGGGCAGCTCCCAGCGGCTAACAGTAAAAGACTGGTTGTACTGGGAAGCTCCCAGATGTGAATATATTACTGTGTGTATGTGAACAAGACTGGTGCTGAAAAAAAACATGCACCAAACCTTCTCTCCCTAAAGTAATATTTAAATGAATACAGTAACATTTTAATGGTAGTACCAACTTACTTCTTTTCAGAAGAATGGTGTTCTTTACTAAGCTCATGCCTTGACCGGTCAGTCATGGACACACATCTGGGCTGAGGAGAGTCTGGTCTCTCCTGCTGGACCCTGGTAGACAGAGAAGAACACCAAGATGGGAAATTAACTTAGTTAATTTAGTCAACCAGCCACAGTAGCAGGTGGATACCCAGACACTACCAGGTAAGTCTCAACACGAAAAGTATTAGCATACCAAAATAATAATCATAATAATAATCATAATAATAAAGTTACCCTCTTCCCACTGAATGATTTCTCCTCTCTCCTCACACTATTTGCTTTCTAAAAAAAAAATCCCCCCATCTCTCGCCTTAACTCTTCATTCTAGGGTAACAGAAATATTGTTGAATATGCTGAAGTAGTGTTTTAGCGGAATATGCTGTTAAGTAGTAGTATAGGAGTAGGAGTGGTTGTAGTAGTATTAGTAGTGCTTTCGCAGACAATACCTTTAATGTATAAGTAGTAGTAGTAATGTTTAAGTGGAACGTGCCTTTAAATGTTTACAAAGCAATAGTAGGAGTAGAAGTGTTTTAGGGAATAAACCTTTAACAGTATGTGTTGTTGTAGTAGAACTAGTGGGCAGTAGAAACAGTGTTAGAATACAGTGAAAGTATATGAAGTGTATTAGAAGCATGTATTTCATCGCTCCTGCTGATGGTTATGACCTGAAGGAAAGGTGTGTGACAGCAGCAGACAGTCAAGCTGGTGTGAAGGTGTTTTGAAACTTGGCTTCAAACAGCTGTAAGCCTAATTTACCAGGGGACGCTGAGAAGCAAGGTAGGAAACAATAGGCTTATATAAACACTAGCAGCCCAGCTTCAACCATAGTGATTGATTTGATTAAAATCTACAATAACAGGACGTAAAGATGATCAGATAACCTATCAATACAATGTTAATAAATAGAGGTCTTGACCTGAATAACCATGAATAAACAGCCTATATAAAATAACTTCAGTATCAAAGCCCAAACCAATGTCTGTGGCAGAGAAATCAGGACGTAGTTTTTATTATGCGTCGACATCAAATGATAAAATTTAACCACGTACGTCTTCTTCAGTGAACTAAAGAGCAGCCTTCCTTTACTGATTAAAACAGGCTTAAAAGCGTTACAACTAATTTACATGTTCAGGACTTGTTAATGTTAACACCCAAACACGGATGTGCTCACAAACTGTCACAAAGGGTTTTCATGTTTACAACCGAAACAGCGGGTTTCCCGACGTACCTTCACCCTTCTCATCGCAAATAGAGGATTAATGTCTGTCAGTTAAATCAATCAACAGTTACCATTAATAGGGTTAAGAATGATACACTATAAACTGTAATGTAACGTGTTTGAATACAATACCTTTTCATGTTGGAAATAATCTGCACCACGCCGATAAGTGAAAGTGAAAGTGTTCTGGCGAGAGAGAGACAGAGAGAGAGAGAGAGAGAGAGAGAGAGAGAGAGAGAGAGAGAGAGAGAGAGAGAGAGAGAGAGAGAGAGAGAGAGAGAGAGAGAGAGAAACTAAAAGAAAAGAAAAGAAGAAACTAAAAACCAAAGTAGATTAGAATGTTATCTGGCCCTAAAAAGAGATTATGAATTGGCAGAATATCTCTCTACTGTCAGAGATAGGAAGCAGAGACAGATCCTCACCAGGTACAGGCTCAGTGACCACAAATTGGCAATCGAAAAAGGACGACACAAAAAATCGTGGCAACCAAAAGAAAACAGAATATGTGGTCACTGTTGGACAGGTGAGGCTGAGACAGAGATGCACTTCCTCCTACAATGTAAAACATTCGATGAAATAAGGAACATTTACTTTAACGAGTTCAACTCTGTAATTTCAGATTTCAAAGAGCTTAATGACCTCTCAAAATTAAAAATACTCCTAGGAGAAGGAGACAGGGCATATCTTGCTGCCCAATATGTATCAACATGCCACAACCTGAGGGACAGTGAGTGACCTAGACACACACACACACACACACACACACACACACACAGTATGATGTGATCTGTTGAAATGTAATTGGGGAGATGGTCACTGAATGAATAACTCTGTTCCTATACGATCCATAACATTACTGTTAACTGGGGATTCATTTCAATATGGCTGCTGTCCCCCTTCATCCTTCCCTAAACATAAACCCCTCATCAGCACTCACACACAAATACATGTATAGGATATACTGTATATATATAATTAATATGTATCAATCTTAATGTTGTGTTAATATTATTTTGTTTCATTGATTCTTGATGCTTTGGCAATATTGTTGTTGTGACATTCATGCCAATAAAGCAAATTTGAATTTGAATTTGAATTTGAGAGAGAGGAGGGAGGGAGATAGAGAGAGAGGGGGGGGAGGGAGGGAGAGATAGAGAGAGAGAGGGGGGGGTGGGAGGGAGAGAGAGAGAGAGAGATAATTTGATAAAGTCATAAAGTCAAACAGGTTTATCGTGTCAAATCCCATGACCAGGGTTTTGGGTGAAGGGTGAGTTAATGCAACTCATTACTATTTGTTGTTTTCTCCTTTTTTCTCTTCATTTTTCTCTGTTTTCATTTTCCATACTTGTCTAATGTTTTACTTATTTTATTGAGGTACTTTTATGTCATTGTCTCTTTGTGTTTTAAGTAAAGCAGTTTGTAAACATTGTTTTTAGAAAAGTGCCATACAAATAAAGTTATTACTATTGTTATTATGGTTGATGTTAAGGTTATTACTACTTGTACTACGGTTAGCGCTGCTGCTAGCCTACTATGACTAGGCCTATTACTACTAGTATTAGGCTACTACTACTACCACTACTATAACAACTACTACTGGTACTGCTGTACTACTAGTAGTAGTATTAGTGCTACCACCACTACTACTATTACCACCACCACCTCTACTACTACTACAGCAACAACTGCTTCTACTCCTACTACTGCTGTTTATACCAGTTTCCTGAAACTGCCCTTACCTACATACATACAAGCTGCATACATTTATCATAGTAGTCATGCACAGACAAAAAATGTATTTTTTTTAACATACTGCTCCTTTACTTTCAGAAGCAAATGTGCAACAATACAAAAGTACATTAAAACAGGCAGCCTGAGCACATGCTGTAGCCAGTATAAACCACTAGAGGGCGACCTCATTTCACACAAAAACCTCATCCTCAACAGATGGTTATAGTCGCCTCACAGCAAAAATGTCCCAGGTTCGATTCCCGTGTCTTTCTGAATGGAGTTTGCATGTTCTCAGACATGCGGGTGGATAGAGACTCACTTGTCCATAGGTATGAATAATGTGCTGTTCTGATAAATCAAATGCTGCCCACTACTGGTTATAGAAGAAAACACCCATTATATTTCTGCTGGGACAGTGTAAATAGGGCAAAAAGAGATATTTCACTTGAGCAGAAAATTTTCTTTTTTAGCACGCAAAGTACATGAACGGGCAAAGACATACTGGACACTCTGGGGACCCGTAGTCAGCACGATTCACTTTCAGGTTGAAAAGCTAGTCTAAAAATCCTACACTTGACCTCTACAATGGGGCAAAAAAGATTCAGATATTAATTCATCTTGTATCATTGATCATAGATTTTAAGAGGAAATGTTGTCTCTGTTCCATGATCAATACTGAGCTGGATCGCTGGTGACAGAGGATCCCAAGGCAGCTGATGTTGGAGGCAGACTGCTGCTGAACTGATATGGAGGTGTGTTTGCTGAACAGCGAAAGTATTCTACGAAAGTGAAGCATCACATCAAACACAGTGGTTTAGAAGAACAACAAACCCAGTAGTACTCAGTAGATGAAAATAAAAGTTCTCCATTCTTCTCAAGTTAAAGTATTACAGTAAAGTATCGGCATTAAATGCACTGTAAGTAAAAGTACACTGTAAGTGTCATAATAATGCAAGCTTACCATTTTCAGTGCATTAACCTCTGATTCATTTTAGGTTCAGCTAAAATGATCATTGGTCCTGCTGTGACCAACTGGACACATTATCTTGCTTAAAAATAGAAATGCATAGTCACGTAACTTAATACTTAGTAACTTGATTCTGTCTAGTTAAATATCTCATTCATTTCATTTTCAAAATAAAATGTCCATGTACATGTGTGATGTTAAAACCATTGTTGAGGAAGAAATGGAAAAGTACCTATACTAAGCAACATTCCTATATGCTCACATAATATGTAACCTTTGACCCATATTTACACCTTAAGTGCCTAAAACTCATGGATACTGAATCTGCTTCACCATTATAAGATTAAACTCTGAAAATAACATCTTGTGTGTTCCTCACAGAACTGTGAGCTTGGAAGTGGCCTTAATTTTCCCCTAACTAATCACTAGTAACTGATGTAGCCGGCCACTCTGACGTTATTTTCAGTGACACTGATGCTGGGCGTATTTACTAACTTCTTTTTTGACAATAATATTGTCTTTGCAAAGACAATATGTTGGTTAAGGGGTGATTTCAACAAATCTATTCTGACGAAATGCCAATAAAAAACTGCTGCACGAACGATTAAAACTTGAGTCCCACCCGCAAAGGCGCTGATTGGCTCGATTGTTTCTGAGCGAGAACAAGCCGTTGACAGACCAACACCGGACTCTCTCTGGAACCAGGCTACAGTGTGAGTATTTCTCCACGACTCTCCCTCCTCTGACACAGAGACACTGAGGAACCAAACATCTCAAACCCAAACCCAAACGCAGGGTAGAGAGGCTCAGTGAATGCGGAGTGGAAGGTGTGGAGGTGGATCAGTGTGTCAGAGGAGACTCTGTAGAAGGACAGAGTGCCAGCAGGCCAGTCCAGATACACTCCTACTCTGTCAGAGTCAGAGGAGGGGGGGGTGCGTATGTCTGTTATTTTGTTATTGTGACAGGCAGAGTAACTATTATCAGAGCAGTACAGACACCAGGCTTTGTCATTCTTTCCAACACAGCAATCATAACGCGCTCCTCTCCTCCTGATTCCTCTGTATGTCACTCCTATATCAACCTCTCCTTTCCACTCGACCTCCCAGTAACAACGTCCGGTCAAACCATTTCTACACAGCAGCTGTTCCCAGTAGTCAAATCTCTCCGGGTGATCAGGATATGGCTGCTTCTCTTTCACTGCTGTCACCTTTCTGTTGTCCTCAGACAGAGAGAGGTTTCTGTGTGCTGTGTTTGGGTCCAGTGTGACTTCACAGGCATCTGATGGGGAGAACAAGACACAATGCAGCAGGAGTTGGGTTTTTTTTGTCTCATAAACCTATTCTGTTGGTTTATTGATTTACTGACCGACAATTTCTTAACAGTTTCATGTGGCACGTTATGTCAGTCATCATCTTCATTCACAGTAGGATGTGGATGAATGGATGTCACATCTCAACTGTTGAACGTGTGCTGATTTGTTGTCATAAATAAAACAGAGCACACACTTACACTTCCTCAGACCTGATTTCAACCACTGCACTCCACCATGGTCCACACTGTGGGTGAGGGGATAAACAATGTCAGACCAGTATATTCTCTTTGATAATGGAAACATGAGCATTAAATAACCTTCCTTATGAATGATTTCTTCCACTCATATCCACCATTAAACATTAGACAATATGACACAACTACACAGTTGACTAAGAAAACTGTTGCCAACTCTAACCCCTCTATAACACATTGCCTCTTCCTGGAAGCAAGCCTCTCCATACCTGAGAGTGTCCAGTCTCCAGTGTGGATCCTCCAGTCCAGCAGAGAGCAGCTTCACTCCTGAGTCTCCTGGATGATTGTAGCTCAGGTCCAGCTCTCTCAGATGGGAGGGGTTGGAGCTCAGAGCTGAGGCCAGAGAAGCACAGCCTTCCTCTGTGACCAGACAGCCTGACAACCTACACACACACACACACACACACACACACACACACATATTGTTGAGATTTCACCTAATGATGCATAGTCTGTTATTCTTGAGGATTGTTTTTGCAATCTTTCATCTCTTTTGTACACTGGGATTTTCTGAAAATGAGATCCTAGCCACATCCTTGTCAGTGTTTATATTGGATTTGACACAAAGGTTTATGTTTTAATTTGGTCAAATTAAAAGTACTCAAATTAGAGTACTCAACTCAATTTGTGACAAAATCTTACAAGTCCTTTATTTTACGTTTCAACAACAGAGACAGCAAGGACAGGAGATAATAAAATATTCTAATGGAAAGTAGTTCACTGAAGTTAGAAAGTAGTGGTAAATGTTGTTATCCTGGTGTCAGGTGATGTCAGGTGTCTTCACCTATATTCATGTGGAACCAGGATTTAAATGGTCATGTGTTGAACAGTATCAGTAATACTGACCTGAGAGTGTCCAGTCTACAATGTGGACTCCCCAGTCCAGCAGAGAGCAGCTTCACTCCTGAATCCTGCAGGTTGTTATTACTCAGGTCCAGCTCTCTCAGACTAGAGGACTTGGAGCTGAGGACTGAGGCCAGAGCTTCACAGCTTCTCTCTGACAGCGTACAGCCACTCAGCCTGAAGAAGCATTAGTGTTAAAAAAAAGTTTTTTTTTCACTCCTGTATAAATGATCATGTCATATATTTAATTGATCCAGTTATCTATCCACTTACACAGATTTATTGGAGGCTTTGACCACAGGCAGCAGCCTCAGAAGACCCTCCTCTGAAGCAGAGTATTTCTTCAGGTCAAACACGTCCAGCTCTTTTTCTGATGACAGTAAGATGAAGACCAGAGCCGACCACTGAGCAGGGGAGAGTTCGTCTGTGGAGAGACTTCCTGATCTCAGGTACTGTTGGATCTCCTCAACTAGAGAATGGTCATTCAGCTCATTCAGATAGTGGAACAGATTGATGCTTCTCTCTGGAGACGGATTCTCCCTGATCTTCTCCTTGATGTACTGGACTGTTTCCTGATTGGTCTGTGAGCTACTTCCTGTCTGTTTCAGCAGGCCGCGCAGGAGAGTCTGATTGGTCTCCAGTGAAAGGCCCAGGAGGAAGCGGAGGAACAAGTTCAGGTGTCCATTTGGACTCTGTAAGCCCTTGTCCACAGCACTCTGGTAGAGGTGTGCTAGCTTAGATTTGTCTCTTAATAGTGTAGACCACCAGGATGTTGATTGAGTTTCTGACAGTAGATTGACACCAGTGTTGATGAATGACAGAAAGACATAAACAGCAGCCAGAAACTCCTGAATGCTCAGATGGACAAAGCAGAACATCTTGTCCTGGTACAGCCCACGCTCCTCTTTAAAGATCTGTGTGAACACTCCTGAGTACACTGAGGCTGCTCTGATATCAATGCCACACTCTGTCAGGTCGGCTTCATAGAAGATCAGGTTGCCTTTCTCCAGCTGGTCAAAAGCCAGTTTTCCCAGAGAGAGAATCATCTTCCTGCTCTCTGTATTCCACACTGGATCTGTCACAGTTCTCCCATGATACTTGACATTACCCTGTTTGAACTGAACCACCAGGAAGTGGATGTACATCTCAGTCAGGGTCTTGGGCATCTCTCCTCTCTCATCTGTTCTCAACACATGCTCCAGAACTGTAGCAGTGATCCAACAGAAGACTGGGATGTGGCACATGATGTGGAGGCTTCGTGAAGTCTTGATGTGTGAGATGATTCTGCTGGCCAGCTCCTCATCTCTGAACCTCTTCCTGAAGTACTCTTCCTTCTGTGGGTCAGTGAAGCCTCTCATCTCTGTTACCATGTCAACACACTCAGGAGGGATCTGATTGGCTGCTGCAGGTCGTGTGGTTATCCAGAGACGAGCAGAGGGAAGCAGTTTCCCCTTGATGAGGTTTGTCAGCAGCACGTCCACTGAGGTTGACTCTGTCACATCAGTCCAGATCTCGTTGTTCTGGAAGTCTAGAGGAAGTCGACACTCATCCAGACCGTCAAAGATGAACACAACCTGGAACTTGTCAAACCTGCAGATTCCTGCTTCTTTGGTCTCAATAAAGAAGTGATGAAGAAGTTCCACCAAGCTGTACTTTTTCCCTTTCAGCAGATTCAGCTCTCGGAAAGTGAATGGAAATGTGAACTGTATATCCTGGTTGGCTTTGTCTTCAGCCCAGTCCAGAGTGAACTTCTGTGTTAAGACTGTTTTCCCAATGCCAGCCACTCCCTTTGTCATCAATGTTCTGATTGGTTTATCTCTTCCAGGTAAGGGTTTAAAGATGTCTTCATATTTAATTGGCATTTCTGGTCTCTCTGGTTTCCTGGATGCAGTTTCAATCTGTCTGACCTCATGTTCATCATTGACCTCTCCACTCCCTCCCTCTGTGATGTAATGCTCTGTGTAGATCTGATTCAGAAGTGTTGGGTTTCCTGCTTTAGCAATCCCTTCAAACAAACACTGAAACTTCTCCTTCAGGTCAGATTTGAGTTTACATTGGCATACTGCTGCAAGAGTTTCTGAGTAAACAAACAACAAATAACATCAATAAGTGGATGTTTTTGTAAACAATAAACGTATATAAATCCCCACTCCATGGCATCTATTCTGCTCATCATGATTTTTTATGTGCACCACTATGTTCAGTGTATTACACTCACATTACAAATTAATTATTTTACCAGATTATCCACAGAGATTGTGCTCATCTACCTTTTAATCTGGAACTGAATAGATGTTGTTTGGCAAATGTTTAGATTTACAACAGACTTTGGAAATGTAAGCATCTCCCATTTTCTGACCATTTCCCAATGTTCATCATGTTAAACCTGTTAAAAGCCTCTTACTGCTCTGCAGAGAGTCAGCCAGCTCCTCCTGCTTCATTCTCCTCAGGAAGTGCAGTGTGATGTTCAGAAAAGCCTCTCTGCTGCTCCTCCTCTGCTCTTCCTCCTCACCATCCATCACCTCCTCATCCTCCTTCTGCCTCTCTAAGCATTCTGGGTAATCTGGACTCAAAACCCTCTGGAACCTCTTCAGCTCGTTCTTCACAAAAGTGACAATGTTCTCCTCAAGCAGCTGCAACAGAACAATATATGAATAAAACTTTCTTACTAAACTCCTACTAAACATCAAAACCATCTTGCATAAAGTCTGTTTGTCTAAAGAGTGCAGCATGGAGACTGGATTGTTTTGCATTTCAGTTGCTGGTGAAGTAAAATGTGGTGTTGTACATTTACACACCATAAATATGGAGTTCAGGTCTGTTTGATGCTCCTGGGCAGACTGACCACCGGGAACCTCTGACCTCTCTTGGTGGACTCTGTGGAGAAAACAAAACACGACATATTAGACCAAATTATATCTATGTCTATGTTACACACGCACGCGCGCACACAAGCACGCACGCACACACATTTTAAATACTTGATTTGAATTCAACCAGGCTACCAGTAAAAGCCCAGATAGAGGGTTATCTTGCCAGCTACTTAGCTCTTGCTCCTGGCAGACCTGTAATCCTCAAGCCTCTGACAGCTACCTTATTGACATATCCAAGGCTGCCAAAAATCAAAACCATGAGCCTACATGAGAACCCAAGTCCATATACACGTGAGGCTAATGGCTGATACTTAAAGAGATTTTCAGAAATGGCCTGGTCCATATATAGGTAAAAAATACAGGGTATTTCCAGAATCAGGCCTTTGTTCACAAAAAACATTGGAAAACACATAGAATATTAAACCAACTCGCCATCACACAAGAGTGTCTATATATTGTTACTGCACTTAGACCATAGTCTCTGACATTTGCAGCAATTAAGACCACAATACAGTCATATGGTCACACACACATACACAGGCACACACAGGTAGTTAAAAGTGTTGTGTTCTGTCATGATGGATCCTGCTAGACAGGAACTCCACTGTAAATGTTGCTCTGATTGTTGGATATGGTGTTTTGAGACAGGAAACTAAATCAACAGAGTATGGAGAGTCAGACCAAACAACAAACCCATCTGTGTTTATTATCAGTTTTAAATTCTTACCTTTTATCAATAGAGTGGTGTCCACGTTTGAAGTCAATGGGCAGCACCATAGACCAGTCACTCTTCATGGACAAACAGCTGGGTACAGGGGAGTCTGGTCTCTCCTGCTGGATCCTGCTAGAAACATGGATGCACAAAACAGGAGTGATGGTAGAAATCAGGTCAGAGAGGCAGGCTTTTGGCCAGCAGGTCTACAGTTCCTGAAGTGTTGTGGTGTGTCATGATGGATCCTGGTGGACAGGAACTCCACTGTAAATGCTGTTCTGATTGTTGGATGTGAAGTTTTAAAAGAGGAAAACTAAATCATTAGAGTATGAAGAGCCAGACCAATTCTATATCTCATGACTGGCAGTCAGATAACAACAAACCCATCTGTATTTATCATCAGTTTTAAATTCTTACCTTTTATCAATAGAGTGGTGACCATGTTTGAAGTCAATGGGCAGCACCATAGACCAGTCACTCTTCATGGACAAACAGCTGGGTACAGGGGAGTCTGGTCTCTCCTGCTGGATCCTGCTATAAACACAGGATGGACAACACAGGGGTGATGGTAGAAAAAGGCAAGATTGTCAGTTCTTGACTTGAAGTGTGGGGAGAGTAAATGAGTAACACTCTTCCCTCCCTCCATAACTACCCCCAAAGTGCCCTGATTCAAGAAACTTAAGCCGCAAAATGCTCTGGTGGAGTTCTTAGCGGCTAACAGTAAAAAACTGGTTGTACTGAGCAGCTCAAAGGCATACATAGCCTATATTACTGTATGTAAGTGAGGAAGAGTGATGCTGAGCCCTTCTCTGGAAAAGTAACAGTTAAAACATAAATACAGTAACATTTTAATGGTCGTAACAACCTACTTCTTTTCAGAAGAATGGTGTTCTTTACTAAGCTCATGCCTTGCCCAGTCACTCTCCATGGACACACAGCTGGGTTGAGGAGAGTCTGGTCTCTCCTGCTGGACCCTGGTAGACAGAGAAGAAAAACACCAAGATGGGAAATTAACTTAGTTAATTTAGTCAACCAGCCACAGTAGCAGGTGGATACCCAGAAACTACCAGGTAGGTTTCAACATGAAATGTATTAGCACACCATGATAATAATAACAATAATAATATTAATAATAATAAAGTTACCCTCTTCTCACTGAATGATTTCTCCACTCTCATGCTATTTACTTTCTAAAAAAATAAATAAAAAAAATGCCCCCATCTCTCACCTTAACCTTACTCTACTCACTCTTAAATGATCATTCTGGGGTAACAGGAATATTGTTGAATACGTTGAAGTAGTGTTTTAGTGGAATATGATGTTAAGAGTATGAATAGTAGTAGTAGTAGTAGTAGTAGTAGTAATAGTGCTTTTGCATACAATACATTTAAATACATTAGTAGGAGTAGGAGAATTAGTGTTAAAGTGGAATGTGCCTTCAAAAGTTTATAAAGCAGTAGTAGGAGTAGAAGTGTTTTAGTAGAATAAATCTTTAACAGTATGTGTTGTAGCAGAAGTAGTCGGTAGTAGAATCACTGTTAGAAGTATATGAAGTGTATTCAGCAGCATGTATTTCATCGCTCCTGCTGATGACCTGGCTCTGGTTATGACCTGAAGTAAAGGTGTGTGACAGCAGCAGACAGTCAACATGGTGTGAAGGTGCTGTTGATTGTGTTGTTTAAAACTTGGCTTCAAACAGCTGTAAGCCTAATTTACCACTAGGGGGCGCTGAGAAGCAAGGTAGGAAACCGTAGGCCTATATGTAATATACACAATAGCAACCATAACTCCAACCATAGTGATTGATTTTATTGAAATATCAAGTAATTGGATGGAAAGACGACCAGATAACCAATCAATATCATTTTGATAAATAGAGGTCTTGGCCTGTATGAACATGAACAAACAGCCTATATAAAATAACGTCAATATCAAAGTCCAGTGTCCATATAGCATTCCGGTCTAAAGTCCGTGGCAGAGTCGGGTAGTTTATTATGCCTCTATCAAATGGTGAAATTTAACCACCTTCAGTGAACTGAAGAGCCGCGAATTCCTGCCTCGATTAAACATTAACGTTAACACTCAAACAACAACACAACCTGTTTTCATGTGAAACAGCGAGTTTCCTTCTAATCACAAACAATTATTCTGTACGACTGTATTAGCTACAGTTAAGTCAGTACAATACCTTTTCATGTTGAAATCTGCGTCACGCCGATAAGTGAAAGTGAAAGTGGTCTGGTTCGACAGAGAGAGAGAGAGAGAGAGAGAGAGAGAGAGAGAGAGAGAGAGAGAGAGAGAGAGAGAGAGAGATCAGCCATACATATTTGTGGACATTTACAAATAGGCTGTATTTGAATCCAAAAATAGGAATTAGCCCATTCAAAAGTTTAAGAATTGTAAACACAGTTAGCTCTGCAAAAAGGAACTGCCATATTTGCGATTTGTTTTATAGTTGTTGTTTTTTTCAAATGTTGGATTACAGATACAAATCGTGTGGCATTTGTTTGTACATTATGCTATATTAGTAAAAAATATGTTCATATGTATTTACAAATTTTGCTGCATGTTTATTGTTTATTGGGGTATACGCATTTTCTAATGGTACAGATACAAGTCGCTCTGCATTTATTTGTGCAATGTGTTTCAGTCATATGACACTTGACAAACTATAATGGCATCATGAAATCATTGTCACATTGATGAAAATGTCTACACTTGGGTTTAAATCAAGGCTGTGACTACACATTTCTGTCCCACAAAGTCAAACAGCGGTAAGGTTTATTGTGTGTTTTAAAAGTCAAATGCCATGACCAAGGTTTAGCTTTCAAATCAACAAAAATGATACCTGTAAATGCAATTAAATTAAATATAGTCCACTTTTGTACCTACATTGTTGGTTTTTTTTTTTTGTTTGTTTCATTACTCATGCAGTTACTGCTATTTTGTTTAGTTGTCTCCAAGGAGGTTTCCATACCAGCCATTTCCTTGTTAATCCAGAAGGGGGAGCTACTGTTTTTTTGTTGTTGTTGATGTTTGTTTTTGACAAGGAATGCTTCCAGGACCTGCTCTCACCAGTTTACAGTCGCACAATACTATCTACCCTACCACATACATTTACCATCCTACTCATGTATAGGCAGAAAAATACATTTTTCAACGTACTACAAATTTACTTTCAGAGTAGAAACAGAAAGCAGAGCAGTAACATGAAACTACAGAAAGCCGGCCAACCTGACCACATGCTGTAGCCAGTAGATCCACCAGAGGGCGACCTCACTCCACACAAAAACCTCATTTTAATCAGATCCCATTATCCCAAATGTGACCTCAACCCATAGACTGTAAAGCCTCAACCCTGCATGTTAACACCACTGTCATCCCTCTACTGACCTACAGAGTTTTTTCAGTCTGAAATTTATTGTTTAGGCTTTTGATCCCAAGACTTTTATGAGTT